>NW_009646958.1:202473-211385 GCF_000708025.1 Charadrius vociferus
GTTCACCAGGATTCGCTCCGAATGAAACAAGTCTCCTCCTCCCCGAGCAAACACATTGCATCAGGCGAACCATTTGCTGCTCTCCCATTCATGCATTACTAACAAAGGTTAACTCTGTTGCTCAGTATTATTATTTTTTTTTTTTTTTTTACATTCTGTGACTTCCTGCTTCTACATCCATGCCCAGACAACAGGGCTTTCCAACAAATGTGTCTGCCAAGTGTAGTCAGTCTTCTATATTTTGTCTGACAAGGAGTAGTGCAGGTTCCCTCATTTAAGCAAACAAGGTAACCTGGAACTGTTCTTGAAGTGGGGAAAATAAGTATTCTACCTTGGCACGCCACCCTTGGAAATCACAAGCAGTCGACGTCACCACTGAAGATCGAACAGAGATCTTAAAACGTCTTCCAGTAACGTTAGTGCTGAACCACTGCGTGTGAAATGTGAAACTCCTCCCGATCTCCTCAACGGCCCAAACACTGACTTCAATAACAAGTGTTTTGGGGAAGGGGCTAAGGATGAAAGAATTAAAATTCTCAGCCCCCAAAAAACCTCAGACCAAACAAGATGAAAACTTTTCCAATTTTCACTGTATCAGCAGCAAAATACCTCATTCTCCTTTTTAACTAATCAGAAACCTTTGCCTTGGCAAGACCTCTGTACAGAAATTAAAGTGTTTTAACTTTGAGGTGAATTCTCTACATTTACTGCTGATTAACTGTCAGATGAGCTCCTGTTCAAATGCTCTAGATGGAATGGATCATACAGTGGCTTCTGCCTAAAGTGCTGCTTGGGAATTGGGGTGGGAGAAAGAACATCTTCAACCCCTCTGTGTTTCAGTAACGGCGCAGCAGCGAAGAAGCCGAAGAAACACGGACATGGTGAGAACATGGGAGTTGCATGCACGGGGGCTTCTCAGCAAGCTGAAACTCTAAGTATTGAAATCCTACAGCCTTGTGTCACCCCAGCTTGGCAGAGAGAAGCCTAACGAGATGCTTCTTCACAGCAGTTGTTTGGTGTTTTTAAAGTAAGTTGTATATTCTTGAATAGCCATTCGAATGGACTGATCGCTTCCACTCCTTTTCCCCCAATTCTGGGCTGTATCACACCACCAAGCACCATAACTCTTCAGCTACTCTTAATAAGCTAAAGTGAATTAGTTTAGGATGTCTAGCCGTTTGCAAGCATCACAATAGCCCCAACCACAAGCACTACAAGCACTCAATAAAGCTGTCGCTTGGCAAGGTTCAGAACAGACGCCCCAGTGAGATTATCGGGTGTCAACTTCCATCTGGCATTTGTCAGAGCTAAGGGGAAAAAAAAAAGGCAGTTCTTATCAGATCTCCAAATAAAAGCTGCACTTCCACTTCATGTGGTAGCAACTGGAAAAATTTCTTTTGTGTCTGAAGCTTTAAAAATATCCTGCCCTTGAGGTTGGCTAGGTCTGTTCAGTGCTTCAAGACCCCTTTCCCATACAAAGGTAATAAAACTCAGCTTATGGTTACAGAAATTCCCAGCACATAAAAATTACAGGAAGCTGTTGCTAAGTAATATTTCTACCTAAGTAAACATCACAAAACGTTTCCCACACACACCTCTGAACTTTGTTATTCAAACCTGCCTTGAAGATGTTCATAGTTGCAGAATTTCTTCTGGCACCGGTCTCTTTAAAAGCTCTCGGTGCTGTTTCACAGCAGTTGAAAAACATTTCAGGCTGAGCAATGTTTTCACGAGTGCTTTGTTGTGTTGCTTGTACTAGGAAACAAAGCGAGCTACTAAAGCTACTCTTCAGTTCCTTACCTGTCCCAGAATTTTTCCTGGGTAAGTCATAGGAAAATTAAAGGGAGATCCTGTTGTATCCCTGTATCCAGACCTGCTTCCCCAACATCAGAAAAAAATCTGGACAAACATTATTATTTTCAGACGGCACCTTTCTTTAGCAGCTCCTGTGCAGGGCAGTTACTCCAGACTGTCGTCCCTTCTATCAGCTCTGTTTTACCATCTTCTTCAATTGGCCCAAATGGTTTCATACACCTTCCACCTTCTTTTCATGAAGTTAATATTTTACAACGAATTCTAGATCGCACTAATGGAGAGACACAACTTTTTGGTTTTATCACATAAAGGAAGATAACAGTTTGAAGAAAGAGTCTATCTACAAACCTGAAATAGCCCACGCTCTTAATAACTCCAATTTCCTGGTAGCGTGAATTCCCAAGATCAAGAAGATGACAGACTTCTACAAAGGTTTCATTCAGAATGAACAGGAGAACTTGAATTTCATCATATCCTCTAAGGAATTACGCTTATAATTCAGGTATTCATCCTTATATTCCAGAGATGGGGCTCTCCAATATTCACCAAGGGACTGTCTGATATTGCAGATCATTTTCCTGTTCGTTTTTATTTGGCCATTCCACTTTTCCTTCCTATTACCTTATTCCACTTCCAAATGACCCAATATGCAAGTAAAAGGCTGTAATTAAGACTGTCAAAAGCATCAGGCTGCTTCAAATTATGTATGGACAGAGAAGACTCGCTGCAAAGAGAATTGGCAGGAAATCCTATTTCAGAGGGAATTGTTCCTTCCGCAAGTGGAGTGACAGACATATAGCATTTTTATTACATAAAAAAACCATGTGGAAAAAAAATGCAAAATATGAAAATCACGTTTGGCAGATCTAGACTGAGGTCTAGGACGTGGCATTTCCAGCATTTTTGTTGTCTGCATTCTTCAGCAAAGACGCTCTCTGCATGAACATGCTGCACCGAACTAAGAACTATGTTTTTACGGCAATAAAAGTATGTATGTAAAAAAAAGCCTTATGAAAATGTGGGCTGAAAAGGTACAAAACCTCCTGAACAGGAACAGCATTTGGCTGCCATAAACAGCACAAGGCTAGACCCAAATTCCAAACAGGCTACATATTTCCCTCCCTTCCTACCCAAAATATAACACGAGTTGGCCTTAATTGAACCAACTTGCTTTTCACACCACGACGAGTAATTTAGAAAAAAGAGAAGAAAACTTTCAGGAAACACATGCCGACCAATCTCAATCTATGGTCTATCCACCTACACATCTTTGCACTCAGACACAGATTCCTCAATATTGCAACTGTTTTTTCAAAGCCGGCAGCTGCCCACAAATCATTTCAGTTCCTCCCAACCGGTTTCATCCACAACCTTCACTCTAACGTCTGTAAGAAGATCCTTTACTTTGTTGTCTTGAACATGTTATCACCAACTGAAAAAATTTCTGGGCTGGAGTTATAGCTGCAAGGATGATTCAGGGACTTGGACGGGTGCCTCGGAGATAATTATATGCTATAACTGAAAGTTTTGGAGTTAACTGGGATATCTGTGCTGATTAAAATAAAGAACTATCAAAGATGCACGATCGGTATGAGATGCAGCAGGGATAACGTGAAGGAAGCGACCACAGAGAGCAGGCAGGGGATGGTCAGGGACTGGTGTGGAAGTGACGGGGGACAGCCAGGACCCCGTTCTGACCGCTGCCATCTCCCTCCCCACTCACACAAGACCTTTCTGCGACATCTTTCAGCCTCGTGCTCTCTCAAACTTCTCGCCCATCTCCTAATTCTCTCCAACAAGACTCAAGGCTTAGCAGGCTGGAAAAGCTTGCTGGCTGGGGACTTGTCTCTTTCAATTGACACACACTCTGCAACATCAAAACAATCAATATTTACATATTCTTTAAGGATTTTTTTCCGGTAGACAAAACAGCAAACAAAATATCCTGACCTGCAGTCCCAGGGCAGCAGTGCTACCCAGCAGCGCCATCAGACTACACAGCAACAACTTCCCATCCAGAGAGGCACAACCAGAAACAGCAAACAGAAGATTCTACACCAAGTTTTATAAAACCAACTAGAGATACCAATAACCTGCCTTAAAACAAACACCACACAAACCCAAACTTCCCCCGAGAAAGTTATACCGAAATCGCTACATTTCATTCCGGCATTGGCTATGAGACAAAGAGCAAAAATAAAAGAGGGGAACACACTCAAAACCAGAGCGGCGGGAGACTTGAGCACAGCATTAGCTGCTGGAGATGCCCAGATAAGCTGCAAAAATGCAGAGGGAAAGATTTCCTGACATTAATACCCCCCTCACAGGGAGTTGCTATGAGGCTCTACAGGCTGAGGAAAGCCAACGTACAATTCACCCGAGCTCTTAATAATCTTGACAAAACAGTTGCACATGCTAAGGGTACGTTACGGCTGGCGCGAGAACAGAGAACGCAGCGATTCCACCAACAGGCTCACTAAATAAACGTCACTTAATCTCTACTATAGTTACCAGCATGCGTGTGTGCTGAAAGTCTAACAGCTACTCAAAAAAGTCTAAAAGGCTACTCAAGCTGTTAAAATAACTTCAGAAGCACAGAGGCAGGTGCCACAAGGCACAATATAACAATGCAGGTGCCAGCTCGTTGAGAGCACCAGCTGCCAATAAATAAGAGTACAAACCTTAGCATTCAAAACAAAGATAAGCGTGGCTGGTTAAGTGGTTTTGAAAATGCATACCAGTTACAGCCGAAATATGGAGGAGCACTGCTCCTCTAAATCTTCTACAGGGAACACAGAAAAGCAGACGGGAGCATCTGTACATAATTACTTTTGAAACCATTTTAAAATTCAAATTTCAACTTCAAATGCAAGTCGAATGGACTTACTAGCTCAGCTTCCTTCGGTAACCGAGCTAAGGCAGCGTGTGACGCTGTACAAGTAACCTCTAATAAATTTAGCTGAATTTGTATGAGAGGCTCCGGAGTGGAGATTTCTGCCCCATTGGTAAAATACAACATTCCTACAGGTTTCATGGAAATAGGCAGCCGTATAAAGGAGAAACCATACATTCCAGTCTGCTGTAGCACAGCCCTGGAAAATTCCCAGCAATGAGGGACATCATGAGTGGTTTAGCCACTGAGAAAGTTTCAGTTAGATCTTTAACCTTATGAAATAGCAGAAAACATAAAACGTGAACACACAAGAAACCAGGTTTCAGTGCTGATAACAGCATACCAAAAGAGTTTATAAACTAAAATGCTTTATGACCTTATTTTTCATTTTAAAAAAGGAATGCACGTACACGCTTGCATCTTCTTGCTCGTACCCTGTTATTCTGGCGACAAAAAATAACCACTTTCTTTAAAAGGAAGCTAGATGATTTTGGGGTGAGGAGTAGCAGAGGGGAAACCACATTAATTTCATTAGTTTATGCGTACTGGTAGGAATTCCTTCTCAAATTTGGCACTTAGCACTCAGAGTTGCCCTTTAAAGCTTGGCAAGAAATTCTCTCCAGCCCGTAAGTTTCCTAATTCCGTCTTAGGCCACACTGCTTCATTTGGATGCGCTACCTCCAGAAAGACAGGCAACTCTAAACATGTCAGTTTTACCCCAACTCACTTTGCTCTCTGTCAAGTCAGAGTTAACATAAATCAAAGCAAATATATAATTAAAACTAAACTTAAACTCAGTCCCAAGTTTGGAAAACACCAATCTGTACGAAATTAAAAGCAACCCTAATACAGTTTAAGAACTGGAGTTCAGGGGTTGCAACAGCAGCTAACTTTCTGAACGTACCTTCTCCCCTGAACCAAAACCCCGGGCTCCAAGCCCAGATGTTTCCCCCTCCCCAGGGCTCCTGCTGCAGGCAACCCCCGTCCCGGTCCTCTCTCCTCCTCCTTTTCCCTTCAGGTCTGCCTTGGCTTCCAGCTTCTTACTCTGGGCAGACATTGCTCACTCTTCCACATATCTTACACCTTCTCTCGGCAGGAAGGTTTCCGTAAAAAAGTAATTGCACCATTCTAGAGTTGAGTTTGTTCCATAGAGACTTTTCCCCGTTGTTCCTTTTCTGCCTGCTGCAGCCTTGCAGTCAATCTGGGCTTCTAATCCCCTACATAAGCCCCAACAGCGACAGTAATACCATTAACAACCATACAAGTTACCAGTTACACTGACAGTCTGTTAACTCGTGAGCTCTAGGCAGTCCCTAACTTTCCAGAGAATCCAAACACAACATTTTTGGATACACACAGGTGAAAGAACTGCTAAAACAGCCCCATCCCAAAGGTCTTGCTTTTAGGAACCTGTGCTTACAGGTCCCTATTAGGTCTCCAATAGATCTGACAGGTTAAAAACCGACAGCAGAACCATCGATGACATACATCACCCCGCAGACTCACCTCTCTGACAGCGATCGTGGGTCCAGCAGCGCTCAATGAAAATGCCGTTTATCACAGTAGGCGGACAGTTGCTCTTCCCTTTCACAGTTCCCGGACACACATCTCCACACTCCTCTTTGTCATCCTTGTTGGCCACGATGTAATTATCTTCTACAGAATCCAAAATCCTTGACCAGTCGATGGTGGACAAGTAACATAATTCGTTGTTCTTCTCAATCCGCACAGCGCCTCGAGTAATGTTCATCAGGTTATAGAGGCCGATCTCTTTTAGGTGAACCATTTCAAAAATGACTAGCGCGTAGTTAAAAAACAGATGAGTTCCTCGAATCACAGTGAGGTTAGGGAAAAGTCCCTTTAAACTCTCCAGGCCGTACACGCGGAAAAGAAGCAAGTAGTCTGTAATCATCGTCAGCTTAGGAAAGCTGAGCTCGCGGAAATCTTCAGGCTTGGTTTTAAACATCAGCAATATTTGCAAGTGGCCCTCAATCACAGTGCAGTTCTCAAGCATGTTCAGCCGGGTCAGATTGTTGCGAATGTCCATGCTTCTGCAAACTGGAAGGCAAAGAACAGTATTGTTTATTTATTTAAGAAAAGGGAATTGTTTTAGTTTTCTAAACAGGCAGTTTTGTCCAACCGCAGGGTAATGTACAGCTACACTGGGGACCCGCAGCGAGGTCATTTTCAATAGAGCACGCTTGGAGTGTTAAGAAATATACTGTGGGGAACGTTCCCTGGTATATGATTACAAAATAAAGACTGAAAGAGCATTTCATCATTTTTTGTGCCATCTTGAGTTTCCGGATATTACCTCTATCACGACTGCAGTTGTAACACCAGTCCCGAGACGTCATTTGGCGTTTACAAAAGTAAGAGATGTCTCTGCAGCAGAGTCTGTTTTCTTTAGAGAGTTGCCAGCGACACACCTACCTCATCTCAGACTGTGCAATTAATGCCAGTGGATTAGAGGGAGTAATTTAGAATGGTTGCAGGGAGGGGAAGATAGGAAAAGAATAATGGCTAGGAAACGGCAGCGCTTCAGAAGAGAGCAGAAAATCCTGGAAATACACACATGCAAGAGTACAGCCTACGCTCTCGCCCAGACTTTGCTGACAGGAGTAATTTACTACGCTAGTAATTTTGGCCCAGAGCATTCTTTTCAGATTAGGTGTTTGGGCTTTTTTGTTATTATTTTCTCAAGGCTGCAAATCTCGCTGCTTTGGCTATCTGGACGGTTTATTTAGCAGAACCAGTAACCCAAAGAACTGGCAAAGCGAACAATTACATGGAGCATAAATTATAAGGTAAACAGAGTAATAGCAATCCAGGCACCAGCAAAAGGAAAAGACGGAAAGAAAGAAGTTTGAATAGGGAAATTTTTTTTTTAAACTCTAAGCACAGGTAAGAATTCAAGAAGGAAATTTAGAGCCCCGTGCCCGTGTAGCACAGCAGAAGTCCCGGTAATAACCCTTTTAAAACCAAACTTCATAGAAACATACAACCAGACCTTAACGTTCAAGGGAGAAGCCTGCGGAAAGGCACGCTGCTCGGCAATCCACGGGTACAAACCAACCGTTTCACTGTCCTGCCCAGGTCGATGTGATTTTATTTCGTTTTTTAAGACTGCATCCACTTTAGCGATTCTCTCTTCTGTCTACAGCTAAGATAGCCCCCCCCCTCGGAGAGTTAAAAGCACAAGGTCTTTACTCTTTGTCACTGCAGGTAAAGCTCACCAACTGCAAAATTACCACATCACAGCTTCAAGGAATCACCCAGCAATAATCACGGCTTACAAAACTGACGTAGAGACAGACGCTTAATAGTTACAATTGTCTGACTCCTCGTGGTTTTACACAGACCACTGCTGTGTGGGTTAAAAATAAATTCTATGCAAACATCTTAATGATTATTCAAAAATTTGCTCCACTGCAATAAAAAAAAAAATAAATCTGGCAACACTAATAGAGGATTTGGAGCAATGTTATTGCCCAATGGGATTTTTTGGCACTATATCCAAGTCGTTTCATAAATCGCTTTCTGGAAGAAAAAGCTAACGCACACACTGCCTCAAAGATCAAGGAGGCACTTTTAAAAAGTGAGAAAGAAAATTGGATGACCAGCTAGCAGCAACCTCTTTGGCCCAAGAAAAACTGCAGCCAAACTAGAAGTAAGCCAGAGAGCTGTCCTCCTGCATATCCCAACCGTGGGCTAAAAGATCTGGGAGAGCAACACATTCAGTTTAAGTACTCTAAATATTTATTTCAAATAATTAAGATGGGTATTCCCGAGGAAGCAAGCGTGTGTCAGGCTGGGCCAGTGGTTTCTTCATGAAAGGAGAAACAACGGAAGGACAAATAAAACTCAAACACTGAAATTCAGCGTAAAAGTCACCAGGGCAGCTAAAACTATCTGATAAATGCAAAATCCAACGTTTTGGTTCTTATTTACTGCTTGCTGAGCAGACGGGCAAAACACAGCAAGCTACAGCGGTACCCACAACCAACTGCTGTGTCCCAGTGTGAAGTACACCGGGAGCAACCGGAACGTATACAGCTGACCATAAGGAAAGGTGAAAAAAATACAGCTCAACTCTACAGACGAAGAGTTACTTTCAAGAGTAAAAGCTCTAGGCTTTTCTTGTGGCTCAAGGCCACAAAATGCATATATACACTACGCGTAATTACCTGAGTCTTTCATCATT
>NW_009646958.1:211440-216216 GCF_000708025.1 Charadrius vociferus
TCCACACAGCCATCCCTGCTCCCGCAGCACAGTGGGAGAGAGGCAGGGAGTAAACAGCAACGCCTTCCAAAATGTTAAATAATCACCTAAATCTACCAGAGCTGGAAGTACACGTCCACCATCCATCGGTTGTTTGCATTTTAGAAATATATTATTTTTTTTTTGTATTTTTCACCGGCTCTCACACAGAACGCGTCATTTGTCAGCAGCGCTGCCAGCACAGAGCAGGCAGGAGGTTCCACGCATCCTGGCAAACCAGGATGTGACCCGAGTTATTCAAACTCCGCCGCTCTCAAAGCGGAGCAACAGCAGTGCAATAAACTGGCGCGTTGTCTGCTCCGCTCGAGGGGTTCCAACCCCGGGAGCTTCTGCACGGGGCCTTTTAACTAAGGGAACGTCCAACGCTGCTGTTAGCCTGCTATAGAAACTTAGGAGGAATTTTAAACAAATTAGAGATTTGTTTCTGGAATAAACAATTGAATAAAAGGCCAATAGAATTGTAAATCTACACAGATTAAAAGGCTTTATCCAGATTTTTCCACATTTAGAGAAAATTACGCTTAAGAAATATTTTTCATGTTCTACTTCAGTTTAGCTTTTAGGTGATAAATACCACCACGGTATCTGAGCTCCCTGGTTTTTACCACCTCAAGCATCAAGGAGAATAACGAGGAGTTAAGAACGTCTGAAACAAAATATGCTGTTTTGTTGGAGGCTTCTCCATCTTTTCATGCGTTTGAATTCTGCTCAGCAGTTTGCATCTTCTGTTCATGCAGTAGCTGCTTAAGTCACCCCATAAATTTATTGTTACCAAGACAACGAGGAGCAGTTTTAAGCAAAGTAATAAGTGTTTTTCCACAGCTTCTGTCGATAGTATTTCTTCTGCGGGGACAGGGGAATTAATCAACAATTCAGTATGAAGGCCAGGCAGGTTTGATCCCAGGAGGAGGAGAGCAAAGCTGAGCAGTCAATCGTAAGACGGACAACCTGCTTTCAAAAAACCCCACATAAATCAGCCTTCAGGAAAATAAAAATCTGAAATTGATTCTCCAGTAGTAGGCCCAAAGCTATTCCTGGTCAAACTACTGGCAAACCTTCTACTAAACATAAATTCCTAAATTTCAGCAGAAACAGGCTCCGTGTCCAGCAGCACAGCATTACACTGCCAGAGAGGAAACACTCCTCCGTCCCTGGTTACCACGCTGTTCGAAGGAACTTAAAAAAAAAAAAGTAAAATCACTATAGATGTGTTTCATCAGAACCCCAAGAAAAAAAATCGCACGGCATGCTTTGTAAAACAAACACACAGAGAAATGCCCAGCCACCAGGCCTCTGGAACAAAGTAGTTTGGTGACAACCTTCAGTACTGAATGAAGAAACGAGATCCGATGTCACAGGTGAGTTTTCACGAGAGCGTCTACCAGGGGAAGAGCTGAAGCCTTGTTTACAGGAAACTCTGAGATACCAAACCTTAATGATTCACTGCTCCAGAGTTCTGGCTCCTCAACCGTCAGGACCAGGATAACGTAGCGTAGCACAGAAAGATCGCAAGCCATTTAAGATAACTGTTAGATAATTCTGCATTTTTGTAGTGTTTGCTGCCTACTTGAATAAACAAATTATTTAAGAAAAATTACACTCACTTTGGTCAAGTCAAAAGCTTTGCAATTCTATGTAAGTTTGACTTTTACAAGTGGTATTAGGAAACTGGAAAAAGGACTTTAGGGTGCTTCTTGGGATAACTGCTGAGACAAGGAAACATCCTATTAAGCGACAGGTTACTAGAAGGGACCGCAAGACAGCTTCCAGCCTGCCGTAGCAATAGTTTAATAAACATAAAAATATCTAATCGTGAAATATTAATTTTTAAACTTCAGTTTTCCACCTCAGCCATTCAGATCTGAGCAATGAAGCAAATTCAGATAGGGACTCAAAAATGAGCCTGTCTACAAACCTCCAGCCCCTCGGGTAACATCTCAGATGCCTGTTATCCCTCCTACCCACGAGAGCGCTGCTGCACTGCGGGCAAACCTCTCACGGAGGTCACTTTCTTTGACACCAAAAGCTCATATAACCTCACAGCCCGGCCTATAACGCCCGGTCTGCTGTATCATTATGCTCTCCTCATTCAAATCAGAACAAACCCCATGACTCGTACTGCTATGCTTCCCACGCAAAGATAAAAGGCAGCGAAGCGACAGCATCCCAGGACCACGGGAGATCAGGCAGGGTAACGGACAGAAGTCGATGCTGACGGACCTTAAGATCTTCATTACATCAAAGGGACCAGGAACAGGTTTTACACGTTGCCAATATCAACATAATGTATATTCCGCAAGACAGTCACCCCCAAAACTGACCTCCAGAAAGCCTGTGGGTTTGACAGACTATTCAGAGAGACGGTTAGCATACCACCTCTCTTTAAAATAGCAAGAGGGCACACCGGGATCGCCGATAGGCGCAGTTGTTGCCCAGCTTTGATACAGCCCTGCCCCGCTGCACTCACTCTTTCTACTTTAAACTTCTGGGAGCAGAACTTCATTCTAGACTGAGTCTCAACACGAAAAACTAACACAGGGTTGAGGTGGGAAAAGGGACCTGTTTCCTAATGAGTTTATGAGAACAAAAAAAAAAATATCTGTATAAACCAGAAATAATAATTAGGAAGCAAATTATTTTAAAAGGCTATTACTAGAGAAACACAAAGTGAAATTTGTCCCACCCGATTTAGGTAGAGAGCCCTCAGCTAGATTGCTAACTCCCACCATCAGCAGTAAGCAGCCAAGTGCACGTGTAGCGCCCAAATTTAAGTGAAGAGTTTAGAAGGGCAGGACGTGTACTCTAAACTCTACTGACTGTATTGATCAGTTCCCTACTAATTACAAAAGGAGCCCAAAGTCAGTTGCTCAGTTGGTAGATGCCTCAAACTAGGTGAGGTAAATCCCACCCCTAAATACCACAGCTAATGAACTGACGTGGGCGAGTCATGTGTGAGATTTATTACAAGAAGTTTACGCAGTGATAAAAAAAAACCCCACACGCAAACCTGGTTTTCTTCACAAAACAAGATATATATGTATCTTCATTTTATGCACAGGTCAGGTCTCCTTTCCTTAACACTCGCTTCCACTCCTCTCAGTAACTTCTGAACTCACCAACTAACTTCATTCATATGCAGAAGAGGAAGAGAGTTCTCGTTCCTAAAAGACTCACGAAAACTGGGGCTGCGATAAGGAGGGAAAATTCAGCGTCTCCATCCAAAGGATGCTTTAAGTGCAAACTCAAACCATCCACCCCGTCTGCCTACTGAACCTACACACAGACTAGAGACGGCTTTCCCCCAGCCTCCCATCTGACATTGTCCAAAAGAAGTAAAGGGAAGAGAAAGATACAGGGCACAAGAAAAACTACCTACGGTTGGGCTCAGGGACAGGGGGAACATTGTCACTGGAGAGCAGCGTTATCACGGAGCATGTTTGTAGAGAACACAGGACACAAATCTCCAAGAAAGCAGACTTCATTAGTTCCGTTGCTCAGGGAACAACTTGTTTGCTTATGCAACTATTGTACGTGCATTTACCCTTCCAGCCACGCTGATGCAGGCCTTCGCCTCAGCGTGTTGTTTTCCACCCGCACTGCAGCGCTGCGTGACCTAACCATTCTCAGAAAACAGAGTCAAACATCAAAGCGGCTGAAAACCTTTTGAGTTAGGGACCTTATCGTCCAAATTGTCTGTAAGAGACTTTGCAAAGTATTCATGCTACGCAAAAGATACAAAAAAAATATTCCACCCCGACTTTGCTCTGACGGCCTGTGCGTCGCCGCTGTTTCTCCATCCACAAACTGTAGAGTGTATTTTCCTACC
The DNA here is from genome assembly GCF_000708025.1 of Charadrius vociferus. Classification (NCBI taxonomy): domain Eukaryota; kingdom Metazoa; phylum Chordata; class Aves; order Charadriiformes; family Charadriidae; genus Charadrius; species Charadrius vociferus. The sequence goes on from NW_009646958.1 coordinate 215,306, forward strand.
GCGTAGTAATAGAGCAAAAATGCTGGAGTTAAGATCACCTGCCACCCAAAAAGCAGGATATGATTTAAATAAATTAATAAATAAGAAGCTGCAGTGTAGTAGGAATAATAATGCTTTCAAATTAGGAACTGCCTGGCTAAAGTTGTATACGTATTTATTATTAGTGCTATATGTCAACTACCTTCCCCATTTCTCTCTTGGTAACGGGCAGGTCCGTACACGCTTGCCAGCTGGAGCTCACCCTCCCCAGCTAAAACCGTACCACTGGTCTGTTTTGAGGCTTCTAACGTAAAAACATGTATGAAGAAGAAACTGAGATATATTTGAAATATGTAACTTATGCGATCGCTGGGGAAAAGAGGCTGTCCGAAGGGTACGTCCTGCTTTACTCCCCGAATTTCACACACATCTCGAAAACGCCCATCGTTGCCTCGTCTGCACGTGAACCGATTCTTTTGCTATTGCCTTTTCTGATGGCAAAGCTCACAGGTAGACTATGGGATTTTCTACGAGACAGACAATTTATGTATGCAGGTAGCCCTCTTAAAATAAATACTTTCATTCTAAAAAAAAAATAAATCTGTAAACACAATCCAAAATTAAAACCTCTAACTAGAAGCATTTCCTAAGCAGGTTTACTCAACACAACCCATAAAAACAGCTTGTAAGGCTTAAACTCGCCTCAGCCGCGGATTTAACAAGTTCATCACCTCTGATACAGCACCTTTATACCCTGAAATTGTGTTTTACAAGACCCTGTTTAAACGCCGGCCCCTGCCTCCCGGCTCCCCCCCCCTTCAGCACGCGTGGATTTGAATGACAACCTAAAAGTATTCCTGCGGTTACCGACAAAACCTGCGCCCCCGCTAAGCCCCTCCTGGAACGGTCCGGGGGTCGCCCCAGACCCCCCC
>NW_009646958.1:217356-255124 GCF_000708025.1 Charadrius vociferus
GCCACCTCCGGCAGCACGGCGGCTGCCCGCCCCCTCAACCCCGATCCCCCCCCGCCCTGGGCAGGCTGCTCCAGGGCACAACAGCCCTTCGGGTGAAGAGTTTGGAGGAGGAGGAATGGCCCCAGAGAGTACCTTTACAGGTATCTCCTGCTAAACGGCACCATTTTCAGTACCAAAGAGCCCAGTCCAAACAGCCACTTCAAATTTCCAGTTGCCTTTTTCCAATGGGATTTGGTGCCTTTTTCTCCTTTTTTAATCATCCTTGCGTTGCGGTCGTGCTAAGCCATGACGGTACGTTTCCTGGCAACTTCCAGTAATTTTATCTGGCACTTGCTTTCACCCATTTCTGCAAGATGCTGACTTATAAACTGCTGAAATAAAGCTTTTTTAAATTCAAAACCACTTGGTAAATAGACATTCTTCTTTCAAATCTTTCCCCCACCATCTTCAGCTTACATCAGATCTCACTTTTGTATTCCCTCTGCTGCCCAATGGGCCGGTGGCTCCCAGCACGGGCTCCCTTTTCTAGATGCTGCATTGCATTAAGAGAGTTTGCACTATTTTAAATACTTTGCGTTACTTTTCCATTTAAAGAATTGCTGCAGTTGCCCCAGGGATATTACACAGTTGTGAATGGGAGGAGGGCCGGTCTATGAAATCACATCTATTTTGGTATGGTTCACTCTTTGAGGTTTCCTATGTGGATGGGGTCAGGTCGATGGCCTGATTCAACTAAATCCCTTCAGCATAAGCAGTATTAGCTGTGATGGTACCTGCAAAAGGATAACTTTGCATTTGCAAACTATTTAAATGCTTAGATGAAAGGCCCTGCTGAAGCGGGGACGCTTTCTCTGTCATTACAGCGAAAGAAGATGTGTCTGCGCGGCCCATGAGCTGTTGATTGAGCCTGTTGGTGCATCAGAACTGCCATCATGGGAACAAATCTCCCCCCCGTTTCTGTTCTTGCTGCCGTTTTCTCCAACGTACTACTTTTGACAACTCCCGAGTGCAGAAGAGACTCAGAACCTCACTCATTTCTCTTCAGAATACTCCAGGAAGTAAGGGCAGTTTAAGGAATGGAAATAAACAACAAAACTATGTGCTTTCTGCTTGCAAATTAACCAGCTTTATGACTACAGACTTTGCATCAAACAGATAGAGCCAAACATCACCTAGACCGCTTGGGCTATGCGCAATTCATAATGTGACTGTAATAGCAACCTACTTTTGCTTACTCACTTATGTTCTTATTGCCTTTCATGTAATAATGGTATCAGCTTACAGATTGGCACAGGAGGATTAAAGGCTACAGATTTATTATCTTTACCTAAAATACTATTTTTAGTTTCTAATTACCGATTAAGAACATCAGGGTGCAATCTTTCCAGCATCTTTCACATACACTCACTGCTACACACTCATCATGCTACAGTACACTGGCTTTGCCATCAGATAAACCAGCAGTACCAATGTGGGCGCGAAGAAACTAAGCCAGCACCTGCTTACTCATATCTATTTTTTTTCCCTAATAGCTGCACTGCAGGCTCTTCTCTAATTTCTGATTCAAGAAACTACTAAAATCACTGGTTTGATCTATTAAATATGACTCCTTTCTTCAACAACATCCACATTGCTTTTTCCCCTCCACAGATGTTTCATGTTTTAGTTAAAATCACTTATAACTGAGCAGTGATAAGTGTCTGCTATGAACCGTCACACTTGCAAGCTACTGGGGTTCATTCCTGAATCCTCCTAAGAAAAGAAATGCAGAGAGACTTGAAATAGAGGGTATCTACCTATTTGACCCCACAGAGACTTAATTTTTTTGTTTTGTTCTGGTCCATTCCTTACTTGAATAACTCTTGTAAGTATCACCGGCCAGGGAAGACAAGGAAAATGGGTATGAGACTTTGCAATACTGTTCTGTTTTCTAACCTTTAATATTTTTCCCTCTTCGATGCAAAAAATTATCTATAATTACATACCTGAACAGTGTACACTTGCTGCAGGATGTTATCCATAGTACAAAATTTATAAAAATGTACAAACAGTATCAGCTAGGTATCTGTCTAGAGAATCCTCGGTGCGCTTGGAAGGCAGGCATCTTTTCCTTTTGAAACTATTTAGAAAATTAGTGACAGAATTTTTATTGTACTTTCAGAGCTGGTCCCCCACTGTGGTGTTTTCTTGAAAACACAATTCAGTTTTTGTCATCTTTGGCATTTCAGCTGAGGTAATAGAGAGTAAGAGTGCTATATACTACACAGTATGAAAGCAGTACGTTGCAAGATAATGGCAGTGAATTTACAGGCCCCATCAAAAGCCTTGTTCTTTTTGAAATCCCCAAAAAGAGCTGTCCCATGGATTCATCTTTGCTCTACAGCCACTTCACAGCTGCCAAGAATCACAGGATGGACTAAAAGTGTACAAAAACCCCAGAGAAATGGCAATTTAAAGCTGTATGTCTAGTGCTCTCCAAACAATAGCGTTCACTTTAAAAAAAAAAAAAAGAAAACAAACACAGGCCCTTATTCTTTGCTCATTAATGTAAATATACAGAAACATAAGGGTTAAAATGGCGTATGGCTATGGGCATGTTGTTACCATGCCCAAAACTGGTTCAGATGATGTTCAGATTATGTTCCTTTTACACGGCACACCTGGCACAGCTTCGAGTCCTGAAGAAGGACTTTGACATATACTGTCACCAAAAAATTATTTTGGGGCCCAAACCTCGCGCTAGGTTTTTTGCATTCTGTGCGCACTGGTCTATTGTAGCCCACAAGGGCTGAAAAAAAAAAATAAAAAAATCTTTCTGGAGTTTTGTCCCAAGCTTCCTTTTCTGTGGGACTGGAAACACGGAGTCGCACTGCTCTGCCCTACAAACGCCTTCACGTGAAATCAACCGAAGTGTACCAACTTCCTCATCAGATCCCAGCTCCTCCCGATCGATGCCACTAGGAATTGAAGTCCTTGGAAGCACCATCCCTAGAGGAGGAACCACCTTAGCACAGACGAGTGCGGAAGACGACTTTGTAACCCAGGTTGACATTACTCCCTTCTGAAAGGGCTGAAACTGCCCCCTTTATCATCATTTTCATTTAGCTTTCCCCTGCTCAAGTTAACAAAGCTACGACAGACTGAGCTGTTCAGGCACCAAGAATACAGTTCTTCAAGGTCTTATCGCCAGGGCCCAGTGTCTGCAGCAGTGCGGGGACGTGAAATGCGTCAGTGTTTGCACGCTGCCCTGGGAGCGCAGTCCCGTCCTTCCACCGACACAACGGTGCGTGGAGAGGAACACAGCTTGGCTTCCCCATCACCGAGATACCGCGCTTGCTGAAAGCTTCATGTCTTGAAAATTAAATGTATCTTTCTCTCATGCAATATACACTGGAACCAAACACACATGTGAGTGGATGGGGTTTGGGTTGGTTGGGGTTTTTTTTTTTTAGCCATAAAAAAAAAGTAAAGTTCCACGCTAATTAGTCAGTCTGGGAATATTCAAGCAACACAAAGCTTTGCGGCCAAAAGGAGCTCTAGAGCAGTTGACTCGCCAAGAAGGTACATCAGTAGCAGTTCTGTTTTAAGAACAAAACAGCTGAAAACCAGATCAGTGAGCCAAAGCCGGACAGCAAGCCAGAAGGCTGAGCCGAGCATCAGAATTCTCACTTTCTGCTTCACCCATCGTTCAATACAGCCCTTTCTTAACAACAGGCTGCAGCCGCCTGCGTGAACAGTTACCCCACTGCTCAGGTTGCTCTATTTTTATTGATTTGCCAAACATACTTTCCTGCTCCCAAGTTTCTCACCATGCAGTACGCACATTATTCCCCCTCCTGCCCTTTGAAGATGCAGAAGAGTTGCTGTTGAAGCCAACAATAGCGAAGTCTCTGCATCATTGGCAGGATGTCGCTGTGAAGGTTACAGAATTGACTTCTCAGTGACTAAACCTAAAGCTGAGACTACAGAAGAGCTGACCTTGGAAAATTTATCTCATCCTGTTTGGAGTCACACAGAATCATTTGCCAAATCTCTTAATATAAAATATTTCACGTCACGAATTGACAGAGTTCCTTTCTTACCCTTCCTTCCGTCCACACCAAATCCGATAAGTGACTGCTCTCTTCTCGACAGGAGAAGGCTCAGAGGATGAAGATCCGTTCACTTTACGTGCTAAGGACAGAAATCCCAGGGTTTTTTTACTGTTGAAACAGGAAACACTGTCAGATCCTTCTGGAGAATTCTATTGTTACATTAGCAGATACAACCTCTGCCCAAGGTGAAAATGGCAGAGGGCATCTCTCTGGCACATGTAGTTCAAAGAAACTGGAGATGAAGAATACAAAGGAAATCACAGCTCTCCATGGCCTACTGCAGCACTGCCTCGCTTGATCTTTTTTTTTTTTTTGTCCAGTTTCTGGGTTTTTTCAGTTTGATTTTTGGGTGTCACAGAGGCAGATACAATATTGGACTTACTTTCCATTCCTTGTCAGAACATTTTTTTGTTCTAATTCAGCATCAGACTTTTCAACTCACAAGAACCTAGATTTTTCTTCATTGCTATGAGAACGGCACGGCAGTCAGCGTTCCCAACCTGCCTCTGGCAAGCAGGGCCCAGCTCCGAACCCGCCAGACAGATCTGTATCTGGCCTTCCAACCCCTCCAGCCCCCTCAGCCGCCATTCCGTCCTACAGCTTCTCGCAGCACACCTAAGCCAACCCCACGTCTCGTTTGCACAACCCGCTCCGCCGCTGCCAGGCATGCTGTTCTCTATCAGCAGCCACGTGCGATTTAGCGGCTGGAGGCGCGCCCCCCTCTAATACACGGTATGGGCACAGCGTGCTGCGGGCGAGCAACTGGCTACACCAGTTCTAATCCACAGCTCACCACCCCCACTCCCCCCTTCCTTGGTCTCTGTTTTATTTCTTTACACGTTTTTGCTGATCCAGAGTCAAATGCGGAGGGACAGCCCTCCGGGCAGCACAGGGGAGCTCAGCAAACCGCCACTGTACGCTCCACACCGCTTTATCTTACATTTCGCATTTTGGACGACACAGAACTTCCAGTTCCCATTTTGATAACCAGTTTGTTCTGTAACTAGGAGACCCGCCCTTTCTTTGTAAATGTTACAAATCAGGCATATCTGATCCATTATTCACTAACTGCTGCTGCTTCCCACTTCCATCTCCCATTAGGAGGTAGCGCTCATGCCAGAAATGTCACGGCGGTGTCATGTGACAGGTGGTATTGATTTAGCTAAGTCGGGTTTTAATGTCACTCTTGTTCAGTGGGAACACACGGCGAGCGCACACCAAGCCTCAGCAAGGCGGCAGATCAGGACAAGAGCTACCAGCCAGCCCCGCGCTGGGCTGTAGGATTCTGGAATGGCATCAGCACCAAGAAATCTGATTATTATTTTCTGCTCCTATCTGCTATATTATCATGGTTAACATTATTTTTTTTTCATGCTCGTAACTATTAGTCATAAGACTTTGATTCTGAGGTATCTCCATCAGGTTTACAGCAGAGACAATGAGAACGGAGGTGCCTTGCCCGGTATCAGACAGCGGACAGCCAGGAGCGGAACCCTGGTCTGTCCACTCCATCGTTTTCACCCTTTCACAAGATACTCCCTTTTGGCAGAATAGCTGCCAGTTTTGGAAAGCCGTTCCCAGCCTATAAAGTCTGATAGACAGAGGCTTTGCAAAGTAAAGCCCGGGGAACACACGCCCCAAACAAGCTGAGATTACCCAGCCACAGGGGCCATCGTACACAGCGTTCTGCTCCTGCCACTCATCTGTCCCTACTGACAGCCCACCTACTGTAAAAATCCTTCCAAAACATCAAATCTAGCTGTGATTGAGGACACGGCTTAAACATTGAGTATTATAATACAAGGAGTCTCTGTCACCAAGGATGTTTGCCAGAAAAGCTCAGACTGACCCATAGTTACTGTTGCTGCCAGGCTCAGAAATGGTGCGTTCACCGGCCTGACGTGACCCAAGTCTCTGAAAGATTATTTTTTATTTTATTTTTTACTTGCTGTCTGAAAGTAGGTAGTCTGCCAAGAAGCCAACCAAGGCCCAGCCCTGTGCCTGATAAACATCTCTCCATCTGGATTTCCCAAGCTTTTGGGAAAGTTAAGCAATTCTCACTTCACAATGTTTGCAACTCTCACAGAAAGCTATTTCTATATATAACATTACTCTGCAGAGAGAAGCACATCTGAGCCCCACGCTGTGAAATGGAGCTGAGGGCTGAAGTAGCAGATCGTACAGCCACCGCCACCCATACACTAGTCAAAAATAAGAACTGTCACTCCATCCATGAAACATCACAAAGCCTTGAGTGATTGTTTATTCTAAACACTACTGGCACCCATCTTCAAAGTGTTTTTGAATGACTATAATTACTAAATGAACTCAAGAAAAACCAAAGACTGCAACTGCCAATTGACAAAACAGCCATTGCGTGCAGGGAGATTGCCGGCCACTGAGGCAATTAATCCGCTTGGTTTGCCAGGGCAGAAGGTAACATTCTTCCACCGGGTCAGAGGTAACCAGAAGCTCAGTGCAGCGCTGGAGGCACTGTGCTCAACGGTCATGCGAGATATCACAAAAGGTGTTAGTAGTTACAGGATTCAATCTCAGTTCTGGCAGTTCATCCTTCAAAATAACAAACACCCATGAAATGTCAACGGTCAAAAGTTAAGCAGCATGTGTTTCTGAACTGACTTCCTAGCAGGCTGCTTTCTAAAGGAATTGCTGTTGACTTGGAGGGGTGGGTATTTTCTTGGGGGCAAGCTATCACTAGTTGTTCCCTTTCAGGTCTTTCCAATCGAACTTCTAATTTGTAAAACTGCCAAAAAGCTATAGCCAACACATGGCTGATGGCAAAATTCAGCTTTAAACTTGTCTGCAATGATGCACCAAGTCTTTTGCAAGCTGGAAAAAAAAAATTTATTTCAAGTAACAAAGAGAAAAATGTCATAGCCGGTGAAGCATTAATGCTGTATCGTTCCAGTATGTCACACACAAAACCCATTCCAGCACTACACTCAACCTCTGCTCTAAGAGGAAAGCTCAGCACTGAAATGCCTGCAGGGAAAGTAGTAAACAATTAGAATTAAAAAATAATTAGTTGACACAGCATTTACTAATGAAGCACAATGAAACATCAAACATTATAGTTGATCAAAAACTTCTGGGATAAGTAGCAATGTCCATAAATGGATTGCTACAACTATACATTTCTACATAGTCCAAGGTAACAAGTTTGCTCGAACAGAATGAGCGTATCACACAGATGAGCGGCTAGAAGAAAAAGCTGTACTTCATAGTATAATCACTCATTTGATAATCCGTAAGTGAATGGCATACTAAATGGCAAACATCCTGTTAAGTGAACAAAAATACTTTATGTAAAAAATGTTAACTGTCTTCATTAACGCAGCTGTTTTCGTAAAGAACAAAGAACAATTCTGAACCAGAGCCTGCTACTTTGGGATGCGTTCAAAGCAGCAGTCGGATTTTCATAAGAACTCAATTGTTGTGACAAACAGCTCTTCCCCCCACCTTCCTCTGCCGTGGAGATCGCCAGACAGGCCTAAAACACCCCATCTAGTGGTTCAAAACAGCAATCGAAATGGCAAAAGAACACTTCGGGGTCATTTGCGGCTCCTCGCTTCCTGAACGGGAAACACTATATACACCTAAACACCGACGCTTTCCAGAGTAAGGCTCCAGAAATGACAGCACAGATGCGGAATGGTTTGCTTTTAGCTTATCACGAGCATTTAACAATGGCTCTTACATTGTCACACCAAACCTTGCTTTACTGCAGCCTCTAAGTTTTTCTAGCAGTAGCTGTGTTTTAAAAATATTCATTCCAGTTTATTTCATGTCTGCTTTATTGTAGTGACCTCTTAGGAACAAAAACGCCCTTGACCAGAATAAATGGTCTCAAAAGGTAAAGGCTGATTTATTTTTTTAAATTATTATTATTTCTGTCTTGAAGACGCCAGCTTCCTTCACCCTCATTTTACAGTGAAAAAATGTTAGTACAGGTGAGGTCTACACCGTACAGAGAGTAGCATGTGTACAGTTCTGTGGTGCCGGGGTCGCAGTGTTTTCTTGGTGCAAAAGCATCAACATAACAGACAATGGAGTAAGTGAGAACATTTGTGCATACAAAAAGGGAAGCAAACATTGCAACAGCAAGCAACTTCAGCTCTTCTACATTAAGTATAAACTACAGAAAATTGCTAAGTCCAAAGTCCCAAATACCCCTCTGGGAAAGAGGTAAGCCTAAGAATAGTTTTACCTGTTGATACTCTCTGAATCTGAGCCAGGCAAGCAACTCAATGGCAGCATTCTCTTCCTACACCCTACAGCTGTGTATGTACATAACTGTAATCAAATATCCTGTTGGCAGCAAGGTCCTACTTCAGTACAGTAAAGCTGTAAAGACAGGAAAAACTGTAAGACTTCGACTGTTACTTATATTTGTATTGAGTAAACGCCTTTTAGAACTCGGAACATTTGCCACAACCACATTAAAAACAGGACTGTCTCTATCCACTAAGGAACCTGTTAGCAGCTCAGCGTAAATTGCCATCTTTGTCCTGGTTCTCCGCTCAATAGGCAACAATATTCATCAAGTAAAACAAGTATCCAAGTGTAGAAAGCCTTTTTCATGAAACCCTTCACTGGATCCACTGATTGCACAGGGAAGAGATGCAAGGGTAGGCCTTGGACAGCCTCTTTAAGGACATAATAGGTGGCAAAGAAATCGATTGTTGTCAGTTGTCATACGAGCTGAGCTTTCCAACTGCACTCAGGCAGTTAAAAAAAAAAAAAAATTATTTCAGTTTGGGGAAAATTCTGATAAAGAGAATCATGCTGATGAATATAAAACAAACTACAATTAACATTATCCATAATAACCAGTTGACCGATTTCTTTGCATGTTGTTCAAGGCGGTCAGATTCATCCTTGAGCTTCTCAAAGTTCTGGTCTGCCATCCTGAGAGAATGTGATAGCGTCTGCGGAGCAAAGAGAACAAACGGTTTCAAACTCAGGTTTCTAAGTTCTGACCACCATTTCTTCCAACAGAGAAAAGGTTCAATTGCACTACAGAAGCAGACAGGTATCGCCTCCAAGTCTCCCCACTCTCATCTCACCTGGAATCAAGTTATAGGTATAGTATTTAACATGTTAGCACTTTAACCTTCTGGGATGAACAACTGAAAGTTTAGCACTTTAACATGCGTTACCTGGTTATCTTGTTTTATCACATTCTGTGCAGCCAGAGTGTTGTTTTTGAGACTGCGAGCCAAACTCAGCATTTCTTCAGCTAATTTCTCCTGCATATCCTGATGGTGCTGTAACACAGCATCCAGCTCCACAGCTGACTGCTTCTCATCGGATGCAAGGCCTCTGCAAGAGGATAAGGGGGAAAAAAAAAAGAAAGGCATTCATACTTCCCTGTGGCTTGATCTCCCAAGGTCTCCCCAGACTCTGCAAATCTGACAAGACAACAAGAATAGCTAAATCAGCTGAAGTCATTATATTTAGGTTTCTACCAGCAGGGACTTCACCCAAATGGAAGTACATCCATGATTTAAAGGTCATTGGGAAAGCAGTTCCCAAAACACTCAGCATCAGTATGAGAAATTTTGACTTACTTCCGCTTCCTTATGTTTAACTCCTCAGAATCTGGAAAAAGAGTTAAATTCGTGTTTCAGCACATTATAAATTCCCATTCAATCATAGGCTGAACAAACAAATTTTTTGTAAGGGATTTTCAGATGTCCAAGTCCTACTTGGCCCTCTACACCAGTGAATATGGATTTCAAATGCCTACCTGCTTTCCACAGGGGTAAAAGACTACACATAACATCAAATGTATGGTGGAAAGAAAAAACAGATGAATCATATCCCTGAGGGCATGGTTTAAGCCCGTGTGTCTTGGTGTTCTCTTTCAGGACACGTTAGATTGGCCCAGCTCCAGCCACTGTAACAGTAGCTATGGAAACCGCAAATTAATTCCTACCAGTTCCCTACGTGAATAACATGTCTGTATACTGAAGAGGAACTGAACAGCACCCACTCTAAGCACCTGTAATCACATGATTTACTCAGAGCAGAAGAGAACAGGAGCAATAATAAAGGTAAATTGTCTTTGCTAATTCTGTAATTAGAATGTCTGTTTCTGTATGAATTCTAGAAAAATAGGTTCCTGCAAGTCCCTGCTACCATACTGATAACAACACCTAGGCTTTCAACAGTTAGGGGGTTTGGTTTTGTTTGTTTTTAAAATCTGCTATCTTGAAAAGAAGTGAGCCACTAAATGAAAAGTACACTTTGGCCAATCTCTAATACCTGACCTTCCTCTTTCTCTCCCTGCAAGACTCAGATTAACTGAAGTTGGAGAAAATAACAGATTAAGCTTACCATCCATGGCCAAGCGGTCCTAGGAGGCAGAAAGAGAAACAAAACAGAAGATTACAAAGGGCCAGTGATAAAAGATAGTCCTCCAGGCCTAGGACAGTGCCTGTAGCCAATATTGAGAATATCCAAACCAGAAAAAAGTGACTCCCCACCCAGCCTGGGACACATCTGAGGCACAGCCACCAAAGGCAGCTGAATGCAACAAGAGACAATCTATAAAGTAGCTGTAAAGATGCAGCAACACCAAAACCTACTGTACCAAGCAGCTCACTCCTCATCTTGCCTGTGCAACGAGCCTTTGTCTGCAGATGAACTGTTTTAGTAGCTGGGGTTCTCTCTTTGGTTGTAGTGGGGGTACGCCCAGGGGCCAAGAACTGATTTGCCAGAGCCTTTTCAGTTGATGAAGACTGTGAGTAAGAAGAAACAATGAAAAATCATGAGTATCGCATTCTGCAGTGTGAGGCCACCTGGGTGCGTAACCAACAAGGACGCAGGGAGCATTTCCACAGCTGCTTCCCACCAAATGGCTGAACAGCAGTGCTGACTGCACCCACACTAATTGTGGTCCAGCTTATTGGCATTTCACAGCTCTCCAGATGGACGTGGTGCCGACCAAAAGAGGCCTTAGGCCTAAGGGACAGTACCTGCCCCTGTATCTCATGACAATGAAGCAAGAAGGATGTAGGCAAGATGTACTTTGCTTTTGAAAAGGAAGAAAGCAGTTTCAGATCTCATAAAAATACCCCCTTTTAACAAAATCCAAAAATCCAATATATTTATTAACGTTTTTACAAGGATTGCCTATTAAGTTTTTAATAAGTGTTAATTTTGAGACTTAAGATAAAGGAAAACGTAAGAACCAGGCAACGGGGTGACTATAAGCAGAGAATGCTTAAGTCTTTTCAAGCTGAACTAGCAGATCTTACCAGTTTTTCAGCTTCTAAAAGTCCCTTTAGGAAGTCCACTTTGCGAGAGTATTCATTCAGCAGTTCTGGGGCAGGCTTGCTATTGGAATTGAAAAATAATACAACGAGAACCAGAAGTTATCAGCGTTTTCTATTATAAACCAACACCTGGTTCTTCAAAGCAGCATGTTTTAACAGAATACGGCTCAGGCTAGAAACAGGCTTGCAAATCTCCTTTTCCAAGGCGTGGTGGGTGCTGTCGGCTCGGGGCACGGGCACTGCCCAGGCCAAGGCTGATGGACAGGCAGATGTATCTGAGCACACCACAGCGTTGCACAGCTCCTCACGGAGCTGCTCGGCGGGCACAGCTTCTCCATCACCGAAAGGTATTCCACAGGGAACCGTACGCACTACCGTGTTGTTCATGGGCTACGTCCATCTTACAGGTAAGCAACTAACGACACCGCAAGTGACACCCGCCCGCCCCAGGGTCTCAGCGCCACTCACCCAGACTGCTTCTTCAGCTCTCGGAGCATGTCCTCAAGAGCAGCCACATACTAAGGAGAAAAAAGCTTTTAAGTGACAGCTTTAAGAAGAAATATTCTGTCTAGCAGAGGCTGCGGCAGGGCTGAGAGCGAGGCTGGAGTTATAACACTCCACAGCGCTCACTGCCTCAGTTTATTTCAAGGAGCCAAAGCGCGCTGCTGCGGGGACAGAAGTGTTCAAGGCCAGGTTGGACGGGGCTTGGAGCAACCCGGGCTGGTGGGAGGTGTCCCTGCCCAGGGCAGGGGGGTGGAACTGGATGATCTTTAAGGTCCCTTCCAACCCAAACCGTTCTATGATTCTATGACAGGGGCGGGAGTCTCCAGCGCCGCGCCGTCCCCGGACGTCCGGACCGCACCTCACCTTCTCCAACCGCCACGTACCTTGGGCAAGTACTTGTTTTTCTGGGCCTCGTTGCCGTTACGCACCAGCTGGTTGATACAAAGGTTTGAGTGGGCACCGTAACTAAGCCCAACAGCCGCTGACGCACGAGAAATTTCCTCCATCACCAGCACGTGGTCCAGATACCCCAAAGCAGATCCACCATATTCCGCTGAAAAGAGAAGCGAAACCTCACGTGAACCACCATGGAGTACATCACACAAACACACAAGGTCCCAGGGTCGGGCTCAGTCTTGAAGGAGGTGCTGTGGCAGCTGAAGGCCTTTACAGGGCGGCGCCGTTTTGTTTAAAAAACACCCCAAAGTCAAGGCAAAAACCGCACACAGACGTCCAACACAGGTGGCTGCTGCAGCCACAGCCCCGAAGGCAGCGACAGAGCGCCCGAGGCGTGCTCTTCCTTCCCTTCAAGGCGGAGCAGGGCCCGCAGCGCTGGGAGTCCAGCCCGGTTGTGGGAAGGGCTGGGGCAGACCTGCTGCCCCACAACGCTTTAGGTAGGGTGGCACCTGGCCCTCAGGGGTTTCACCTCACAGCTGGGGAGCCGAGGGAGACCAACACAGCTCCACATAGCACAGGTGTCCACCACTATGGCTCCGTTTGCTCCAAGAGCACCAAAATGGTCTGCAGTGACACCGCAGGCTTGGCATTAGCGCTTCCTCTGGAGAGCTTTCCCAGTGCTTTATGAAGTACTGACAAAGGTACGCAATTCCCATTAAAGGCTTCCTTCGGAAGAAGTGGTTCATTAGACAAGGCAGACATTGATAAACTACCACATGTATTTTTAAAAAGTGCAATGTATTAATAAACATTTTTATATGTTTTGGTCTCAGTTAAGGCTATTACATTAACAGTTTTGTAAACCACACAGAAAGTTGTCCTAAAAACATAAAAAAAAATTAAGGCAACATACATTGACCCAAACTCGCTGATGGTCCCATTAGAGTCCGTTGTAAGGCAAATGGAAGAAGGCACGGCAGCAGAATCTGGGGACTTTTTTTTTTTCCCCTGGACATTCAATCCCTGTACATTACTCAACACAAGTTTTATGTTCTACTTTCCTTGCAGGGTTTTAATTTAAATTGAAGAATACTCATTTTAAACAACCTTGCTTCTTAACCCTTAGAGTACTGTACATGTCCTGGCTGCATTCCCAGCAGCCACTTAAAAGAACATGAACAAGTTCACAGCCTTCAAAGGGTTAAAGCCAAAGCTGCAGTCAACTTCAAAGAAGTCCAGAGAGCTGAAGTATTTCACTTCTCTATACAGGGAATGTGAGAGTAAGGGTCCGAAAACCTCCGTTTTACTTTTGCTGTGGGTTCGTATTCATCCAAGAGTTCCTGAGCGTGGGCCACTGCAGACCCGTGTGCAATGTATACAGAGTGGATTTTATCCGTTCGCCTTGCTGGCTGCTCCCTTCGTCTCATCATTATCTGAGACTCTTCGTTAGCCAAAATCCTGCCCTGGGATTCTGTACATTTGAAAATCCCAGGTGGAAGTTTTATATTTGCTGTTGGCATCACTGGAGTTCGACGGGGCACTTTAATCTTGGACAGTGTTAAAGATGATCTGTGTCTTGAAGCCAGGGATGCAGAGGAAGAATTTGAAGAGCTTTGCAAAAGGGAAGGCACTTTGCAAATGTCTTTGGCAGGCATACTGGAGCTCTGAGCACGGCAGTGTAGTCCAATAATTGCTTTAAAGAAACAAGATACTTAGATACTGAAAGCATGCATAAAAATGGAACTTGATACAAGCAACCGTGACCAGATAACATCTGGTCACCTGGCTGTATGCGGTGAAAGATGTAGAATAAAAAAAAAACACACACTACCTTAATACTGACCTTCGGTATCCATCCGTCCTGTTCTGTCTTCAAGCAGGCTCTCTGTGCTCGCTGAGGTCTCGGAGTCTACGTTTTCCTCATCAGAGCCTCGCTGATCAAGCTCCGGTAACCGGTAAGTTATATCTTCCCTACATCAAAACAGAGATTTTAGCACTCCAGAAAGACAGTATCTCTGACATGATCAACTTTATGCAGCACGTATTTCAGAGCTAAACCTTCCTGCATGTAGTTATTAAATATTAATTCTCATGGCATTGTCTCTCGTCTAGTCCTTTTCTTTTTCCTTTTCACCTGCATAAAGGCCTACAGAACAGGATTAGCTAGATCATTTTGGAAGAGAAGTATACTGCTTTACTATCAGTACCACCTCCAACTGCAAAGGACATGACCTACAGAGAGATAAAGGGTCTTCAAAGCTGTGACTTACTTTTCTTCTTTTATCGACTGTATGCGATCAATGAGAATCTCCTTTTCCCGGTTATCAGCTTCAGAAACTTCCTCTTCTTCATGCAGTGAGTCCAGTTCTGAGTTGCCACTGTCATTTCCTTTGACCTGTGAGCTTTTACTCTGCAGGACAAATTTACATGTAACACTTCTCAGTCATAAGAAGCTACACACGTGTCTTTACTGTCTACTAAGTTGTAAGGTGGAAGACAAATGAGCAGGCCAAATGAAGGGCTGATGGAATTGATGAAGAGCTGTTAGTTTTCGTACAAGTGTTTCAAAGAGTAATAGAAATTTTTCTATTCACCTGATTTCTCGCGTTTTGTTACCTTTTTTGAAGCATAGTAATTTAATTTGCCAGCTTCAACTTAGCTTTAGTAGTCACTTATAAGTAATATTATTACATCAAATACAAGTTATATTCAGAATGTCTATAAAATACCAGAGTCACGACAGAATAGGTCAGCAGCCCTGCATGCAGTCTGGGGAGAAAGTTGCACCAATACATGCAGTCTCAATTGTTCAAAGAGTACTTAAAACCAAGTTACAATACACGTAGTAAGTATTTTAGTCATGCAATAGTGCCATAAGAAAAAAACAACATGCACTCTTAACACAGGCAGTGTACATACCCGCATCCCCTCGTAAGGGGAAGAAAACCCAAGTTTTACAGGCCAGAGCTAGAGAGAGATGAAGACCAAATTCACTATATGCGGCTTCTCATCAGACAGAGTTTGGTTTGTTTTAATCAGTACAATAAAAACAAAAGAAAAAGTGTATTTGTCCTAATAAAAGGCAACATATTTTTGTCCACCATCCATCTCTGGAGTGAAGGAACTCCTTTGCCATGTAAGAGACTCAGCAAACTTAGTTCTACTGACTGAATTATATGGGAATAGATTTTGACCACTACCGTTTATCAGACAGACTCCAGTGCAGCTGTATATTTAGCTCCTACCTACAGCTTTGGGCAAGTCCAAATCCCTTTTCTTCTTATCTTACAATTGATCTTTGACTTACTGAATGGGATGGACGGGACAAATAACTAGCACATCCCTTCCCAAGAAAGCGGTGGGATGCTTTCTGCTGGATGGTACCGTTCTGTGGTTTATTTCAACACTTACCGTATTCTGCCGAAGCAATGAGAGTCGTCGAAAAGCGATGCTCTCAGCTGCTTCCAGCTGATTTATTTCATCCATTTTTATCTTGTACTTCCTTATCTGTTCCTTTATGAGCATCTCTACACACCTGGACAAAAGGGGAAGAGCTTATTGAGCAGCCTCACACTATAACAGCTCTGGGGACAACCATGGTGGGATGAAGTGCCTCTCCCAGCTTGGAGATGTTTGCCACACACACACACGTGGATGGCATGCAATCCAAGTGTCTCACTGGACACCTTACAGTGGGCAGCACTGCATGGTAACAGGGTGAAGAGTTCAACATGGCAAGCAAAACAGGACAGACTGTTACAGGTAATGGCAGATGTTCTTCCTGGGATAACCTGAGCCTCCCACGCTGACTGTACACAACAGTGGTAAGCAAACAGACATTACCATGGCTGCTAACTGCTTCTGCTGCTTCTACCTGTCTTCCCTGTGCTGGCACAGGCTGGTAGATACAGAATGAGCCTGCAACCGCCCTTTTCCACCTCTGTGGCCCCATGGGCAAGTGCGAAGTTACAAAAAGCTGTCAGTTTTCAAACTCTGCTTTCATTGGAGGCAGATGGGAGGCCAGCCATGTAGTGAGGATGGCGAGGGGCATTCAGAGAGCCAGAGCTGCTGGAGGGTGAGGAGAACAAAGAGGATCAAGGACAGAACCTTCTTCAATTCAGGCAACAACGTAGAAGAAATTATCAGGGGTTTCCAGGTATGCAGGAGACAGTTTAATCCTATATCCTACTGTTTATTACGGCTTGTATCTCAGCAAAATAGATATGATTAGTGTACAATACCCCCAAAAATATATATGATTAGTGTACAACTTCCCCCTCCCCAAAATATTATCTTGATGTAAAATACAAGCCTGATATTTAAGACTTAAAAGTCATCCTACTTTATGCTTTATAAACTTGAGGCAGGTGGAACGAGTCAGAGAAGGGCATATAAATTGGCAGCAATAGCAGAACCAGAGTTTAGCAACTCAACCCTCAGATTCTCAGCTTGATATGAATAAGGCTGTAACAAATGCAGGCAGCAGTACTGGCCTTCCATCATATTTCAAAGTTCTACTTTGCAGCAGACTGCTAAAACTTACATGGTTGTTTTTGAAACATCCTTCATGCTGGTTAAAGGGTCAGAGGTATCAGGACAACGCAAGAGGCATGGAGCAAAAACAATGGCCAAGGCATTGGGTGACATACGGTTGACATCTTCTATCAAAGCCACTCTGAAATTCAATGTTCAGGAGAAAAAAAATAATTAAAAAATGTAAGCAATCCTTGCTAGAATACAAGCAATCTGATCAAACTTGCCAGAGTTCCCAAATAACATGTAAGGAGGCCTCTAGAGTACTAAGCACGTACAGCAGTTCAAAGGAGTTTGAAATTATTTCACACCTACTAAGTGGGCAGTTTCATGCATCAGAAAAAGAAACAGGGAGCCACGCAGATTAAGCTAGTTTGGTAGCCTCTCAAAGTACCTCTGGTGATTCAGTGCCGCCTCTTTAAAAATCCCTTTTCCCTATGGTCAGAGGGCTGCTTGGAAAATTCCCAAGTTCCTTGGTAAGAGCAGCCCCTTTATCGGTACCACTTATCCCTGCTCCTAAGACTAGCATACGTGCAAGCATTTATAATCCTTACGCAGCCCCTACCAAGTACACTAACATCCTCAGTTCAGCATGAGCCCATTGGATAAATCCTGGTGCTCAGGTGACTCGCCAAGTCTTTCAGATCTACCCTGACTTCAAAGCTGTTCTTACCTGATTTGATACAAATACCCCATATGGTAGAAGTAAGCACATGTCTGTTTTTAAGCAGAACTATCAACTTCCATTCTTCCATTTCTAAACCAGCAGCACGATCCCTACACTGACACTCAAGGGGTTTAAGATTTTAGAAAGCTTCCAAAAGGGACTCAAAAAAGTCACGTGGGGTTTCTCTCCAAATGAAATAATTAAACTCATTACTTGACCAGATGGAAGATGAGTCGCTCCAAGGTATTATGATTGGCTTGTGGCAGCTGTTCAAGGACACTGTAAATGGCACAGAGTTGCTCCTGTTTTTCTGGTAGTTCTGCACAAGGGGAAAAAAAGCACAAGATCATAATTGCTGTGCAACGCTAGTGGAAAGCCTCCAACCACTTCCTGACATTGTCTCAAACGGTCTGCAACAGATAGCGAATTAATTCTTAGAAGTCATGCTGTCATTTCATTTACCAATTGTTTTAACTGCATGTTAAAGTACCACTCATGGCACTGCAATTTTCCTGCTTTTTCAGATGCTGCTGCTGTTAGCAATCATCAAGTGACACGTCAAGATCTCCAACTATATTTAGGGTGCCTTAATCCCACTGCAGTAAAACGAATCTAAAGATTTGAGGTATTCGGATATCTAGATCTGGTTCAGAACATCAAGGAGAAAAAACCCTGTATGAAAGGAAACTTATTCACAAGCTCACTGTTTTTAGAAAGAGCAGTTGTATAGCGACATTATGCTCAAAAAAAAAAAAAAATCCTGAATCAAGGACAAGTAAGCTTTAATTCCCTGAAAAGTGTTTTATGTGACACATCTAAAATCATTGCTGTAAGCGTACTGGAAGGAACCTGTTTAGAGAGCATGGAGCATCTTGGTGTTTCTTTTGCCAAGGACATAATGCATTAAAGAAAAACAATTCCTTCAAACATTTCTAAAACGCACCTACAGCTCGGAGAAAATCATTGTACTGCGCAGATGTCATTAGTGGATCTGGTAATTCCCGTAGCCATTGCTTAAGGATGCCTGTAATAGTGTGAATAGGGTAATTCTCCAGTTTCACTGAGTTTGGATCTGAAAAGAAATGTTTTATTTAGAGCAGTTAGTTCCTTTGATGAACACAATGAGACCCCAAAGAAATAAGATTAGAAACACTCAGATCTCCTGTTTGCAGAATCCAAATGGCAATTCAGAAAAGGAAAAAAAAAAGAAGAAAAAAATCTGCTGATAGTCACTTATATGTACTAAGCAGCTTTTTCCAGTCAACAAAAATAACACAGCTGCAAGGCCACCAAAAAGCTGGGTTTAAAACTCTAAAAAGTGCCAGATACTTTCAGATAGAAGAGAATTGCAGGGAAAACTGATATCATGCAAGGAAGTCAAAAGGACAGACAACACTGCCTGACCTGCTTGCAGCAACTGTTTCAGCTCCTTCATACGATTTGCTGATCCCGATTTCCTGTAAATGCCTTCTGTGTAGAGGCCGTGCATCTCCACATACTCCAGCAGCTTCTCCATGACAATGGGGACTGAATTTCTCTCACTGGTCAGGGAACTCACACACACTCCAAAATGACGTGGTTCTGCATCCTGTTCGTTCTGGAATCGATACACGTCAAGCACTGTGAATACCTGTTCCCAAGCTAGAAAAGTCCGTTGTTTCATGCTACGATTAGCTTATGCTTCCAGAAACAGAAGCAGAGTATTTTATTGTAGCTTGCTACAAGCCTTTGATCATAAGGCAGATTTCCTGAGCTGCAGCAAGAAAGAAACTTCATGGTACACACTGAAGGATTTCGTTAACAGTTTGTGTAACACAACATACATAAAGGAAGAGTTCCCAAATTAAGCCAAGTACCACCTTTTAGAATAACGTTCTGTTTCTGCAACTGCATACTCTGACTATACGCAGACAGAGAAGGGAACTTAACTGTTTAAGCAATTTTTATTCAGTGCCTGGACATCCATGTTCATTTGCTGAAGAAAAAAAGGCAGCATTTTGCATGCGTCACTTATGGTATCACAGTACCGCATCCCAGATCTACAGTTCTTACCTTTTTTCCACAGGATGTACAGCTGCTCTGGATTTTCGACATGCATTTCTTGTGACAAGTCAACTTGCAAACTAGAGAAAGGAGCAATTGTTACAGGAATTCCAAATCACATTAAAACACTACATATCTAGTCTTATTCAAGTACTATGTAACCTGCATAGACTGTTCACTAAGCCTCATCTGTACCAGCCAAAGTTACAAGCAACCTGCACATACGGTAAACTGAGTGGCAAGAGTGAGGTGTTCTCACTTACCACTGCAGAGACAGGCCTTTTCCATGGGCCAGATGTAGGACGAGCAGTGTTCACACGACTGCCGTATGCTCACTTGGTAGTTTGTGAATACATGGCCATTGTGTTCTTCAATCTGGTAGGAGACAGGACAAAACTCATGGATTTTTTTGCCTTTTTTATTATTATTACTGTTAATAAAACTATCTACCCTGTCTTAGACTTTCCACTTTTATTTTACAGTTGCAGCTGATGGCTTTGACCTTGAAACCAAATGTCACCCTATCTTAAAGAAGTTGGGTTTGCTGGGTCATTTCATAATTGACTTGCCACCTGAGTTAAAGTTCACCAGCGAAATACATTAGCTATAGTTTGTTATTAATATTTAGTAGCTGTTTTCCTTTAAATGGTCCCATTATTGAGAAAGCCATTAGGTTCTAAAAGATGGTATGGACAAGCAGGAAAATGCTAGAGTACCAGCTATCACTGCATAAGCAAGATCCTTGATTTATGGAAACCAGTTTTATATTGTATCACATTTTCAAAAAAGCAGCAAGTGATTTAGCACGCAAAATAAAACAGAACTTCAGTACAAAAGCAAGCTCTTTTGAGACTGTTTTTCTCTGTGTTCTGTGAGTGCAGCTTACATTATCGCAAAAAGAAAAGTACTTACTGAACGATCTTGTTTTCGTTTCTTCTTCTGGGCTTTGGTTTGCTGCAGTGGAGTACAGAACTGGCATTAGTCTTTGCAATTCAGACATTCCATTCCCTTTTTTTCCTATTCAGTTTCCCAGACTCTACTTCACCTCCAGACATTTTGAGACACTATACTGCAGCTTCAGCTTGGTATGAGAGTTGTCTGAGCTCATGCTGTCAACTTCCTAAAAATCAACTGAGCTCACTGCCAGATGACAAAGGAATTCGGTCTCTAAAACCTTCAGAGAACTCCTAAGTTTTCACCAAAGAAAATGCACAAACGCTTTAAGATTCTGAAAATATTAACAGTAAGTTAAATAATGAACAATTCCAAAAAGGCGTATCAGCATTCAGAATTTGTTTCCCAAATAATGACAAATGCTATGGAAAAGGTTGCTGAGGTAACACAGGTTCCTTATCCTACGAGAGTAACATTGTTTAATCATCCCGTAAGCCAGTAACAGAGTAAGTTTTATACCTTGGGCTGCTCAGATTCCTCTTTTTTTGTATACCCTCTGATGAATTCATCCAGAAGGGATTGGAAGAGATTCAAAACCAGCTTGACTTCTTTCTCTTCCCTTTTTTTAGCCAGATTTGTAACTAGAAGCTGGTAATTTTCCACCAGATCTTTGTAGCCAACGTGGATTTGTCCATTCTAGAGAAGGAACAAATATCATTCAGAAGACAGACTTTTTGGATACAGTTGATACAGTTTCTGATTTTTATGTGTTTAAGTTCAGAGGTGAGAAAGTACACTCCTGATTAAAGTAAAAGATAGCAGCCAGTGACAGAAACAAGTTAGCACACTTCCCTGCTACACTGTAGAAGGGCACTTGGCAGAGATGGGGCAGTGTTGTAAGAATATTGGAAAAGCAGTTGGCACTTCTCTTCAGTGTTTACACACAGAAACACGAAGAGGCTGAAGACAGCAAAATCCATCCGCTTCTAAAAATAAGTTAGAGCTGAGTGAATGAGAAAAGGGAAGCAACGCAGTCTGCTTAAGATTACAGCAGAACTGTAAAATGTCCTTTTTCAAGTCTAACACTGAGCTTTGAATTCTATGCTAAAAACTGGTGAATTGTTTTGCTAAAGAGCTGTAGGTCAAGCATTTAAACTGCACATTAGGTTAATTTATTACCTACCAATTTTTTCATTTATTGAGACTTACTACTTACAGGAGCAGAGTACATGGTCTTGATGTTTCCTCTAAACTTCTCCGTGGCTTCAAAAAACAAACATTCAACACCAGACTTCTGGGAGCGTAAGTCATTGATCTAGAAGGCAAATACACCTGCATCAAATTTCATTAAAACAAGAACATCCAACCAGTGTTAAGCTTCAGGTGCTGGGCTTAGTCATCTATGACCATTCCAATTATTTAAAACATTTCTTAATGCACTGTCATGATACAAAAATAGAGGTCCTATAGGAACGCTCTAAAGAACTCTATTCCCTTAAAACTCATGCTTTGCCTTTTTTTTTTTTTTTTAAATAAAACTTTTGCTGCTCAGTTATTTGGAAGCAAATGAAGAACTAACATGAATGCCACCAGGATTTAACATAATAATGCATTTAGAGACTTAAAGGAAGGAGTAGGAAGGGTCTCAGACCTAATTCAGTCAAGCTATCAAATCAATTCCCCTGTGCTTTAAATCATAATATAAACTTGCACCTAGAAAAGTAGACTTTAAAATTCCACACAAACAGTGAAGATAGACCTGAATTTTATCATAGTTGAGTGTCTTTTACCTTATTTAGGAGGAACTCATCAAGATGTTTCAGTTCATTGGCATTTGCAATCTCACGGACTATGGATGCTCGCCAATTCTGAGACACACTTGAGATCTTGCTGATCTTTATAGTTCGGTTCTTCTTTGCTTTACTACTCTCTTTCACATGGCGCTCCCCAGCCTGGAGACGACTTGGCTGTCCAGAAGAAGCTGGGAAAGAAATTAATTTGTATATTAAAGTAGGATGACGGAATTCTTCAGTATTTGTTTCCTTAATAGCCATGCAAAACATTACAGAAAAGATGGTATTAGCAAGCTCGGGATTACATCACAGAAACTCACCTTCTGAAACTTTCTGGGTTCCTCCTGTTTCTGAAAAGAGAACACAAGACACAAGGGAGAGGCCTTCTCCTTCATCAATCACATCAGGACTCTCCTTTGGAATTTTCTTGTCTGGCTTTTTCCCCAAAAGTCTACGCAAAGGACTTTTAAAAGCAGACCTGAACATAAAAGCAGATACAAGCTTGTCACATTAGTAATGGAAGCTGGCTCTACTACAAGAAAAGGCTCTTTTAACAGTACAGCTAACACCCACGGTAAGATTAACCTCTATAGTGCACATTTACTCAAAGGTCCAACCTGCAGAAAAACCGAGCAGCAGAACAAAAGAACGACAGTCTGAAAGCACATCTGGACATTCTGATGTTTGCTAGATTAGAGCACTACCTTCAACGTACACAGAGACAACACATCACTTATCCAAAATGACATTTCTGGCTCAGGAGGTCCCTGAGCTGCAGAATGCCAGAAGTTGGGGGAGCAGGCCAAGGAAACAACATTACATGCTCATTGGGTTCTTAAGCTTTTCTCTTAGTGTTATTTCTCAGTCTGGATGATGGTACACTACCCAGACCTTTGATCTGAGCCTGTATGGTGGTACTCAAATTAAAAAGAACCAGTCCAAAGACAAGCGTTATGCAAGAAGGGTTAGCTATCATGCTTACATCAACACGAAGATCAAGTCAACCAGTAACACAGCCACTCATGTAGCTGAAGTCAACACGTGTGTCTCCACAATCAGTCTCAAGACGCCCAATTCAAGTACCAGTGGAAAATCTCCTCCCCTTTTTTTTTATTTTGAGGGGTTTTTTTTCCCATTTTCTTAAAGGCAGGCCCGTCGCACAGAATACATACTTGGCATCGATTTTTGCTGACTTGATGACTGCATGGAAGCGCCTGCATCCGAGGTAGGGAAGAGGTCAGTGGACTTCTTTTGCACAGGGTATTTCTTGTTGCCTTTTTCTTCTTCTATCGTGCTGACTTGATGACTGCATGGAAGCGCCTGCATCCGAGGTAGGGAAGAGGTCAGTGGGCTTCTTTTGCACAGGGTATTTCTTGTTGCCTTTTTCTTCTTCTATCGTATCTGGTGATTGCTACAGGAGAATGAATGAGGAGTCAAAAAGCTACGTATTGAGCAAAACAGATTTTTTAAATGCTTTTAAAAAACAGAATGGTGAAAAAAAAGTTTGCTTCATCACAAGAAAACAGTTTACCCAATAGGTATTAGCTTATTAATATAAGATCCACATCTATTTAATGCTTGGATCAAGGGTCCATTTATTAAAAATTACGTTTCCAAATTGTTGTATAATATTTGCTGATGAAGTTTTTTTTACATGGATATCAAGCCAAAAAAATCAACCTGAAAGGAACACAGGCATGCAGAACACACTATAGCCAATTATTCACAAATCTTATAAATTTGTAAACAAGGATAATTAAGTATAAATATGGACAATAGCATCAGTACCTGATTCATGGCAACAGACTGGGCAAGTGTTGCGAGATCACTTAATGAAGATGAGTTCCCCTTCCTTCTGCAATGTTACAAGATTAGTTTCAGATTATATATTTTATAGAAGTCTGTAACCTCTTAATAATTACCACCTTTTAAATAACCCACATATCAATGTTGTATCTGAGAGTGCATCCGGATCAACTCTTGCAACTCACTTTTAAATGCAAACTGTACTGGAGAAGTAAAAGAACATGGGTATGTCAGATCTCCTGCCATATCAGAGGGACGACGCTTGCAAACTGCATGTCACTAAAACCTTGTTTTCAATGGACCAAAGACACATGAAAATAAACTCCAGACACTACTTTAAGTGAAGCCCTGACTCTCCATTTTAACTCAGCAAGGCAGGGTTTGTATGTTTTGTTAGCTTCTGAAAACTTTCTACCGATACGCATGCAACTGCAGGACTAGGGACTGACAGCCAAGAAAAAGCAGCAGTTGCTCATAGTTCTATTTTCTCCCATAACATGGCCAGATGTACAGGCTCTCAGGAGTTCTCCATCTAATTTTAAATATTACAGATATCTGTTTTCTGAAAAAGTCAAAATAATTAGGAAGCTGCCCTTACTCAAGCTGATCCTGCGGAGACTTATCCGCTCGTGTTCTTTCATCCAAAGACTGACTCAGCATATCATTCTGACTGGCATCAGACTGTCTCTTTCCTTTCCACTTCTCTCTCTTGTACTTTAGTTTCCCTGGGTCATCCACATATCTCTGGATTGGGGAAGTGGTGGGACTATCCAGATCTTTGGTTGCCTTCTGGGCAGGATGTTTGGTTTTATCTGCCCAGCATTCAGCTGGAGTTCGAAAGCTCCCAGTAGCAGATAGCGTATTATGAAGATTCAGTGCAAGATTTGTTGGCCTTTCAGGGCAGTTAAAACTTTGGCTGCCTTTTATCTGGTTATTTTGGTTCCCTTGTGTTTTCATTCTATCAATTGCCTTATCATCTACTTTTTCCCTTTCTGATACAGGTTGTTGCTCAGGAATAGAACTGTTTTCTTTTATCTCGCTTGATGGTGGTGCGTCTGAAGGAGCTTTTTCTTCACTTGGACTTTTCTCTCCCTCGCTGCTTCCTTGAAGGACAATATCTTGTGCTGAGGATTCCTTTGGCACTGGAACAGTTTCCAGGGCCTCTTCAGAAGAGGTTTGTTCCTTGTGGCACAGTAAAGATGGTCCTTCAAAGGAAAACAGGACATGCTTATTCTGTAACTCGTTATGTTCCAGCCCCCTCTGCCGGCGAGATTCACGTTTCTCCCGGCTGTGTGTCACTTTCTCAGAGCCCTCTGTCACGTTCTTCTGGGGTAACACGGCCTTTTCAGACGAGCTCAAGTTTTCATCTTGCTCACTTGGAGTTTGATCTCTGTCCCCAACAGTTTGATTCAGCTCTGACTCGTGTTTCCCAGGCAACTGATCTGTTGCTGGTTCACTGAGCTCATCCTTGCTCTCATCATTCTCTCTGGCTTGGTCTTCCTGCTTCTCTTCAGCTTTCTGCTTTTCCATAGCCATTTTCTGAAATCTGTTAAGAATTTGTAAGATCAAAACATAAATATTAAACACACAGTGGTCAAGGAAAGTACCCAAATGTTTAAATGCAGCAATACAGACACAAAATACAAATACACTTACAGTCCCAGTGTGACTGCATGGAGGTCTACTTATTAGGACTGGCACACATCAGTGCAGCTCAGCTGAAAAATGCTCAAGTACTAAGGGCTTCACCAGTTTCCACACACCACTAGCCATTTGATACCGACTGCAGTATCACACAGTAAACAACTTAAAGATAATTATCACCAAGTCAACATGTCACACAGCAACTGAGCTTGGCAAGTGAAGCCAAGTAGCTAAGTGGTTAAAATGCACATTTTCATATCATATTGCTCCCCTTCCTTTACCTCTTACGCTGTAGATGCCCTCTGACCATGGCTTGCACAAGACAAATTCTCCTCTTCTGCTGAAGGTAGCATTTTCGCTCCCTGTATCTTCGCCATGCTGACTGAATATGAGTGGCAGCATTATTTCTCTGCAGTGCCACCCTAACACAACGGGAACGCCAGCAAGCCTAAGAAGGGAGATTTCTAAAGTAAGGGGGGGTACTTGAAGGTGAGGACTGTTATTTGAGAGGGTTTGCTTGCCTGTTAGGAAAAGACTGGCGATTCTCAAAGGTACCTGTAAAACAATGGCTGCCTGCCGTGTTCTGAGAAAGCGTCTCCTTTCTAAAACCATCCTGAGCCAGCTCTGAAGGAGAATGATTTTCCTGATCACTTCTTTGTGTAGTGTATCCTGTAGTATCTGCCGTTCAGCCTCTTTCATAAAAACCTGCTCAGTTAAAGAAAAGTTCGTCAACAAACAGTTAACAGGAGCCTTTCCGCCCCCACTGGAGGTATCTCCACAAGCTAAAATATGAGCATGGTAATACTTATTGCTGAACTAAACCTTATCGGCTGACAGCAATTAGCATGCCCAAAAAGTAAAAGTCCTTTTATTTCACCAAACTTCAGTGTTGGGATTCTAAAACATACAACTGTACTTACAGCCTTCAAATCACAGAACCCTTCTAAAATCAAAACATTGACCTGGTTGATAAATGCCAATAGCAACAATTTCCCAAAAGTATTATCCATAAAATACAGCATTTTACTGTATTGCAAGAAGAGAGGTTAGCATCAAAAACGATGCGGCAACTACTAACTACTAACGAATGCGTCAAGATTTACAAGAGTTAAAATAGCTAATTTAAATACAAAACGCAGAGAAGAGCAACACCTGTAAATGAACTGCACTAAATTTTGCAGCGTACACCAGTACTTCTTATTGGCTTATGAAAAGTTTCACAGACCTTGGTCGTCCCTATTTGATAGTAGTTTTCATTCAGTTTTAGTTTATTCAAGTAAACACAAATGTCTTCCTTAGAGGCTTTGGCATTTTTGGGCAGTAACACCTGAAACTGGTCTATGAATTCCTGTGAAAAGCAGAGACAGTAAGAGAACAAAGTTAGAAGGCAATTCACAAGTTTAGAGTTTTACCTAGATTTCTAAAATTAAGCTAAGACATCTGAGCTAAAGGGGTTTGAAAGTACTTATTTCTCACTCCAAATTGAGCTATTTTTTCCTACTTCGTAAAAATGCAGGCTTCATTCAGCCCCCAATTAACAGTAAATATCACCTATATGTGATCTATAAAGCTACACGCACAGAGTATTTTATAGAAAACAAATTCACATATGGAGACAGTAATGTGCAGCACTGATTGCTTATACAGCACTCCAAATGCTTTCCCTTCATGCAACGAGTAGAACAACTTACTGGTAGATAACTCACACAGTAGTTTAGACTACAACTCATTACCATGCAGGCTCTACCAAAACTACAATGAATTTTTACAGTTCATCCCAAGTGGTCATGAGCTTCATACGAAGAGAAACACAAGAGACACTGAGGCAATGTGTGTTTTTCCAAAAAGAGCAGATATTTCTGAAAGCACAATCCACTTCCACATACCTGGAATGTATATTTGGCACTATAACCAGATCTTCTGATTCGCACAGTTTCTAGCATGCCAGTGTATCTTAACTGTTGAAGCACCAAGCCTTCATCAAAAAGCATCTCTTTCTGAAAAAGATCAGCAGTCAACAGCTAGTAAATGCCTGAAGACTCCTATTTCTGTCCAGTAGAAAGAACACATTCTGTTTTCACACCCTAGTTACCTTTCACCTTCATACAGAATGACAGCGAACAAGTCAGAAGAGATATATTACAGGGCTAGAAGACTTAGGTCCTCAGCAGTCAGGTCAGCTCTTAAGGCCGTCTTACCTTCTCAGCATTGGAGCGGATGCAACGGATGAAGAATGGCTCAGCTTTACCCAGTGTCTCCAGTAATTTATTAAGTGAAGTCTGAAATGAAATATTCAGAAAAAAATTTTCTTCAGATATCAGCATTTTGAGTTGCATTTGACAGCAGTACAGCTTCTTCCTCAGAAATACGGTTCTTTCAGGTCTGACGGCTATACAAATCCTATTTCATCCAATACGGAGGGTCTCCTGTACTGCACAGCAGAACGCTGTATTTGTTTTCACCTTTGCTCAAGATAATGAAAAATGGGCTTTGCAGATGCTGTTACAATAGCACTACATCTGCATATAAGGATGAGGCTGATTGTACAGAGAACTAACACATTTCATAGCACGAGGGTAGTCTCTAAATGTGGTCTAACTTTAATCAAGTAACAAACCCTACTTGAAACAAATCCCATTTTGTTTTTCAAGCAAGATCAGGCTAGAGCAGACCAGGAAGGACTGTTCCCATGAGGTCAGGGTGCACCCAGAGGCTGTACCACAGCATCAGTCACCTACCTGGAACTGTGCACTTATGCTAGGGGGTTTCTTCTTTTTGTGTAAGTGCAAAAGGGATTTTGTAGTTCGGTCATGCAGAGTCATGCTTACTATGAGCTTCAGAGATTTGGAATCCAGCAAATTCTAGAAGAAAGTTTTCATAATCAGCAAAATGCATGTCTCTTAACTGAAGGGGAAATATTTCTGTCTGCATCAAGATGAGCAAGAATGAAACCAACAACCTAGAGCTCCACATTCAATGACATGTTACACTTCATGACTATTTCTATTTTGGACCTTAAGAGTGAAAACTTAAGCATTTTCTTAAGAGTGAAACTCTTCTATTGCCCCATCCCAAGAACGTATGGTAAACAAGGTGAATTACATAATCACTGTTTGCCTTCAATGACTTGATCAGAAATGGCTTTATGTGTTTATGGCATTTCTAGTCTAATTAAACAGATGCCAACGAACAATTGTTTCCTGTTCAGCAATTCTTATAATGGTGAACAGTTACCTATCCTTTAGATTGTAAAAAAGGAAGTTTTAGACAATAAACAATACAACTTCGCTACACTATGAAACAGTATTTTCTGAAGTGAGTTCTGTCAATCAAAATGAATGTTTACAGTGGGAAAAAAAACCCAAAAAAAAAGACATCAAGAGAAATCTAAATTTACTGAATAACTTTACCTTGGGAATGATCTGCTTTTGTTTGATACCTCTACTCTTCCTGTTAAAATATTAAAGATCATTTAAGAAAAAAATACACATGATTTTTGGTTATTTCAGCAAGCCATAAGTTGGTGCAATTTACGAGGCGAGATAAAGGATAGAAGAAAATTAGCACAATAGCATCAGGGTGTGTTCATGCACATCTCTTAAAGTGATCAATGCAAGAAATGCAAACTGCTTCGCAACAAGAATATTTATTTTTTTTTTTTAATAAACTCTGTAGGTATTGGAAGCTTTCAAAAGTGAAACATTTTCTCTGAAGTTAAAGCTATTAAAATCTGCCCTGTTGCATAGAGTACTTTTCTGCAAGTTATTTTATTTAGCTAACTGTAGAGTCATTGAACTCTCATCGTAATATCAAGTCACTATCAAAAGTACTTGATCCAGAAGTTATTGCTGCTTGCACCAGAACCCCTGTGAAAGTACTTAACTGCTCACAGAAGGACAACACATGCCCCAGCACTCCACTTACGAACTCTGATACATCTGAGATCATCCCCAGAACCTCCTGGGGCCCTACACAAGCCTCAGGCTTAGCTCTCATCCACACACAGACAGTGAACTAGAAAGGGAAGCTCTCAGAAACAAGGCTGTAGCTCACATCCTCCTAATTATACACGTCAACTCCGTGATGTAAGGCATGTTCCAACTCCATGCCGCCCAGTTTACACTTATTTATTATACAATGGACCACAGATTGATTTCCTTACACATGCATAGCTGTGTACACGTGAAGAGTCTTAACCCAGGAATTGGGTTCACAGGGCATTGGCATCCTGAATTTCAGGAAACCACTAGCTGTAACTTGTGAGAGATTTCATTGCTGAAAGTTTTGCAACATCAAGCTTGTACTACTTGGGTTTTAAGGCAAGTTTACATGAAAACTAGGTTTAACTTTCAGCTAATGCAATGAAGCAACAAAGCATTCTCTACAGCCTTTGTATTTTTTAGAAGGAATTATTTTATTCTTAATTGTCTTGTTTAGTATTTTGCAGAAGACAAACGAGGGACAAGTATCTTTTTTATGGACTAGAATAACTGCTTGGTTATTGTTGCACTTTCAAAGCAATACCTAGAGCACCAGAACTCACATGAAGTGGGAGCGGTGTTGAAGTCGACTGAGTGACCGAAGCAGCTTACAGGGATCATCACCCTGCCATGGAAGTCCTTTTATACTTGCGATGATTTGTTCATACATGTCTCTAAAATGATTCACAGCAAAACAAAGATGGCAAACAAAGATACACAGCCATGAGAGAGGCGGGGAAAAAAGAGGAGTTAAAAACTCAAGAGATCCCATCACCAGTGAGCTCCAAACAGTAGCAGGTCAATCCCAGACTACTTTTTCCTAAGTATGAATGATTCTGATGTCGTCAGCCCTTTCTACTCTGTCAGGGCCCTAAAATTTAATTACCAGGGTCTCATACTAAACTGACACTCTAATTCTATCTTTTAATGTAAATTTTTGAGCCATCAATTCAGAAAACAGAGTGAAATTTAGCAAAATGTACTTAATATGCAAGGAACCTTTTTGTTAAGCTAAGTAGCCTTTTCAGAAAGATATAAGCTTTTTATAATCAAGCAGTAAATATTTTTTTATATAGAACTGACTACTAAAATGAGGCTGCTTAAGCAGACTTACATCAGAAGAGTAAGTTAAAAACTAGCTATTACAGGAATACTTGATGAAATTTTGGTTTTCATTTCCATTTCAAACTTATTCACATGTCTAGCTTTTCAAAGTAAGCCTGGGATAGTCCCTAATTTGTGGCAGATCCCATTATTTTAAGCATGCACCATGCTTGTGAAGTGTTGTGTCTTGGCACAGAACTTACCTTCTTTACTCTCCAGAGAGGCACAAACCAAAAAAATAACAGAAGCGTAAGTATTCACTTCTGACTGTTAGATGCTATCACCATTCTGAGCTGCTCACCGAGGCAGCAACATTATTACAGAGAGCTGCTTGCTTCCCTTGCTACCTCTGAACTGTTTTGAATATCAAGATTTTGTTTTAAGATCTCACATGGAAACAGGTATGTGACACTATGACCAATTCTTTCACCCAAATTGTACCTTTAGTTCTTAGTTGCCACAGGTGACAGAAACTGTCCAGGATGAAGTAATTACGAAGCAGCACGAAGTCACTACTTTGTGTGTACTTCACTTTTACACAGAGCATGCTCAGAAGGTCAGTCTGTCTAGGAATGTGCCTCCCTGGCCTTTAAGTGCAGGCCTATTTCTACTTACTTCTTGTTTTCATAAAAAGAAATGATGTCTTCAAAAGCATTTATATCGAAATCCTCAGAACAATCAAATGAGAAATCAAGCATTGAGCAGCTGCAAAAGGAACATGCATAAAACCTAAATACTCCATAGAAAGGCAAATATGCCTATACAGAGCAATGTGTGGAGGCAGTTCTGTAGGACTTGCCCTGCCTCCTAATCATGTCAGGAGGCTGCAAAAACATCAGTGCTCCTACAGGTCCTTCAGTGACACAGACTGGCTGCAGAGGAACACACAATGCTACAAGCAACATATACAGACAGAGAACAGCCAGTTACGGGTAAATGGAACTGAGGTTGTGTCCCTAACATTTGGTAGTGCTGGGCCTTACATAAAATAAACTAGGGAATTGTTTTGATAGTATTAAAAGGGCCAAGCAAAACAAGACAGAAGAAATAAAACTTGCTATCCTTGTGGAAAGATCTAGTTGACATTTGATATATGAAAATGCGACTCAGCAATTCGGGTCTTTTCCCTGATATGGGTTAAGTATGTGTTTCTCACCGATAAACTTTTTCTACTGGTGTATTTGATCTCTGGAGTTCTCCAAGGGGAACTCTGGGTCCTTGACGTACCACTCCTGTTATGAAATAATCAACAGGTTGAATTTTGACAAAGATATGAGCATAACAGACAAAAATACCCCCACCAACTGTAACAAGCAAACTATCGCTTGGAGGTTTTGCCTAGCAATAAAGCGAAGCCACTTTGTTTCTCAAACTCCCTACAACTGGAAAGTAAATTGCAGCTGCTCAGAAAAGCTTATCAAAATTAGTATTTAATCCTGAATGCTCATTTGAAGCTTCAGGGAGGTCCAAGATGATCAAACCCAGTAATAAGATGAGCATGCATACTAGAACTAGTAATATCTTCCCCAACTTCTACAAATGGAACTTTAAATTCGGCACAGCGTGCTGGAAAGGTGCACTTATTGGAAGAGGAAGTCTGAATGATCTTAGATAAAACAGTGACAATCTCTTTAGAGTGTGAATGTTAAGCCATTTCCACAAGTCAGTTTTGCCATATACTGTTTCTGTCAACAAGCACAAACCGATAGTAGAGCATTTGCAAGCGTTTCCATTATTTCAAACCATACCTGCAGTCTTCTGAGCTCTTTGGCGTCCCGCTTCTGCAAAGACAGCCATTGCTCGAATAGCTGCCCGCAGAACTGCCCAGCGGAACACAGCTACAGGGTCCATTCCTATCAGCTCCCGAACATAAGCACTGTCACTGCTTCGTAGTAAAGCAACAATATCAGGTCTCATGTAATCCATATTTTTCTCTCTGAAATCCTGCAAAACACGAACATTGAACCACAAGCTCTCAGGAAAGCTGCATTTTGATATTAATCACTACTCAGAATAATTCATTACTCTAAATAATTCTCACTATAGTAAGCATTATCCTCAAGTCCAGGCCACCACAAAAACAACACAAAAAATCTAATGTATATCTGAGGACACATCTGACCCAGCCCGTTCCCAGCAAATTTTCTACACCCTGACAAAAAAAAAAAAACTATCAGAAAGGTAAAGAACTTTTTTTGTGTGGCCATCAGATCTAGCACCTACTTTTATCTGGTATTTAACTTTGCCAGCAAAGTGTCGAATAATAAAAGCAGGCTCCATCACCGGGGTTCCAACAAAAAACTTGTTCTCCTCATGCTGCTGTTTGAATTTTGCAAGTAGAGTTTGGTTGGTGGCATGGGGAAAGCTAGGAATACAAAACAAAAGGTCAGTTATTTTTCTCCAAATACAGGTATGTTTATTGAGGTGCAAGGTGACAGACTGAAGAACATCTATTGATCCTTGTGGAATATATTTTATTGACCAAGCTATCTACACTTTAATTGAGACTTACACACCTGGTTTGAGTATTAGAGGTGGGCTAAATTTCTGGACCAAAACCAGAGCTCCACAGAGCAGAATATTCTGAGGTTTTAAGTGTATGTCAACGCTTCCTCCCACTTCAGCAGTGAAGTTTAATTAGCAGCATATTAACAATTTACCACGTTTGCTACTTAATGTTCCAAAGACTTACATACATGCATTTTACTTTAATTATAATTCCATGGTAAAACACGAAAGTGAAAAAGTGAAAGTTTTTAAGACTGCTTAAGCCAAAGTTCAATTTTAGCATCAATTTATATCATCAACATATTGGAGTCATTAGAAGCAAACTAGAACGTAGACTGTAGCCGTAAGATGACCCTTTGCTTCCCACAACATTCCTCGCCTTTCAAAAGTGCTGTTTCTCTGCTCCCTTCCACAGTCCTTCCCTCCTCCCTGCCACACATTTTTTTCAGAAGACGTTTGTTGCTTACTTGCTTTCTTCATCCAGAAGATAGAAGAGGCCAGTGGGCTTCTTGCTGATTAAGTGAATGCAGGCCACATTATCAGTATAGTCAATATTGTGCCAAGTGATCCCTTCACTCTTATATTCCTCCTGTGTAGCTCAAGAAAATTCCCTCATCAGTACAGTGCCCTGACCTTTAATGTCCTGTGGTCTAAGCGCTTAAAAGACATCCTTGAACAGCTATGGCAAGTTGAGTTTGTTAGTTCAGGCAGCAGAAACAAAAATAAGGAAAATTTATAAATACGAACAGAACAGCAGGCATATTGGGTCAGATCAAAGGTCCACCTAGGCAAGTCACTCAACAGCGGATGCTTGGGGTAAAACTATTTAAAAACCAAAACAGTGAAAAGAATGTTTTGCTGTGCCTTCCCAGCAATCAGCAGTCTATGAAGTTGGAGTTAGATATTACATCTACATCATTACATTAAAACCCGAGGTAGACATATATTGGAGGAATTTAAGTCTATTTTCCTCTTCCATAGTGCTTGCATTATGAGAAAAAACAAATATATTTAACATCAAGTTCCAGAATTTCCAAATTGCACTGTCAGACGAAAGAAGAGAAGTTTCAAAACAGGCAGTTAGGCCCTACACAACATCAACACCAGAACTTCCCTAAGGAAGCAACGTATATCACTTAGGTTCAGAAAATACGGAGCTCTCTGACAACAGAACACAAAGCTCTTCTGCTGAAATGACAACGCATCAAATGCTTGACAGGAAAAGCTTCCCATTAAGATATGGGACCAAAATATCGTTTTTTCTTAATGCTGCAAATGGCCACAGAAAAAACCCTAACGATAAGGTAATAATGTAAAAAAAGATATCACACAGAAAATTAACTAAAGTTTTACGTTTAACAACAGACAAAGAGCACCTCTCACTGTTCTATTATGACCACAACAAGAAATGGATTATTTTTAAGTAGGTAGCATTCAGTCTGCCTAATGACAGACTGCTCAGTGTGCATGCCACATTACAGAACTGAAATGCCATTTTCCACGGACAAAAAAGCCTTTCTTTAAAAAGATATAGAGATCCCCCCTAAGGGCCCTCATGCTGCAAGAGATACAGGAAATGGGTCATTCAAGGATTAAGCTTATTTGGAAAAATGGCATTAGAAAAAAAGAAAACAATGTAACTATTTACTCTAGTTAGCCTGGATAGCCACTTCTGTCGTAAGTTGCAAAACAGGGACATCAACATGATGTTTACATATGAAGTTTGTATGTTTGGTAATTTTCTTCTCTTTAAAATGCTTGTTTAAAGTTATCTACATGTTGTTGACAAAATACCACATACTACAGAATGACTTCTTTCTTTCAGCAGAGTGACCTGAGAATAAGGCTTCAGCACAAACCAGAAAAAAAATCCAACTCTAGAGCAAAATACCCCTCAAACCTCAGTCTAGAAACAGGATCTGTTAGCTCTTGCAGCACCCAAAGCGCTCTGTAAGATGATACCATCTGCAAACAAGTAAATCAACATATGCCAGTAATATCAGGATTTCAGAACTACTGCCAATATCAACATACAGTTGTATTCCCTAAATGCAGTCAGGTGGAAGAAACAACAAAAGACTGGTTATTAAATATTTACAAACTGACAAAAATAAGAGAAACTATTTCCCAACCATTAAAATAAACCAAAAATCTCACTATTAAAAAAAACCCTGAAACAAACACCTCACCTACAGACTTTTAATCTCCAAGTTTACGGTTTCATCTGACTTCTCTCTCGGATCTGCCTGAACATCTTTTTAGTTTCTTGCAGTCAAGCAGAAACATAATGCTAACACTCTAAAGAAAGGCTCTGCTATCATTAGTATATAAATATAAATACAGCAAAGCTACAACCTTCAAGCAATAATGAAACAAGAAATTAAAAAAACCAAGACTTTTGGAAATAAATTCAAGCAATTATAAGAGTTATGCTGTGGGGTTTTGTAGAATAGTGGCTAAGTTTGCATAATATATAGGCACTTGATAAAAAAAGTTTGTTTCAGCAACTCTAGTTTCTTACCTGTTCCAATTTGAAAATGTGCTGATTGAAATAATACTGAAGCTGCTCATTAGCATAATTTATACAGAACTGTTCAAAACTGTTGGTTTCAAAGTCTTCAAATCCAAAAATATCAAGTACACCAATGGACAAACACTAAAAGAAAGATGTGGAAATCTAGTTAAGCAATCTGTCATACAGCGCCTTAACCCCCAACAGCTAACCCTGCAAAGAGCACTGTAGTGTGTGCTAATAGATTTCAAATATTTAACAGTTATGTCTACTGTGAAAACAGAGACCATTAAATATTACCAAGAAATTTACTATGGACTTAGAAGAATCAAAACTTATCCCAGATATCTGAACATGTCATCTATAGCATTGTCTGTTAGCTCTAAATACACAACTGTCTACAGAGACTTGTTTTTGTGAGAAACTTACTGTAACAGATTCCTCCATGTCCTTCTTATTAAGGAGAGCGTGATTGATTCGCAGAACAATCCAATCAAACAGAGCACTGTATAAGGACTTTGCCATTGAATCACGAGCTGTTATTGCCTGCAGAAGAAACAATGTTCAGAACTTTAAAAAAACATTTTTATTTCAGACCAGTGTCACTCAAAGGTTACAATCTTACCAGAGACAAATAAAAACAAAATTTTCCTTCAATACTTACTTCTAACTTTCCAAACATCTCTCACTAAATGTGAGGGAATACCACATTAGCTTTTTTTTTTATCTAAAAAAGGATGTTTCAGTTATTTAAAATAATTCTTAGTGTTCTTTTACTCACCTCATTGAGACTATATGGCAAAATAAGTTTATCATTGGCTGTCACAGTTTTTCTTTTTGTTAGCACTTCTACTAGAATTTCTCGTTTAACCTTCAAAACAAGCAAGAACAAGAGTTACTGTCACCCTCGCACTCCCCAATGAGTAATCTGATAGCAACAGTGGACATTACAATCACCTCAGAGAAGCCCAAGCGCTCTGACAACAGCTACATTTATCATTCATCAATAGCTTTACAAGTTCTTCAACTTCTTTAAATTATTCTCAGCTTAGATTAATTCAGAGGATTCCTTATGGTGGCAAAGAACACATCTCTACTGAATTTATTCTTTCTCAGCTCTACGATTACTGAGTAAACAAATTCTACTTCCATGCTGTGGGCTATATTCCACTACTAATCCAAATAATTTCACCAATTTTATCCATTTCCCCTCCACTAAGATAAATATTGTGGAAGTACTGTAAACCAGATCTAAATATAGCAAACTGAGCAACTAGATATTCACGTAAACTGCTAAGGTGGAGCATGACAAAAAGATCGATCAAACATTAGAGCTAAAGAGAAATACTCTACTTTCAAAAGCTGGGAAAGAATGTCCAAGACTTCCGGAGGTCCTACTTCCAACCCTTCATCACGACCTGTAGCTTTCTTCTTGTATGTAACGTTGCCCAAATAAAGAATAGCTGAAAGTATTGAAAAAATCCTAAGGAAGAAAAATTGAATTTTATAAGATTTTGTCTTATAAGGTCATTATAACAGGTTAGGAACTTCATTCTACTTCAAGAATTTGTCCATAAGCCCTCAAAATACTCAGCTCTCCTGGCTTCCTACCAGACTAAATGTGATCCCAACACATATACAGGTTATCACAATTCATAAACATTAACTAGCTCTCAGTAACAAAAGCTATAAGGATTCTACTTACTGTTTTTTTGTTGCTGAAAGGAAGCCAACCATCTCCATGGCTTGTTTTAATCTTTCAAAGTCATGTCGGAGATCTTCCCCGTCTTCAATTTTCAAGTTATGCTGTGAAGAGACATCCATAATTAGAGGCAAAGAACGAAGCCCAAGCATCACAAGAAAACAAGTATACTCTTTCAACTTTAACACAAGAGACAGACAACATTTATCAATGCATTTGTAAATCCCTGTCACGGGTTACCTGATTGAGGTAGAAATAATCTTCGGGTTGCTTGAGGTGAAATTCTT
>NW_009646958.1:256357-274349 GCF_000708025.1 Charadrius vociferus
TTCTATTGCCCCATCCCAAGAACGTATGGTAAACAAGGTGAATTACATAATCACTGTTTGCCTTCAATGACTTGATCAGAAATGGCTTTATGTGTTTATGGCATTTCTAGTCTAATTAAACAGATGCCAACGAACAATTGTTTCCTGTTCAGCAATTCTTATAATGGTGAACAGTTACCTATCCTTTAGATTGTAAAAAAGGAAGTTTTAGACAATAAACAATACAACTTCGCTACACTATGAAACAGTATTTTCTGAAGTGAGTTCTGTCAATCAAAATGAATGTTTACAGTGGAAAAAAAAACCCAAAAAAAAGACATCAAGAGAAATCTAAATTTACTGAATAACTTTACCTTGGGAATGATCTGCTTTTGTTTGATACCTCTACTCTTCCTGTTAAAATATTAAAGATCATTTAAGAAAAAAATACACATGATTTTTGGTTATTTCAGCAAGCCATAAGTTGGTGCAATTTACGAGGCGAGATAAAGGATAGAAGAAAATTAGCACAATAGCATCAGGGTGTGTTCATGCACATCTCTTAAAGTGATCAATGCAAGAAATGCAAACTGCTTCGCAACAAGAATATTTATTTTTTTTTTTTAATAAACTCTGTAGGTATTGGAAGCTTTCAAAAGTGAAACATTTTCTCTGAAGTTAAAGCTATTAAAATCTGCCCTGTTGCATAGAGTACTTTTGTGCAAGTTATTTTATTTAGCTAACTGTACAGTCATTGAACTCTCATCGTAATATCACTATCAAAAGTACTTGATCCAGAAGTTATTGCTGCTTGCACCAGAACCCCTGTGAAAGTACTTAACTGCTCACAGAAGGACAACACATGCCCCAGCACTCCACTTACGAACTCTGATACATCTGAGATCATCCCCAGAACCTCCTGGGGCCCTACACAAGCCTCAGGCTTAGCTCTCATCCACACACAGACAGTGAACTAGAAAGGGAAGCTCTCAGAAACAAGGCTGTAGCTCACATCCTCCTAATTATACACGTCAACTCCGTGATGTAAGGCATGTTCCAACTCCATGCCGCCCAGTTTACACTTATTTATTATACAATGGACCACAGATTGATTTCCTTACACATGCATAGCTGTGTACACGTGAAGAGTCTTAACCCAGGAATTGGGTTCACAGGGCATTGGCATCCTGAATTTCAGGAAACCACTAGCTGTAACTTGTGAGAGATTTCATTGCTGAAAGTTTTGCAACAACAAGCTTGTACTACTTGGGTTTTAAGGCAAGTTTACATGAAAACTAGGTTTAACTTTCAGCTAATGCAATGAAGCAACAAAGCATTCTCTACAGCCTTTGTATTTTTTAGAAGGAATTATTTTATTCTTAATTGTCTTGTTTAGTATTTTGCAGAAGACAAACGAGGGACAAGTATCTTTTTTATGGACTAGAATAACTGCTTGGTTATTGTTGCACTTTCAAAGCAATACCTAGAGCACCAGAACTCACATGAAGTGGGAGCGGTGTTGAAGTCGACTGAGTGACCGAAGCAGCTTACAGGGATCATCACCCTGCCATGGAAGTCCTTTTATACTTGCGATGATTTGTTCATACATGTCTCTAAAATGATTCACAGCAAAACAAAGATGGCAAACAAAGATACACAGCCATGAGAGAGGCGGGGAAAAAAGAGGAGTTAAAAACTCAAGAGATCCCATCACCAGTGAGCTCCAAACAGTAGCAGGTCAATCCCAGACTACTTTTTCCTAAGTATGAATGATTCTGATGTCGTCAGCCCTTTCTACTCTGTCAGGGCCCTAAAATTTAATTACCAGGGTCTCATACTAAACTGACACTCTAATTCTATCTTTTAATGTAAATTTTTGAGCCATCAATTCAGAAAACAGAGTGAAATTTAGCAAAATGTACTTAATATGCAAGGAACCTTTTTGTTAAGCTAAGTAGCCTTTTCAGAAAGATATAAGCTTTTTATAATCAAGCAGTAAATATTTTTTTATATAGAACTGACTACTAAAATGAGGCTGCTTAAGCAGACTTACATCAGAAGAGTAAGTTAAAAACTAGCTATTACAGGAATACTTGATGAAATTTTGGTTTTCATTTCCATTTCAAACTTATTCACATGTCTAGCTTTTCAAAGTAAGCCTGGGATAGTCCCTAATTTGTGGCAGATC
Source organism: Charadrius vociferus (assembly GCF_000708025.1). Taxonomy (NCBI): domain Eukaryota; kingdom Metazoa; phylum Chordata; class Aves; order Charadriiformes; family Charadriidae; genus Charadrius; species Charadrius vociferus. The sequence continues at coordinate 258,525 of NW_009646958.1, forward strand.
CCATTATTTTAAGCATGCACCATGCTTGTGAAGTGTTGTGTCTTGGCACAGAACTTACCTTCTTTACTCTCCAGAGAGGCACAAACCAAAAAAATAACAGAAGCGTAAGTATTCACTTCTGACTGTTAGATGCTATCACCATTCTGAGCTGCTCACCGAGGCAGCAACATTATTACAGAGAGCTGCTTGCTTCCCTTGCTACCTCTGAACTGTTTTGAATATCAAGATTTTGTTTTAAGATCTCACATGGAAACAGGTATGTGACACTATGACCAATTCTTTCACCCAAATTGTACCTTTAGTTCTTAGTTGCCACAGGTGACAGAAACTGTCCAGGATGAAGTAATTACGAAGCAGCACGAAGTCACTACTTTGTGTGTACTTCACTTTTACACAGAGCATGCTCAGAAGGTCAGTCTGTCTAGGAATGTGCCTCCCTGGCCTTTAAGTGCAGGCCTATTTCTACTTACTTCTTGTTTTCATAAAAAGAAATGATGTCTTCAAAAGCATTTATATCGAAATCCTCAGAACAATCAAATGAGAAATCAAGCATTGAGCAGCTGCAAAAGGAACATGCATAAAACCTAAATACTCCATAGAAAGGCAAATATGCCTATACAGAGCAATGTGTGGAGGCAGTTCTGTAGGACTTGCCCTGCCTCCTAATCATGTCAGGAGGCTGCAAAAACATCAGTGCTCCTACAGGTCCTTCAGTGACACAGACTGGCTGCAGAGGAACACACAATGCTACAAGCAACATATACAGACAGAGAACAGCCAGTTACGGGTAAATGGAACTGAGGTTGTGTCCCTAACATTTGGTAGTGCTGGGCCTTACATAAAATAAACTAGGGAATTGTTTTGATAGTATTAAAAGGGCCAAGCAAAACAAGACAGAAGAAATAAAACTTGCTATCCTTGTGGAAAGATCTAGTTGACATTTGATATATGAAAATGCAACTCAGCAATTCGGGTCTTTTCCCTGATATGGGTTAAGTATGTGTTTCTCACCGATAAACTTTTTCTACTGGTGTATTTGATCTCTGGAGTTCTCCAAGGGGAACTCTGGGTCCTTGACGTACCACTCCTGTTATGAAATAATCAACAGGTTGAATTTTGACAAAGATATGAGCATAACAGACAAAAATACCCCCACCAACTGTAACAAGCAAACTATCGCTTGGAGGTTTTGCCTAGCAATAAAGCGAAGCCACTTTGTTTCTCAAACTCCCTACAACTGGAAAGTAAATTGCAGCTGCTCAGAAAAGCTTATCAAAATTAGTATTTAATCCTGAATACTCATTTGAAGCTTCAGGGAGGTCCAAGATGATCAAACCCAGTAATAAGATGAGCATGCATACTAGAACTAGTAATATCTTCCCCAACTTCTACAAATGGAACTTTAAATTCGGCACAGCGTGCTGGAAAGGTGCACTTATTGGAAGAGGAAGTCTGAATGATCTTAGATAAAACAGTGACAATCTCTTTAGAGTGTGAATGTTAAGCCATTTCCACAAGTCAGTTTTGCCATATACTGTTTCTGTCAACAAGCACAAACCGATAGTAGAGCATTTGCAAGCGTTTCCATTATTTCAAACCATACCTGCAGTCTTCTGAGCTCTTTGGCGTCCCGCTTCTGCAAAGACAGCCATTGCTCGAATAGCTGCCCGCAGAACTGCCCAGCGGAACACAGCTACAGGGTCCATTCCTATCAGCTCCCGAACATAAGCACTGTCACTGCTTCGTAGTAAAGCAACAATATCAGGTCTCATGTAATCCATATTTTTCTCTCTGAAATCCTGCAAAACACGAACATTGAACCACAAGCTCTCAGGAAAGCTGCATTTTGATATTAATCACTACTCAGAATAATTCATTACTCTAAATAATTCTCACTATAGTAAGCATTATCCTCAAGTCCAGGCCACCACAAAAACAACACAAAAAATCTAATGTATATCTGAGGACACATCTGACCCAGCCCGTTCCCAGCAAATTTTCTACACCCCAAAAAAAAAAAAAAAAACTATCAGAAAGGTAAAGAACTTTTTTTGTGTGGCCATCAGATCTAGCACCTACTTTTATCTGGTATTTAACTTTGCCAGCAAAGTGTCGAATAATAAAAGCAGGCTCCATCACCGGGGTTCCAACAAAAAACTTGTTCTCCTCATGCTGCTGTTTGAATTTTGCAAGCAGAGTTTGGTTGGTGGCATGGGGAAAGCTAGGAATACAAAACAAAAGGTCAGTTATTTTTCTCCAAATACAGGTATGTTTATTGAGGTGCAAGGTGACAGACTGAAGAACATCTATTGATCCTTGTGGAATATATTTTATTGACCAAGCTATCTACACTTTAATTGAGACTTACACACCTGGTTTGAGTATTAGAGGTGGGCTAAATTTCTGGACCAAAACCAGAGCTCCACAGAGCAGAATATTCTGAGGTTTTAAGTGTATGTCAACGCTTCCTCCCACTTCAGCAGTGAAGTTTAATTAGCAGCATATTAACAATTTACCACGTTTGCTACTTAATGTTCCAAAGACTTACATACATGCATTTTACTTTAATTATAATTCCATGGTAAAACACGAAAGTGAAAAAGTGAAAGTTTTTAAGACTGCTTAAGCCAAAGTTCAATTTTAGCATCAATTTATATCATCAACATATTGGAGTCATTAGAAGCAAACTAGAACGTAGACTGTAGCCGTAAGATGACCCTTTGCTTCCCACAACATTCCTCGCCTTTCAAAAGTGCTGTTTCTCTGCTCCCTTCCACAGTCCTTCCCTCCTCCCTGCCACACATTTTTTTCAGAAGACGTTTGTTGCTTACTTGCTTTCTTCATCCAGAAGATAGAAGAGGCCAGTGGGCTTCTTGCTGATTAAGTGAATGCAGGCCACATTATCAGTATAGTCAATATTGTGCCAAGTGATCCCTTCACTCTTATATTCCTCCTGTGTAGCTCAAGAAAATTCCCTCATCAGTACAGTGCCCTGACCTTTAATGTCCTGTGGTCTAAGCGCTTAAAAGACATCCTTGAACAGCTATGGCAAGTTGAGTTTGTTAGTTCAGGCAGCAGAAACAAAAATAAGGAAAATTTATAAATACGAACAGAACAGCAGGCATATTGGGTCAGATCAAAGGTCCACCTAGGCAAGTCACTCAACAGCGGATGCTTGGGGTAAAACTATTTAAAAACCAAAACAGTGAAAAGAATGTTTTGCTGTGCCTTCCCAGCAATCAGCAGTCTATGAAGTTGGAGTTAGATATTACATCTACATCATTACATTAAAACCCGAGGTAGACATATATTGGAGGAATTTAAGTCTATTTTCCTCTTCCATAGTGCTTGCATTATGAGAAAAAACAAATATATTTAACATCAAGTTCCAGAATTTCCAAATTGCACTGTCAGACGAAAGAAGAGAAGTTTCAAAACAGGCAGTTAGGCCCTACACAACATCAACACCAGAACTTCCCTAAGGAAGCAACGTATATCACTTAGGTTCAGAAAATACGGAGCTCTCTGACAACAGAACACAAAGCTCTTCTGCTGAAATGACAACGCATCAAATGCTTGACAGGAAAAGCTTCCCATTAAGATATGGGACCAAAATATCGTTTTTTCTTAATGCTGCAAATGGCCACAGAAAAAACCCTAACGATAAGGTAATAATGTAAAAAAAGATATCACACAGAAAATTAACTAAAGTTTTACGTTTAACAACAGACAAAGAGCACCTCTCACTGTTCTATATGACCACAACAAGAAATGGATTATTTTTAAGTAGGTAGCATTCAGTCTGCCTAACGACAGACTGCTCAGTGTGCATGCCACATTACAGAACTGAAATGCCATTTTCCACGGACAAAAAAGCCTTTCTTTAAAAAGATATAGAGATCCCCCCTAAGGGCCCTCATGCTGCAAGAGATACAGGAAATGGGTCATTCAAGGATTAAGCTTATTTGGAAAAATGGCATTAGAAAAAAAGAAAACAATGTAACTATTTACTCTAGTTAGCCTGGATAGCCACTTCTGTCGTAAGTTGCAAAACAGGGACATCAACATGATGTTTACATATGAAGTTTGTATGTTTGGTAATTTTCTTCTCTTCAAAATGCTTGTTTAAAGTTATCTACATGTTGTTGACAAAATACCACATACTACAGAATGACTTCTTTCTTTCAGCAGAGTGACCTGAGAATAAGGCTTCAGCACAAACCAGAAAAAAAATCCAACTCTAGAGCAAAATACCCCTCAAACCTCAGTCTAGAAACAGGATCTGTTAGCTCTTGCAGCACCCAAAGCGCTCTGTAAGATGATACCATCTGCAAACAAGTAAATCAACATATGCCAGTAATATCAGGATTTCAGAACTACTGCCAATATCAACATACAGTTGTATTCCCTAAATGCAGTCAGGTGGAAGAAACAACAAAAGACTGGTTATTAAATATTTACAAACTGACAAAAATAAGAGAAACTATTTCCCAACCATTAAAATAAACCAAAAATCTCACTATTAAAAAAAACCCTGAAACAAACACCTCACCTACAGACTTTTAATCTCCAAGTTTACGGTTTCATCTGACTTCTCTCTCGGATCTGCCTGAACATCTTTTTAGTTTCTTGCAGTCAAGCAGAAACATAATGCTAACACTCTAAAGAAAGGCTCTGCTATCATTAGTATATAAATATAAATACAGCAAAGCTACAACCTTCAAGCAATAATGAAACAAGAAATTAAAAAAACCAAGACTTTTGGAAATAAATTCAAGCAATTATAAGAGTTATGCTGTGGGGTTTTGTAGAATAGTGGCTAAGTTTGCATAATATATAGGCACTTGATAAAAAAAGTTTGTTTCAGCAACTCTAGTTTCTTACCTGTTCCAATTTGAAAATGTGCTGATTGAAATAATACTGAAGCTGCTCATTAGCATAATTTATACAGAACTGTTCAAAACTGTTGGTTTCAAAGTCTTCAAATCCAAAAATATCAAGTACACCAATGGACAAACACTAAAAGAAAGATGTGGAAATCTAGTTAAGCAATCTGTCATACAGCGCCTTAACCCCCAACAGCTAACCCTGCAAAGAGCACTGTAGTGTGTGCTAATAGATTTCAAATATTTAACAGTTATGTCTACTGTGAAAACAGAGACCATTAAATATTACCAAGAAATTTACTATGGACTTAGAAGAATCAAAACTTATCCCAGATATCTGAACATGTCATCTATAGCATTGTCTGTTAGCTCTAAATACACAACTGTCTACAGAGACTTGTTTTTGTGAGAAACTTACTGTAACAGATTCCTCCATGTCCTTCTTATTAAGGAGAGCGTGATTGATTCGCAGAACAATCCAATCAAACAGAGCACTGTATAAGGACTTTGCCATTGAATCACGAGCTGTTATTGCCTGCAGAAGAAACAATGTTCAGAACTTTAAAAAAACATTTTTATTTCAGACCAGTGTCACTCAAAGGTTACAATCTTACCAGAGACAAATAAAAACAAAATTTTCCTTCAATACTTACTTCTAACTTTCCAAACATCTCTCACTAAATGTGAGGGAGTACCACATTAGCTTTTTTTTTTTATCTAAAAAAGGATGTTTCAGTTATTTAAAATAATTCTTAGTGTTCTTTTACTCACCTCATTGAGACTATATGGCAAAATAAGTTTATCGTTGGCTGTCACAGTTTTTCTTTTTGTTAGCACTTCTACTAGAATTTCTCGTTTAACCTTCAAAACAAGCAAGAACAAGAGTTACTGTCACCCTCGCACTCCCCAATGAGTAATCTGATAGCAACAGTGGACATTACAATCACCTCAGAGAAGCCCAAGCGCTCTGACAACAGCTACATTTATCATTCATCAATAGCTTTACAAGTTCTTCAACTTCTTTAAATTATTCTCAGCTTAGATTAATTCAGAGGATTCCTTATGGTGGCAAAGAACACATCTCTACTGAATTTATTCTTTCTCAGCTCTACGATTACTGAGTAAACAAATTCTACTTCCATGCTGTGGGCTATATTCCACTACTAATCCAAATAATTTCACCAATTTTATCCATTTCCCCTCCACTAAGATAAATATTGTGGAAGTACTGTAAACCAGATCTAAATATAGCAAACTGAGCAACTAGATATTCACGTAAACTGCTAAGGTGGAGCATGACAAAAAGATCGATCAAACATTAGAGCTAAAGAGAAATACTCTACTTTCAAAAGCTGGGAAAGAATGTCCAAGACTTCCGGAGGTCCTACTTCCAACCCTTCATCACGACCTGTAGCTTTCTTCTTGTATGTAACGTTGCCCAAATAAAGAATAGCTGAAAGTATTGAAAAAATCCTAAGGAAGAAAAATTGAATTTTATAAGATTTTGTCTTATAAGGTCATTATAACAGGTTAGGAACTTCATTCTACTTCAAGAATTTGTCCATAAGCCCTCAAAATACTCAGCTCTCCTGGCTTCCTACCAGACTAAATGTGATCCCAACACATATACAGGTTATCACAATTCATAAACATTAACTAGCTCTCAGTAACAAAAGCTATAAGGATTCTACTTACTGTTTTTTTGTTGCTGAAAGGAAGCCAACCATCTCCATGGCTTGTTTTAATCTTTCAAAGTCATGTCGGAGATCTTCCCCGTCTTCAATTTTCAAGTTATGCTGTGAAGAGACATCCATAATTAGAGGCAAAGAACGAAGCCCAAGCATCACAAGAAAACAAGTATACTCTTTCAACTTTAACACAAGAGACAGACAACATTTATCAATGCATTTGTAAATCCCTGTCACGGGTTACCTGATTGAGGTAGAAATAATCTTCGGGTTGCTTGAGGTGAAATTCTTTACTCTCTTCCTCATTGACTCCAAGTAGCAAATAATAAAAGACATGGTAGTTCCTAAAAAGTCAATACATTTCTCTTTCATGAAAATATAATGGTTTTTCTTTTATTCTGTATACTTTAAAGGTTCTTAAACTCTTGCATTGATTAAGCTTGTGTTAGTAAACTGTACTAATCTCTTACCTTTCATCCTTTTCTTGAGAAACCAGACGAGATTTTTCAAGCAGGTATTTTTCAACAACAGCCCTGAAGAGCCATAAAAAATGAAAACAGCATGAGAGCAAAAGAAAAGACCTCACAAAACATCAGACAGCAACTGACAAGAAAGTTCAGATAATTAAATCTGCACTAGAATGTACCAGAGAATAATTTAGTCACTATCTCAAATCTAAAAAAAAAAAATTAGCACGCACTATACTGTAATGGGAACAAAGACAAATACCCCAGAAACACCTATCTTTAGTGCTTGGTTTTAGTAGACATAACTGGGAAAAGGCAGACGAAGCTAGAAAAGTGCTGATGAAAAATTGTAAGCAGAAACAAGATGTGCAGAGTGCTAACAATTTCTTATCTACTCCGAGATTAACAGTTATCTGGCAAAGAATGCAAAGACTACAAGACCCAAAAAATATACTGGATAACTCTCTGATTCTCAATCTAAGAAATTTGCTAGATGTTTATGACAGGATATACGTCAGCCTAAAATGGAAGCCAGCCAGCCAGCCAATCCCGACAGGCTGACAAAGTAATCTCCTAAATAATCTAAACTCCTTGACATGGAATACAATGAACGAGGGCAAAGTTTGAGCAGCTTCTCCTCATGCTGAGACAAAACAAATGTATTTGAGTTGTACCAGTGGCCTGAGCTAGTGCAACTTCATCTGAAAAGATGCCAATTGTTTTCAGAAAAACACTCAAAGCAGATGTGGTACAGAGCTCCCAGCCATATATGTTACTGTCATTTCGTAAACTGCAAACACGAAGAAGATCCAAAGGAAAGACACCGGAGCACAAAAGTCAGTGAGAGCTAGTGACACCCCAGAGCGCAGCAAGCTTCAGGCAAAAATCTGTAACAAAACTATGTGTTATGACATTGCAGCTAAACTAGCACAGGTACATCTTGCCAACATGTGTGACATACTGCTGCAAATTTTGCAGCAGTAAGTGTTAAATTTTTAAGGTGCATTTTACAAAGCAAGATCTGAAAGAAATGATCTTTTTGGCATGGTGTTAGACAAGTAACTACGCATGTATTTGCACACAAATTACTAATTTCTAACCAAAATTCTTCACTTGAAGTGAAAGTGCCCACTGCTAAAGAGGAGGGAAGCATCATCTTTGATTAATAATATTGAGGGACTACAGTAATATGACATTATAGCATCTACTACAGGGTGAAAAATATAAAGAGAATTCTAAGACTCACCTGTGACTATCATACACTTAAAAATAAGTGTAGGTATAGAATATTTCATGTTTGTCCTTCAGATAGAAGAATGCAATTTCAAATGTCAAATTAAATCATAATTTTATAGTTTTCTTTCTCTAACTGCTGTTTAAACTGTTTCTTTAAAACAGCTTCCTCAAATCTATTTCACTTCACTCCAAATCCTCTTAAAAATTCAGATCTGTTGTTTTTAATCACAAAATGGAGAGGACGTGTTACAGAGAAAGCCTTCATTTAACATGAAGGTAAAGATGCAGCAGCATGTCAAATTCTTTAACTGATACGGCTGTACAGGAAGGTAAGAAAATTACGCATCGCTTGCTTATTCCAGAAAGCTCAGTTAGAGAGTCTTGAAAACTCCACATTGGCAAGCTATTCTCACAAGAAGAGCCTCAATAAGGCAGCATTATACACAACAGATTCTTCACCAACTCCTAAAAGCACAGAGATCAACCCCAGAAGAATGACATACTGTACTTACCCTCGGACAATACCATTCTCTAAATAGTTGACTTGAATAAACTTCCCAAAACGACTGGAGTTATTGTTATGTGCCGTTTTGGCATTTCCAAATGCCTGCAATAAAGCAAAATTAGTTAATTTTCAATTAAATGAAATATGTGAACACACAGCTTTTCAAGCTCTTCCATTCATTATTCAGCCTCCTGTTAGCTTGCAGTACAAACTCAAGATACTATGGAAATGGCAGCATACAGGTACCAAAAAGGCAGCTTAGGAAGCCTCCACTGTTCCTTACAGATGTATATACATTAATTATTTGCCCCATGCAACAGTATTTGAGGGTCTGAGGGAGGGGAATAATACACTTAGATACTTCTAAGAATACAGGAAAGGTAATCATGGATAGATAGCGCAAGTCAGCCTCAATCACTAACAACTATGACCTTAGACAGGATATTCAGGAGGAAGAAGACGGCACAATTACCATGAAATTGCCTCTTCCATAGAAAAGCCACAAACTGTGTCTTATTCCCTAACATATTGCTCCAGCAGAACAGCCCTAGCTCTCTCAGCCTGTCCTCATAGGAGAGGTGCTCCAGCCCTCGGATCATCCTCGTGGCTCTCCTCTGGACACGCTCCAGCAGGTCCATGTCCTTATGTTGGGGACTCCAGACCTGGATGCAGTACTCCAGGAGAGGTCTCATGAGAGTGGAGTAGAAGGGCAGAATCCCCTCCCTTGACCTGCTGGCCACACTTCTTTTGATGCAGCCCAGGATCCGGTTGGCCTTCTGGGCTGCGATCGCACATTGCTGGCTCATGCTGAGCTGGTCAATCAGCACACCCAGGTCCTTCTCCTCAGGGCTGCTCTCCAGCCATTCCCCACCCAGCCTGTATTTGTGCTTGGGATTGCTCCGACCCAGATGTAGGACCTTGCACTTGGCCTTGTTGAACTGCATGAGGTTGGCTTGGGCCCATCTCTCCAGACTGTCCAGGTCCCTCTGGATGGCATCCCTCCCCTCCAGTGTGTCTACCTCGCCAAACAGCTTGGTATCATCGGCAAACTTGCTGAGGGTGCACTCGACCCCACTGTCCATGTTTACAACAAAAATGTTGAATAGTACAGGTCCCAGTACTGACGCCTGAGGAACACCACTTGTCACGCTCTCTACTTGGACATCGAGCCGTTGACCACAACTCTTTGAGTGCGACCATCCAGCCAATTCTTTATCCACCGAGTGGTCAATTTGTCGAATCCATGTCTCTTCAATTTAGAGACCAGGATAACGTGTGGGACAGTGTCAAATGCTTTGCACAAGTCCAGGTAGATGACATCCGTTGATCTTCCCTTGTCAACTGCCACTGTAACCCCTTCATAGAAGGCCACCAAATTTGTCAGGCATGATTTGCCCTTGGTGAAGCCATGCTGGCTGTCGCCAATCACCTCCTTGTTTTCTATGAGCCTCAGCAGAGTTTCCAGGAGGATCTGCTCCATGATCTTGCCAAGCACAGAGGTAAGACTGACTGGCCTGTAGTTCCCTGGGTCTGTAGTTCCCTGGGTCTTCCTTCTTTCCCTTTTTGAAAACAGAGGTTATGTTTCCCCTTTTCCAGTTGGCAAGAACTTTGCTAGACCGCCACGACTTCTCAAATATGATGGCTAATGGCTTAGCGACTTCATCTGCTAGTTCCCTCAGGACCCGCAGATGTATCTCATCGGGTCCCATGGACTTGTGCAGTTTCAGGTTCCTCAGGTGGTCTCGCACTTGATCTTCACCTACAGTGGGCGGTTCTTCATTTTCCCAATCCTCGCCTTTACATTCTGCATCATGGGCAGTGCGGCTGCAGTCCTTGCCAGTGAAGACTGAGGCAAAAAAAGTCGTTGAGGACCTCAGCTCTGTCTCTGTCCCGGGTAACCAGTTCTTGCGTTTCCTTCCGAAGAGGGCCCACATCCTACTCATTGGCCAGCTAACTCTGCTACGCAACACTGAAAAATGTAGCTTTATTAGGAGGTGTTAGGAAAGGGGAAAAAAATAGGTATGGCACAAATTCTAATTGTGCATCTTTAATACTGTATCATGAACTCTGAGAGTTACTAGTACACACCCTACACAAAATATCGTCTGCGTGAGCCACGCTTATGAACTATAAAGATAACTTATTATATCTGAAAGTGCAGTAGAATTCGTTATTTGGAATGTCCTTAACTTTATCAACTCTTAACTATGTGTTCTTAAGTTAAGAGAAACTTGTCATCCTTCTGACATGCAGGAGAAGAAATATAGAGAAGAAACCCTGTGTAAAACTCAATTGTTTGGAAAAATACACTGCTCGGTGTAGACTATCACCAGCAATTCCTGCCACAGATATTTCCTCTTAAAGCTCCAAGCAATTAAGGCCTCCATTAGGAAATCCGCCTCCCCTAATATAGAACATTTGTAGAATGATTTCACAAAAATGCCCCCTTCTTCCTCCACACACACACATCCGGAGAACGATGGACATGTGAATACTGTACACAACATAGAACTAAACTGTTTACACATAAAACCACCCAATTACTGTGTATATCCTAAAGGAGTACTGTTTTCATGACAGTCACATTGTTTGTATATTGAAACTCTGCCCTTTTTTTTTTTTGTTATTGAGTTTTTTCAAACTACCTTAAAGGTTGCAGCTGCACTGCAGAACACCACCAGGATCAGTTTTCAAAATAGGTTCTCAAACCACTCTTATAAGAAGATTTCTACTGCCAGCTGCCTAGCGTTCAGAGAATCCGAGACACTTGTTATAAACTGGGAGAATGTCCATAATTCTTCAGACAACCGTTATTTCTGACCTAGAGGAATAAGCTAAAGGAGCTCTTCCTGTGCAGGGTGAAAGCCCACAGGCTGATTCTGCTGTAGCTTCAGAAAAGTCAACGGGTTTCAAACGAGAGAGTATTTGTGTCCAGCAGTGCTCATAGATGACTGAGGCTGAGTTTAGCCTTCCAGAGACCATGCTATGCATGTTATAATGCAAACAGCATCCCCACTCAGATTTTTCAAAGCAAGCATTGACCAGAGTAATCAGTATCTTTCTGTAGCTACTATCCAACAAGTTATCTCACAGATATATTTTTTTTAGAGCCCATTTTGCATACAGAGCATATTAGTATATGTATAAAATGCCAGTCAGCTCCTTACAGTTATCAAACACCACCAGACCAAAGGTCCAGTAACATCAGCACAGCAAATGGTCTGCTTTGTTAAATCAGAAACCTTTCCCTCTCCCACTGACAGTGGCTCAGCTGTGGCTCTCTGAAGAACACCATCCAGTTTCCCATTTAATGCATTCAGAAATGAGTTGGAATGAACTCCGCCATGCTGCGGAATAGTGGACTTGCAAATTGATTCTGCAAGAACTTCTTTTTGGAAAGTTCTCTAACTTAGGCCACCAGTTAATTACCATTTACTAGTTAAAGAAACCAAACCATAATATAGCTAAATTTATCACATTATTTTTTAAGAAATATTTTGGCATTAGAGAGTTAAGAAATCCCATAACCCGGCTTCCTGAAAAACTTTTCTTAGTGATTACTCATATAAGCAATGAATACAGTTTAAAACTAAAGGCTCTTATGATCTCATGTGTCTGGTATTTAGTCAAAGCATACAGCAAATTCTTAAAAGCTGATCTAATATTATCAGTTTTTAGGAAAGTTTTCATGTACTGAATGGTTTTCTCATAAGAGCCTTTAACATCACAACTTTTTAAAGAACATTCCAAGTCGCTTAACATTTTGAGTGGTGAATTATTTTTTTTTGTAACATTTAACTTTGAACTCTAATCACTGCAGCCACATTCTTCTATACACTTTGACGAGTTAACTATATGAAGTGATATTCCTGTCTAAAATCAGAAAGGTGCAAAAATTTGAAATGTTAAATATTTTGGTATTTAGCAGTTAGATATCTTTAAGCTACTGTAGATTTATCCTACAGAAAAAGGGTTACAGATAAGAATTAAGCTCCCTTATTACCTAGCCATTGCTTTGCATGGAAAGCATCATTCAGGGATAATTCTAGCCAGGCACTCTATACATAGCTCAAATTCAACTGAAGTATATCCCTGGTTTGCCTTTACAGAGAGCAATCTACTCCTCTACTAAATAACTTCAGAAGATGTGAGGGGACAAGAGACTAGTTCAGCTAAAGAGAAATAATCATTTACATAATCAAACCCATTTTCCCTTGTAAGTCCATGAGGAGATAGATAAAAATGAAAAACTATAACTAAACCTTTCCAATGCAGAACACTAGCAATATAAAAAGAGGGTGAGTCAAAAATAGGAGACCAAGGCCAGCAGGAGTCGGAGCTGTGATAGCCTATTCTGGGAGTCAGGAAGTCATCCAACCCATCCTCTTACCTTGGAATGCAAGAGGCATAAACTGGAGTCCGCTAGTCAAAACTCTTACAACAGTGACCGCTTTAAAAGTACTCAGAAAAAAGCCAAATTCTCCTTTTATTTGCTGTAAAAAGAAAACCCCAAACCACACACATGCTCCTATCATCTACCTCAGGAACACAACTAAAAATCTTACTTAATTCCTTCACAAGAATTGCCAAAATCTGAAAAAGCTATCAAGAGTTTCTATGTAAACCACTCTAATCCATGGCAGAACCACCACTGCACAGACCAATCTTTTAATGTGCCAAATGACATCGAAGACTCAAATTACACACTGCAGAAGGGGAAATGACGGCTTCAGAGTTGAACTCACAGCGGTCTTCATGAACACGCAGCAAAATATCCACTCATTAACACAGAAGTCGCAGTGTTCAGGGTGGTTTTGCAACTCTGCATGCTCTATGATGTCCGGGGAAGTCTAAGCAATCCACATGATAAGACTCTATAAAGGACAAGGTGATTTTTCCCCAGGAGATATGTACAGCAAGGAAAACTATGCAACAACACATTTCTACCAAAAAAAAGCTAGTAACATCCAACCAAATGGAAAAGGAAGTTGCATTCCTCCTCTGATTATGATTCTTAAAACAAACACATGCAGATAATAGCCTCAAAACAACTACTTTCCCTTAAATAGAACAGACTACACCCACTAAATATATATGCAGACTTTTATGGCAAATACAAATGGAAACCAGAGTTGAAAACCCAGCTTAAGTCCATCTTACACCAAACCCACAAGCACAACGGTACTGTAATAAAGAAAACAGAGCTGACAGCAAATTGCTTTACTCTGTTTTCCATAGAACGGTAAAGCATTAAAGTTTACTTTCTACCATGAAATTTAACAAGCTTTTTAATACGCTGAGTTCTAGCAAATCTCATCCCTCCACCCACCTGACTGTGTTGTCAATATTAATTAATTCATATTTACAGCTGCCTTCTTTAGAAGACCACTTAATGAATGCTTCCTGTTGGACCTTCCATTATATTTGGGCCTTCAGTCTTTTCAAAGAATGATTCAGTGCCATTAAGAAATCTTCAAGAACATATCCAAGTGGAAATAAGTGATGCTTTTCAAAATAATATATGAAAAAGTTATGATAACCCCAGTATTTCTATCTGTTCCACCTCTCCTTTGCTTCCATTTCAGAGGGAAATGAACTTTCAGCACACTAAGAAAGTAACTTCTGCAATAAACCCAGGATACTAAGAGTTACACTTTAACAACAGCCAGAGAGTCAACAGGAGCTTTGCTGCCAGAAGAGGAAGCTCTGATTCCCTCTCACTATGGCCCTCACCACATGCTCCCATCCCCTCACTCAATTTTCTGCTATTTTACTAAATTAATTGGCTTGAAGAATGTGGTAAGTTAACTCTAGGTCTCCAAAATAAGTTCTGAGTCTTAGACTGCACACTGTGCATTTTATATCTGAAACGTGTTTTAAGAGATTTTTCCCTAATAAAAGGAAAATACAAGTGTCTTGGAAACTTTGCAACTGTGTATGGAAAGGTTTAATTCTCTTGTTCAAGACTTTATAAAATAAACAAAGGTTTGATTCACTATTCCCAATTTGACCCAAATAATAGTTCCCAAACGTAAATTCCTTCCTAGGACTTCAACTGTATGTAAACTGAACTTAACAGTCAATGCAAGAAGGCAAACCTCCAAGTCAGGGAACTATACTTTAATCACTAAATTTAGAAGAGGATGCAAAAGTCAGGAGTATCTTAAAACAGAGCCTATCTTTATCTCCCTACCAGTTTTAAAGAAACCGCTCCTCACTACAGAAGGTCTATGTTAGCCTACAATTAAAAAAAAAATGAAGTCTGAAAGCAATTCCTATACAGCTAAGGCAACCGTATCTCTCACGAACTGTTAAAAACCAGCAGAAAACACAGCTTTAGGCTGTGCTGAAGCATCATTGTTGCACAGAAGCAGCCAGCCTTTCAGATTCTTTTTCTCTAGAAAGCTGCAAGCCGTGCCAAACGTAGTCAGAAGCAGTGCAAGTTACCTCTGCTCATTAGATCCCCAAGAAGGAATCTCATAAATAGCTCAGACTTTGGTGCTAAGATTGAGCAAGAAGTATCTGAGGATCAGAAACTAACCCATGACCAGCTTTCCTTTCACTAGCACATGTGACAGCAACTGTGCTGGTACCATATTTAATTTTTAACTACACTGTCTCAGTATCATGTATTCCATTTCTCAGATATTTGAGAAGGTAGTAACAAGCAACATTTAAAGTCAAATCTCCTTTCATGGTACACCTCTAACTCCATTCTTCAAAGTCCAGAAATTGTGGAGAAGGAGCTAAAATGATAGCTTATCTTCAAATTACTTACACATTTGAACAGAGATTAGTTTGTCAATACAGAAACAGGATTCGGTAAGAAATATGTTTCCATGTTCACTAAATATGCAATGATAACATTGTAAATCCATCTCCATAACACGCTAACAGTGCTCACCTCTTTGTGTTAGAAATGTATAACTCCTTGAACAAAAGGTCAACCTATAAACAGACAAATTTTACTTATGTGCCAGGAAAATGAGAGGTCACTAAAAAGGAGAAGTTCTGAGCCAAAATGAAACCAGCTTCTACACCAC
>NW_009646958.1:274403-287077 GCF_000708025.1 Charadrius vociferus
TAAAACTTCAAAATTAAATAGAACATTCTCAAATAGTTTAGAGACACTACAAAACTGTTCATGCAAAAAATCCCCTGAAACATCCATTTAATAAAAATTCCCTTTTACCACTTCAGTTCCCTTAAGTAAAAACCCAAATGAGTCACCGCAGTTGGATTTAGAAGTGACCAACTCTAACAGAAGAGTTTTTCGTCAGTTTAACTTCCACAAAGCAAAGTAAGCTTTCCGTACATTCCTCTCCCAGACCAAGATTTGACTTGGGTTTTTTTTGTGTGTGTTCTTTGGTTTTTAGATTACACTTAGTGAGTGGAATTGCATATTGGGAAACATGGAAGCTTCACTGTCCACTGAATCCGCTCTGCAGTATCCAAAGTAGGATAGTTTGATTTTACCTCTCTAATGTTCTAAACCTACCATAGCATCACTTTTTAATATGTGCTAAACTTATGTGAACAGAGAAGTTTATTTCCACTACCTTAAATATAGTTGTACCAAAATCATAGGTACCCCAGTGTTTCAAAAAGGTTTCTTTCTCCATAATTTCAAGTCAATGAATAATACTTTTAATACAAAAACATATATTCAATTTTGAAAGACATTTTAGGATTCAGATGCTCCTACATTTTTTCATATTTAGTTGTCATAAACCCCTTTATCTTTTGCAATATTTGGGAGGACAAGTTCACACTGAATCAATTTGTGACTGACAAATGCCCTCAGAGAAGTAGAGCGAGAAGTTTCTCTGAGAATTTTAGAAGAGAAGCCCATATTTTAGATAATATGTACTCCAACGGCCATGTTAGAATCCATTTGGCAAGTTTGCAAGCTAAGCTTTCAATCGGTCACCGTACGTCTAGCTAGCAAGACTATTTTCTCATGAAATGCATTACTAGATGCTCAGTGGAAGTCTGAAGAAGCTGCAGTATTTATGACAACCAATCTTACTGTAGAAAACCACAAATGTCTCTTCATGAACACTCCTGGACATACACAACATCTGGCTGTGACTCCAAAGTCATTAATTTTAATTTTGAATCTAGGGACATGTGCATTTCTCATTCAGTGGATGAACAGCATCACAACATTTTACATCTCTACCTGGTTTGACACAGCTGTATCGTATCCGGTAGGCCAGGATCTGAAACAGTTAATTTTATCAAAGGCAGAAAGATCAGCTGATCAAACAGTGCTTTCCACAGTGACCCCTTCCTGTTTTCTGTTTAGAACTGCGAACTTAAACTCCAGCAACCAACAAACCTCAAACAATTTTACTTCTTCTTTCAAGCAGCAGAAAGCAAGACAAAAAAGAACTTGCATATATTCCTCATTCTTTACAGAAAAGCTTTCAAATCACATTTATCAATGTAACATATTTTAAAGTTTAATTTCATTGCTTTTTCATATTTTACCTAGCAGTGTAAAACCAAAAAAAAGCGCTTAAATTTCTTTTTTCGTTAAAGTGTTGTTACATTTGAGATTATTTAAACCTAAAAATTACAATGGCTGTGATCAAGCTCCTTGCTGTTGAAGATTTTATTGTGGGTGACCATTACATCCATCCAAGCTTTCAGAGTTTTTCTTTTCAGATGAGAGTAAAAGGGAGAGGATGAAGTGTAAAAGATCAGTTTAAGTTTGTCCTGCCATTACCTAATGCAAGACCAGCTGTACGCCTTCTCACACATTTAGTTTTGCTTTCTGTTAGAAATGCTGTAGCAACTAAAAGCCAAATCCGACTCACACTTTCTCCCCAACTAACAATGTTGCTCTCTTCAAAAAAAAAAAGAAAAAAAAACAACAAAAACCCAAACAGTTGTAGAAAGGAAATAACTCCCTCAAAAAGTGAGTTCATAAAATTGCTGCAGGACGTGCTTACACACAAAGGCATGATTAGACTAACCAGTTAATATTGCAGTGGAACAATCTTTTTATGAAAACATTTACTTACAATTTGATTCAAATGCCATCAAAACTTTAAGAGGGAAAACACAGGTAACCTCTGTCCCAGAATATTAGTGTTTAGTGGTGGAAAGTTAAGTCAGATATAAATTAAAAGCAACAGGAAGTCAACTGAACGGAAGGATGAATTAAGGAAAATCAATTAGAAGCAGTCAAGCAACACAGCCAAATACCAATGCAGCCCAGTGATATTTAAAGCCTAAACCAAGCAGGTGACTCAAAAGTAGTATTCAACAGCAGTTATTTGAAGTTTTCAAGAAACAATTTTCACAGAAGGCAATTTTAGCATAAATTTACCTCCAGAACTGGTCCAGCTCCTAGAATAGTTCTCTCCACACCACTTGCGTACCCTTTCTGGCTCAGCGCCGTGAGGCAGTGAATTAAGAAGTTTGTGCTTTGAGTTTTCCCAGACCCACTTTCACCTGATATAACTATGCACTGATTAACATGTTTTTTAAGCATTGTGTGATAAGCCACATCAGCAATGGCAAAAATATGAGGCTCCAGCTTCCCGAGCTGATGATTCTCATACATCTTGACATATTTAGGATTATAAATGGGCAGGAACTTGAAAGGGTTAATTGCAATCAGAATACTTCCAGCATAAGTATAAATTTTGTGTTTTAGAAAGCGGCATTTGAGGTTCTCTAGGAGTGTTGTCTCCGTTAAGTTGGGGAGATTGCATAAGTCATCAAAGTCCTCCTGATGCCACGGAAGAAAACCCCTTTCAACCAATCGCCGAGCATCTGTCTCCTTGGAAAGCAATTGCATCTGGACATATTTGATGGACCCATCAGTGTTCCTTTCTTGTAAAAGAAAGTAGTACCCATCCTTTTGTGGATGCTCATCCTGAGCACGACGAGGCCAAAGTAAAACCCTATGAACAGGAGAATCATTTATATCAAGTACCCATTCTTCACCACCCGATTCTTTCACTTCCACGAGCACATAATGTTTTGAGACATCCAAGTTTAAGATATTAATCACATCCTTGATGACATCTGAAGATGTGCTGTCCTTGGTTGCTGTCACTTTGCAGCAGGGAGCGCTTTCTGTTGAGAGTTGGGGGTAAATATGAAGATTATAGGCTGCCTTTGCCTGGCAAACTGCACTGTCAGCATCTTTTAAACTCATTCTGCCCCCAAATGGGCTTCAGTCTTCCACCTCTGCTTAATATGCAGTGCCCATCGTCTGAAAAAAAAAAAAAACAAAAAAAGAAAAAGAAAAAAGTCAGATGTTAAAAAAAGTGTACAAGAGGTATTAGGGCAAGGTATCAAGGTATTCTAGTGGAAGGTGTCCCTGCCCATCGCAGGGGGCTTGGAACTAAATGATCTTTAAGGACCCTTCCAACCCTAACCCTTCTATGGTTCTATATGATATGATCATCTTCTGGCAGATGAGAATAAAGTTATTAAATAGTCAAATCATTAATTAAAGAACAAATGCACTATTTATGCACATCAGTGATATTATTTCAGTCTGCTTAGCCTATCCCACGGAGTGGACAGCTGCCACAATATCTATCCTCTTTTCACTTTTCCTTCTATTCCCATGCCATCCTTTCCTCCCTGTTATGGCAGCACAAGCATTCATTCAGCTACAAAGCAAACCGAAGTGGCATAAGTGTCCAAATTAAAACTTCCTTGTTTCCTGGTTAATTTTAACCCAGATAATTTCCCTTACCTGGTTCACTGTATGGCTACACAAACATTTTTTCATCCTCACACACAAACCCTTCGTTAAAGCTGCCAAGCAGGTTGAGGTAGAAACAGGGTTTGATCACTTCTTAAATCAGCAGCGACAGTTTAGAGCAGCCATGAACTATGGCAGAAGCAGCAGTGCACAGCTGCAAGGAGGAAGATGGTTCTGACACTGCAATCCACACATTTTTTTTTCCATTTCCCCCAGCTGACCTCTTTTCAAGAGGTACAAGATAGGTACAGTATTTACTCCCACTTGACTTTAAGGAACAGTGCCCATAGCTGACCAGTGCAACTCCTGCTGTCAACTCCTTCTAACCCTGCTCACCATAGTCATTTCTTGAACATGCATAATTTACCCAGACAAGAGGCTGCTAACTTCACTTGAGTGAACCACATCCTCACTACAGAAAGGTTTGAACATGCTTTTTATCTTCCATTTTATGCAAAAAAAAAAAAAGTAAGATTAGTCTTATTGCAACTACTTTTCAGTTCAACTAACAAGATCCCAAATAACCCACTTCATTCACAAGCCTTTATAACCAACCTATCACATCAGCTCTTTCCTCATTGGGTTTCAGGAACCTCATGCAGGAATCTCCAAAAATCATTCATTCTGATTGCTTTTTCTTCCTTTCATCCCTGATGCAGGCCAGCAATCTAACTCCAAGCTAACATCAGCCTCACAGAAGTCAACCTCCTCCTTACAGCCAAGTTCAAAGCCTCCAGACTTAGTCACATTCTGTGCCTTTGCCAGTGATTTTTCTCTCAACTGCAATTTGGTACACTCAGATCACCAGGACTAAGTCTGCTTACACTGCTTTAGTTCAACAGTTTCTTAGCTTATCAATGGGTAGTAAAAGGAGAAGGACAATAAAGTAGCCCCTTTGTTTTAATAGTCAGTAAAACTTCATACACAGAATATCAGTTCAATTTTTGTTTCAAGAACAAAGTGTTCTAGTTGTACACTTACATGCCGAATATATATATTTTTTAAAAAAAAGAGGCAGAGAAATGCCAATGAAGTTGCCTTTTGCCACTAAACAACTGCACATGAACTTGCATAAAGCCACAGAGACAATCATTTCAAATTAAAATCAGCGGAGTTGGAGGCATTTAGCTGCCACTTCCACTGCAAGTAATGAATCACTTCACAGAAACATATGACATAGTTCTGCCTCATGAACAGCCTCCGAGTAGAGAGCTGTGCTTTAAGGAACTCTGAATCGTAAGCTTACAGAAGACATTGTTGTGCAAGCTGGATCATTTTTAGTGGCTACTCATAAAAAGGAAGGCTAAGCAAGCCACAGACAGCAAGACAAACCACAGCACATCTCTAGTCAAGCTACATGATCCCTCCAAGAATGTTAAATTTCATTCTTCGTTCATTAAGGAAAGCTTATTCCAAGAATTTGGTCATACAGAAGGATAGACCAGTGGCTCAAAGGCCCCTCTCCATTTCCTGCAATTACCACTGACCAGTGGCTAATAAGTCTGAAGTACCTTTGAAGCAGTCAGGCAAGTGTAAAGCATTATTATCTATATAGAAGCTCAAACACCTTAACATGTAGTAGAATCTACAGTAGACTGTTGCTCATGGGGAAGATGAATCTGGAGCACAGACAGAAAAAAAAGAACAACAGTGACCATTTTCCTCTCAAGTTCGCCAGCCAGTTCAAGGGAGACAGTCTTGTGCAGACTTCCCTTTTTTTCCCCCCCCAGCAATTAGTTTCAGACACACAGTCTGGTACGGTAGAGGAAGTCCTCTCAGTAAGCATTTTCACCAAAACTGTACCCTAAGAAACGTGGCACCAACTTGTTGGCCACACAGAAAAGCTGAACCTAGGTGCTGACCTCTGACTTTACTTATATACATTTCCTAACCTCATGTCAGATACCAAGATATATCTCGTACATTGCTCAAGCCTCCCATATCACACTTTCCAAAGAGGAAACCGGAACACAGATGGCCTCTTTGCTACCGGAGAGAAATCCAGGCCAATTATAGTAAGCAGCAATGAGATAACTGGTAGCGTCTGCTCAGGTGTGTAGACTGAAAAACTAGAAAGGCCTCTGACCCTGAAGACAACAGATTTCTGACAAAGCAACATGCAGACATGAACCTTAATGTGTTTATGCTACATACAGATTTCTAAATTATGCAGTCATCATACAACTTGACAGAAGTTCAAGCAGTCATCCATCACTCTATAGGAATGATTTGGAAGATAATCTACAGTAGAAAGAACCTGCTGAAACACGATTTCAATGCACGGTCACATCAGCAGTAAACAGAAAGACAGCATAACACTGCCCCATTTTAACCAGATATTAAGTCCAGACACTACTTGCTTGCTTTCAACAGCACTCAGCTTTAAGACTGCTTTTTCACTCAACGACTTAAAACAGATATGCACTACTTTGAATCATTTAATACTGATTATGAGGCTACAGATATGCTACTTTGAATCATTTAATACTGATTATGAGGCTTTAAGAAGAAAAAAAATTAAATTCTAAAAGTCACTTAAGGAAGAGCAGCACCTAATAGCTGTTAATTCTTTTTAACTGATTCTGCTTTTGTTACCTACAGTTTATTTACCCAAAAATGCACTAGGTGAGTCCCAGAAGAAATAACATGATGCTTAAATTCTTCTATCTGAGAATCAGAACGAGTATCTAGTCATTACAAAGAGAAGTTTGAAGAAAACCTGCTGGTCTCCAACTACCTGAAATCTTCTTAGAAAGGATATAAAATTTATTTTACAATACAGCTCTAAAAGAGACAAACTTCAGTATACCTCTGACTTTACACTAATCAATATTTCAAGAAACAAATTAGAATGTAAAAGCAAAAGAGCACTGAACAGATTATAAATTGGCTATCTAATGAGTCCCAGTATTCAACTAAGGGCAGGGTATTATCAAGCAACTAGAGGATCAGATTCTAGTGAAGTTGGATTCCTGGCATCACAGTAAATATTTTCATGATGGTTCTAAAAGAAAGAAAAGAGTTACTGATAAATAATGTATCACAAGAGAGATTGAGAAGGCAGTAAGTAATCAAAAAGCTAGATCAGTTATATAGTTCAGTAGTACAGGAGCAAGAAAACAAATGTTAAACAAATTTCAGCTCAGTTTATAGATAGATATAACTTCAAATTTATCCAAGAAACTATCCATGCCAGAGGGATGGAATGGGACCTATGCTGAAATAGGCCTGAAAACCAGAGCAGGTATCATTTAAACATGGTATTCTAATATAACACCGCAAGTACGACAGTGAATGTAATTCCCAGATAAACATCAAATGAATATTTAGTTAGGCAGCCATATCACCCTTGTACTCAGAAGGTACGTGACTAATACTGCATCTAGAATATATCCAAAATTCAATTAAGCAGCTGAGATAAGAACAGCAATAACAACAACAAAACATCTGTTAGAAAATACCCCCTTACAGCAAACCACTCAAGAAGCTTTGTCTATGAGAAAAGCACAGAGGAGACAGATATCAGTTTAAGTCCTTGCACGGGGAACTAGAGTTTGGTAAAAATCACCAGTCTGGAGAACAAAGCTACAGCAATAGGCAGTGGCTGGAATTCAAAGCTAGACAAGCTCAGGCTAACGTAAGACTTAAATATCTTAGGCTGCCCTACACTGCAAAAACTTAACTGACACTAACAATGAGGCCTGATTGCTAAAGCTCTTTGTAGAAAACCAGCCAGTCCCCAGTTACAGATGCGTCTAAACTAGAAAAATGAATTAAGTACCACTCTCTCACTTATGTCAAGTGATCTGAGTAGATGATTACGATTCCTTCTAAATTTATGATCTCTAGTTATGTAGAAAATTTTTAAGCAATTGAAATACTTATTGGTGTAATTTGGCTCATCAAGCAAACTAGCCTGAATTCAGGTGCAGAGAATACTGGAAGAAAAAGAAGAAATACAAGAGTACAAGGTAATAATGAAACCGTATTGGTCAGCATGCAAAACAGCGAACTCAGGAAAACAGCACCCTAACCACCACTGTTGAGTTCTTTCTGTAGATGGAAATTCTGCAAAGCTACCCCATTTTTTTCAATACCCTTTCTTATAAGAAGCCCCTTCCCAACTCATGGGAAAAAACAAAGCTGTGTGTTACAGAATTTAGTAAGTGGGAAGCAGAAGCTGGCACTAGGTGCACATCAACTAATTTTAGACTTCACATTCAGACTCCTTCCTGTTTTCCTTAAAATGTTTTACTTTTCACAGGCCTTTCCTAGCACAAGTGTACATCTTCACAGCACTTAAAATTTACTACGTACAGTCATCAGCATCTACAAAACACAACAAAGCATTACTTTTCACCATACTCTTGTTCTACAGATGCAAACACAGAGTTAGGCAAGCTGGGCAAGACAAAAAAGTTAGACATGCAAAGCTTTTGCTTCTAACCTTTTATTCAAAACATTAGACTGTATTAATTCTGTGGGCGTGAGTAGGGTAACAGCTGCATGGGACTAGTGTGTTAGAGGTTACAGTGATACATGAGTTGCACCCTTGTGACAGGGGTTTCATTGTGCCAGTATAACATACACAATTTAATGGTACTTATTTCAAGTGAGATTGGAGAGAAGTAAATCTGAAATAGTGCTAGATAAGTTCAAATATAAGGTACCAGTTACAGGCCACCTCTACTCAACTATTCTAGAAGGACAATTCCAACAGGTCTAGAAAAATGGAAGCAAGTTTAACCAATCTAAAATCACTTTTCAGGATTTTCTTACTTCCCCCTACCCCATTCTTTGCAGGTTTTACAGACAGTGCATTTGTTAATAGCACTAACATAGCAAGTTTATAAGGTAACAGTCTAATGCCGTATTTATTTTTATATTATCTGTCAATTAGTACTTTCATTTGCTTACAAAAAAAACAACAAACCAAACCAAAACCTCACCAGGCTTACCAAGCAATAATCTAAGTGAACATGACGTAGTATTTAATCCATCACTGGAGGACTGTTTATACTTGCCACTTAAATCACTGACTTAGGCAACATTTCAGGTAACTACTTCAATACTTTGCAGAAGAGATGCAGTAGGCTACATAATTTATCATCAATCTGTAATTTTACCTTTTGCTCAGGCAACATTAATAGAAAACCAAAAATTCCAATTCTATATGGTAATTTTGACGGTATTTTCTAAGTGTTTTCCAGTCTCCATTAAGCCAATTAATTTTTTAATATGCATTAAAGCCAACATTGTCTACTTAATAACGTAGTAAAATTCTAGAAGCAAACTTCACCCCAATCAGTGCAGGGTATTCATTTAGTTTAAATAAGGCCATAATTTGAAGTCACATATTTAGTCAATGAATCATAGCGAAGCTAAAAAGGGAAAGCTACCATTACAGCAAAACTGTTGAGGATGAACTTTATAACATTCCAGTTCTTCACATTTTCATGTACATTTCCAGTGCTGCATTCCTCAAACTGAAATATTCAAGCTTCTCCCACTGTTCATCAAGTAGTTTTCAACACAAAAGTAGAAACTTATCACAAGTACTTGATCTTTAATATTCTTGAGTACGAGAATCGCCAATGACCATCCCCAAAAGAGATCCCTCTCTCTGATCAAATTGAAAACATTTAGCAATTTCAAAGACATTCAGCTATTACTTATCCTGGATTTACAAAGCAAGGAATTTCCAGCAAAATAGGCTACAGAGACACCCTAAAGTTTCCACAATTAACTGTGCAAAGGCCTCAACCCTTGTCTTACCTCTCATCATAAGGACACACAGTTGCTGTTAGTTGGACATAGTTAATTTTATTTTTTTCCAGTATTCCAGACATTTGTAGTTTACCGGAAAATTGCTTCATGTTCTA
Source organism: Charadrius vociferus (assembly GCF_000708025.1). Classification (NCBI taxonomy): domain Eukaryota; kingdom Metazoa; phylum Chordata; class Aves; order Charadriiformes; family Charadriidae; genus Charadrius; species Charadrius vociferus. Next base: position 283,934 of record NW_009646958.1, read on the forward strand.
GTAACACTTCAATATTTTTCTTGGTCATAAAAAATTCTGCTGGACTAAAGAACTTTAGATCCTTGGTTTTCTTTAACTAAAAGCTCTTGGCTTTTTCTACTCCAAAAGGAGTAGTTCTGAATGGAGCATGCGAATTTACAACACATTTGTTGCTATTCTTTGTAACAAACCCTGCCAGAGAAGTTACTCCCACAGACTGCTGAACAAAGGAGAAGCTGGACTGCAATGCAAGTAATGCAATGTAATACAGGAAAGTCAAAGAAATTACCTTCATTACAGACAGTTCCTTCTCAGTTACCTTCTCTCTACTCCCTATGGCCTGTGAGACCGTGATCCCAATCTACGCCCTCAAACCACCTGAGATGCAGACCTCTGCTTCCTCTTAATGACTCAGATGCACAATTTAATGTCAAGACAAGGATACCTTATCAGGCTTACAGTGACATTAAAGGTCTATAGCATGTTATTACCTTACAAAAAGCGTGATGTCAGAGTTACAGATGTACGCCTGAGTATGATTCAGAGGAAATGAAAACGCGGCCCTGTTGAGAAAACAAGGAATGAAGGCAAAAAACCCAAGTGTCAGTGGCAAAGAGCATAAGCCAAAAGAACCTTGGAGACTATTCTACCACCTTTTGTAGTTTTCTTAATTTTATCCTTAATAGCATTACAGCTGTCAACAAAGGAAGTAAAAATCTCATTGGTCTAATGCTGCATTTACACTGATAAGAAATTTTCTTAAGAAACTCTAGGTTGAACTTTTGTGTGAATTAATAAAAAAAGGGGGTTCAGCGGCAGAACACAGATATGTCAAAAATACCGTTTAAAACACTCTTATTGTTAAACATTTTTGGTCTTTAAAGGAAGAGCATATTTTTCTAGGATCAGCATTGAGTTTCATTTGGTAATCAGATACAAACAACACAATAAAGCCTAGATAAAAGCAACTCTACAAGCCACACTTAAGACACTTGATACATCAAGAAAACATGATATACTAGAGACAAAACCTCTGAATTTTCATTTTCTGAAATAAAGACACTTCTAGTCCTTTCAGAAGGCAGATAATTGATTAAAATAGACTCTATTGAAAAAAATAAATGCTTATGAGCATCTTGGGCTTTACTTCTCCTTGGTATTAGAATACGCCAGTGTTGTTTCTTAGAAGTGTGATTACTAAACACCTTCAGCTTTCAAATTCACAAAAAAAAGTACTGAACCACAGATTTTCTGTGGAATCATACTTTTTTGCTCATTTCCTTGGCTGTTGAGATAGCTAACTGTTGCATCTTTCAGGAATTTTTCCTTTTTAAATGCCTAAGATATGCGAATTGCGGTATTTGACCATCTAGCTAAGGAAAGGCCATATTTAGCCTAAGCAATATTGAACTACGTGCATATGAGTCAAACAGTTATTCATACACAGGATTATTCAAGAGGCCTAATGTTTGAATCATTATTTGTCAGAAAACTCAGTCTGTACGAAGCATTACTTTCTAGGTGAACTTCATTTAAATTTTTCATCAGCTGCATTTACTCTTCCTAAATTATTTAGTTCTATAAGTGTTTTCGGATCCACAGAAAAACACAAACCTGGGTCCTCCCACTCTGATTAGACTATCCATTTGCACAGGCAGCTGCCGTGCCACTGCATAAACTATAACATTCAACTGCTGAAAAAGCTTTTTGTTGAGACAAACGTTCAAGCATGGTGACAAAAAAACCCACCTAAACAGTTCTACAAAAACAGTTCTGTCACATTACTGCAGTAACTCCTGAGTTTTATGCTAATAAGTAAACACTAATGATTAAGAAAGTGGTCTTAGATGCATCATCCTGAAAAGCAGAGATGATGTTACTGGACTTTAAACGTAGAGCAGGTAATGAATCTCATTGCTTGTTCAGAGACAAAAATAATCAAGATTAACCCTTTTCTAAAAAGACCCCCAACGAATCTCGAAGCTAGTATGAATATACATACGTGTTAGAGGTTCCCCACATTACTGCCGCTACATTAGACGGATTTGTTCCTGACAAGATTCCGAGTTAAAGACACCAAAGGCTTACCAAAACTTGAGGGGTGTGACACCAACATATTAAACTGGAATGCAGGCTTACCTCACACTGTTACTTTAGGGCAAGTACTTCAGTTATGTTTTCCAGCAAACAGCTAGGTAGACAAACCGATACCAATCCACCTCTAGGAGTAACGTGGGAGGATGCTGATGACATCTTTGAAAGGCTAATTGAATTTGCCAGAAGACTGAGATCATCTCCAGCCCTTTGCTACGCTGTCACCCATTTCCAGAAGGTGAAATCAAAGAATACTGAACTCATTTGCATCCAAAGTACTTCTCACTTTTCACAAACAGGACTTGCAAAACAAAGCTGGGTTAGAATTTCGCCAAAATACTCACAGAGTAACAGAAAATAAGGCTGAAAATTACATTGGGAAGTCATCTTACATCAGTATCTCACATACCTATGTCAACTGTATGGTCACAATAGTCATGACTCAGGGCAGTACTTTGCTACTTTTAGCCTACAAACACGTAACAAAAAGATGTTCCCAGATTGCAAAAGTTTTACTTTCCAGAGATTGCAAAACTAAACTCACCAAAAAGACACAGCATTACCATGATACAAACAGCTGAAGGCATGTAACAACTAGGCAATGCTGGTCACCACGATAGAGGATGACCGCAACACAGCACTGATACTGTCAAGAGCTGCCCAAGAATAAAACAAAGAAACAAAAGAACCCGGAGAGTTTTAACGGATTTTTTTGAAAGATGCCGAGATAGCTGTACGAAAGGTTACAGGCTGTTCAAACCGAGAGTGAGAGACATCATGTGAAAAAGCAGAACGCTGCGGGGTTGTAAGATCAGTAAGCAGGAGATGGAAGTTAACGCCGTGCCCTGATGAAGATCTTTCCCCTGCACGTCGCCGGGGAGACGGGAGGTGCAGGCGGGCGGCCAGGCATGTGCCTTCCCTTAGGGCACGTCCAGCTCTTCGGGCGCATCAGATGCAAAGCGAATCAGCAGCAACACTTCGGCCGCCCCGTCCCTTCCGAGCACAGGCGGCCGCCTCGAAGCCGGGCACACCGCGGCTCCCGCCTGCTCCCCCCTCCTCCCCCGGGGCGAC
>NW_009646958.1:287695-288448 GCF_000708025.1 Charadrius vociferus
GGGGGCGGGAGATGGCGGGTAGTGTGGCCTTTGCGAGGTCCACCGGCTTGTCCTGGTTTGAGCGACACAGGATTAACTTTCAGTCATTCTGCATTTCAGGAAGGTCTCTTCTAACGCTTGGGAAAACTGTGCTTTTAGAAGACTATAGTGTCTGAATTTGGGAAAATAGTTACTTTCTACCCAGCTATGGTGTGTGGGTTCCAAGGTCTCTGTGTGTTCAAGCTCGCCAGGTGTGGAGATGCGGAGGAGCAAGACCCAGGCGTTGACCCCATGCTGCCCAACACGGTTATTCCATACCATGAGTGGCACATTTGATATAAATTGGAAAGTTTGCTGAGGAGTTCTCTCTCTCCTGTGTTGGCTGCCATCCTGAGGACTCCTGGCTCTGGTGCCAGAGCCCTTCCCTCCCGAAGCTGCAGTGCTTGAGGTGTCCCACATTTGCTGTCCCTGCTGGGAGCGCACAGCTTGTATGGATAGAATGGGCCGAGTGTAATCCTTGTGTATTTTATATTGATATCGGGATCAACATTGGTTCTTTAGTATCGTTAATTATCTGGTGTTATTCTATTAAATCTCCCCATGGCAGGGGTGTTGGAAGTAGATGATCTTTAAGGTCCTTTCCAACTTAAACCATTCGATGATTCTACAATATTTCAACCCTCGGGTTTTCTTGTGGTTTTTTTTTTCCCGATTCTCCTTCCCGGGCTCAGAGGGGTCGTCGGGTGAGAGAATAATTGTCCAAACGACAATAAA
>NW_009646958.1:289154-305102 GCF_000708025.1 Charadrius vociferus
GGTCGTGTGGCAGTGAGACCTGAGCAAAAACCGGCTCTGCTGTGGTGATGAGGGAGCCGTGGGCGAGATGCGGACTGGGGTAAGGACTTGGGACTGTACTCGGGTGACTGGCAAAGCACCAAGGCGCCCTGGGATTGTAGTTGCTTATTGTCGGTGTTCAAGTTGGAGGTAAGATATATTGCTGATCGTAGTTACTGCTTACATTCAGTCTTTTCTGTTTCTTCATTAAACCGGCTCTGCTGTGGTGATGAGGGAGCCGTGGGCGAGATGCGGACTGGGGTAAGGACTTGGGACTGTACTCGGGTGACTGGCAAAGCACCAAGGCGCCCTGGGATTGTAGTTGCTTATTGTCGGTGTTCAAGTTGGAGGTAAGATATATTGCTGATCGTAGTTACTGCTTACATTCAGTCTTTTCTGTTTCTTCATTGTCAGGATGCTTCAAATTCCTTTACAACGTCTACTGCTAAACCATCTTCTGCTGCTAAACCGCCTTCTGCAACTAAACCAAGATCAGTTCTTCCTCAGAAATGTACGACTTCTGCTGGTAGGTTGTACTGGAAGAATTTAAAAGTTATTCTATTGTGAATTAGTATTTCCAACCTGTGGAACTCATAACAACTCTAAAATGATGTTGAGAGATGGTATTTTGTGTTACTTGCATCACTGCCGGTTATTACCTGTATACAAAGGGAATTAAGAAACTTGATGTGGGATTAAGAGGTGTAAACTGAAACGCATTAAACTTTTCTCTGGACATTCTGATAGAAAACTAATCTGGAATTCAGTAATTGGGTTGTCTGAAATAAACATATCTCTTGCCTTCTGCACAAGGCTTTGAACTACTCTTTTTCTTTCGCCTCACCAAAACTGCTGCCTGTAAAACAGGTTTGGGTTTTTTTTTCTTTTGCAAAAACTGCAAAAAAATTTTCTGGTGGGACCTTAACTTGACTTGAAAATCCTGAGGAAATAACATTATTCCCTTTTCACACCTGAGTGGTGTTGTTGAATTGTGAAATGTTTAAGAGGATAACTTTATGAACTACCTTATCCCTAGGTAAGTTAGGGAGCATACAAATGGTGCATATAAAGTAAATGGGCAAAAGTTTGCATAAGGTTACCACATATTAGTGAAAGCATATAAAATTGTGAACTTGTGTAGAATATGTTCTAATTCTTTTAGTTTGATAACAGCTTCTCTCTACAGGTGTTGCCCATAGTTCACTAAATCAGAGTAGTTTTGAGAAAGGTGACTTGCAATCCACTTTATTAGATGGAGATAAAATTAGTCGACCGGACCTTGATCTTTCAGCTATTAATGGTAAGTTTCCACTCATACTCAATTTCTTATTTTATTATTGTTAACATATGTGCTGTCACTTGATGATAAGTTACCCTTGTATTTTACTATATTCACAAGGAGATTTTGTTAAATAAGGTGAATGTTATTTCAAGTGTTTTTAAGCAGAGATATTGAGAACTTTGGGGTTTAAATTAACCTCTCAATTTTTCATATCTTTTGAGTACTCACTTCTTTTTGTTTAAGATCAAATATCAAAGAGCCAAGTATGTTCAAGTCTTTGTTCCTGTAACAGATGGGTGTTAGATTATCAGACCTTCTGAAAATTATAACACAGCTATCAGGAACTGTCACTTAAAGCTAAATGCTCATATGATCCACATCTCATGAGTATCATCAGAGCCAGAAATAGAGCACAAGTCTTCTTTACTGGTACACATAATAATTTTGAAATTATCTTTGCTTTTGAAGAACCTGATGGTATGTTGACTCATCCTATGTACTTTGGTAGAAGAGAGCAATAACTTTTCTGTTGTCATACAGATAAAACTGTTTGCAAAAAGACTCCTAGTTCAAACTCTGCTTGCAAAGGAGATACAGGGACACAAAAAGCCAAAAAGGCGGTAAGTCTCACTGCTTTCATTTGTTAAGCATATTTATTTTGAAATGTGTGAAATTAAGATTTTCTGTTTATCTTGATAACAACTTCGAGGTCCTGAGGTGATCTAAAGCCTTCTGGCAGAAGTCAGAGGATAACTCTCTTCTACTGGTAGTGACATGTGTTTTGTTTATTGGATGTCTCAACACTGTCTGAAGTTTTGCTTCTGTTTCTTGTGTTAAAGAATCTGCTCCAATTGTAGCATCTCCTTAAGTCGATTCTATTTGTATTCCTGTCCGTACTTTTTAATTATATCACGTTATCTTTAAGTATTTTCTGACATTTTTTGCTCAGAAAACTAACATTGATTCAACCTCATTTGAAGTGCGTTGTTTAGGAATCTCATTCAATATAGCACTGAAACTTCAGGTTCTGTACCGGTATTATGAAAATCTGCTGAAAATGTTACAAAAAGTGGTGGAACAAAGAAAAAGGAGGTATATTTCATTAACATGCATTGTTTAAAAACCTTTTTTTTTTCATCAGGCTGACTGTTGATTATGATTCCGGGCACAAACTGGACTTTCAGTAATTTATTTGAACATTGGAAAAATAATTGCTTAAATATCAAAATTGACCTAGGATATTCTTTTCTTTTCAGAAGGGAAAGGATTCTGGTACTCTGGAAGAGCTGGAGTCTCAGACACTGCTTTTAACATATCTAAGGATAAAGGTGAGTGTCAGTCAAGTATTTGTATTTCAGATAGAAGAACTTGATATTGAGGAATTGTTTAATTTCTTGTCTACACTTTCTGATCCGTAAAAGTTAGATTTTTGTCACTTGATATGTTTATGGTTGTAAAACTGTATGAATTGCTTTGTAAACTCTCTTAGAGTGAATTCGATGCCGGTTTATTAAGCTGGTGCTGGTTCATCATGAAGTAGGGGTATGCAGAGGTTTTGGGAATAGCGTGAGTGAGAGCGTTTGGAGTTCGAGGTTATAGCAGTGGCTTAGTTCCTGGTTCAGTCAGTGCTGTATATATATATTTCTACTTTACAAAAAATATTAGCGGGGGTGGGGGAAAAAGATGGGGAAGGGCTTTAACTTAATGTAGTGTGCTTATCGCATGTGGTCTCTGATTCATTAATTGAAGCTCTTTGACCTGGTCTGAGGCTTCCATTTGTTTATTTGGAATACGTTAATTACGTAGATGTAGCATTACTTGAGTTGTGAATATTTTTTGGATGTAATAGGCAGGAAAAAATCTTGCTGAGCTGGAGAAAAAAGCAGAAAAAAACTTGATCATGTTGTGTGAAGAAAAGGAGAGACAACAGGAGAAGCTCTGCAAGTTGAAGCGTGAAATTCTACTCAAAGAGAGAGAGCAGAAACTTGATGATGCATTAGACAAACAGGTAGGCTTTATTGCAATTTATATTTCTATATTTAAACAAGCTCACTTACGAAGTGGTCCTTTATCCAGAGAAGATTTCTCTGCTTCTGTGGCCTGCTGGGGTACAATTTTATGCATCTTAAACAAAATAAATATCTTCTTCCTGTTGAGGCATGTAATGCTCTCTAGTAACCTAAGCAAATGCCTTTGTCACATTTTTGGGTGTCCCTTGTGGATACGCAGGAAAGAGAAGTTAGAGCTATTAGGAAAGGGGCGGCAATAGTGCACTAGTTGTCAGAACAGTTTGCAGTTGATGCACAGGAGGTGCAAGTATCTTAAAACCACGTGAACATCCTGCAGTTACACAATTACAGGTATGGCTAGAGTTGAGATGCTAACCCTTAAATGAGAAGTGAACATCTGCTCTTTATTTGTCTTATTTTTATATGTTAGACAGCAATAGTTCTGTCCTGGTTGTAAGAGGAAAGTTTCTAGTGAACAATTATATTTTGAATAATTAATTTCCAAAACAAGCTATGTTTGCTTTTAACAAATATGCGTTGCAAAAATTAAACAGGACTTTTGTCTTTTGGAGAATACACTGTTAACTACAGTCAAAGTATCAAATATAACACTTTGCCTACTGTGTCGCCGATACTTCTGAGCTACAGTAACAGGGGAAACTGGTATTTTGAGATGGTAGAGGAAAACCTATTAAACAGCATGGCAGGAGTATCATACCACAAACTTCTTGAATTCCTCTATCAACGAGCGTTGCAGAGGGGTACTTGGTTTTTTTATAAATTATTTTTCTGTATTGAGGCAGGTCTGTACTAACAAAATGGCTGCTTTTGAAGAAGTGTTGGCTCATCATGTGTCTTTTTCAGATGGAAGTACTTGCTCCCCTTGTTCCTGTTTGTGAACAGTTTAAAGAGCAGTATAAAAGCTTTGCAGTTGCCCTGGATGCCACTAGACATGAATTACCCATAAAGAATATCCACATAGAAGGAGATATGCTAACATACCTTGGTATGAAATTTTGATTAATCAAATTTACTTTCAGAAATAGTGGGCTTTGGTATGCTAAAATTCTTACGTTGTTATTGCTGGATCTATCTGTGGCCACTGGAGGCCTTGTGTGCTCTTAGAACTTGTATGGACACTGGGCTGCAATATTAATCACATGTTTTGCTGTCACTAATTCTTGTCTCTGTTTAACCAATAAACTGCACTTGTTCAAGTTTTTTGTCCTGCTGCAGAAAAAAAAATAACTTTCTAAACTAGAGCAGTCTTCATACACACTTTCTTTAGCAAGTTTCTGTGTCTTTTAACATATTCATGGCATTCCTCCTCCTCCATTGTTCTTAATGGGTAAGCAAGTTGTAGAGCTTAGAAATATTTCAATCTTTTCTTGTTTCTATATTTAAGGGATAAAGTCATGTGGGTAGACTTGCCCATGTTTCCTACAGCACTAAAGCTTAAATATATCGTGTGATGTTTTGAATCAGAGAATGTTTGGTTAATAAATTAGTACTTGTGACTTGTATTGAAGTCTGGACAAAAAGTTACCTTTGTAAACTGCTAGTTTGCAAGAAACAAGATTCTTAGACCATTTACAATAATCTTACTTACACTTTAAAACAAATGGAAAAAGTTTTTTGAAGAATATGTATTTTTGGTTTGTGAATGCTAAAGGAGAGGACTGGATGAATTTCGTGTTGGGTGTACATGCCAATACCAACATATGTAACTGGCCAGGGAATTTTGGATGTTTAAAACTTGTTTTTCCTCTTGCATTTCTGTGTTGTAAAAGTCTTTGACATACTCTAAATGGGAGCTTGGTTAACAATTTTAATAGCCTGTTGCCGGTGTTAGTCACAGTAGCTAAAAATAATTTGGCTTTCCCAGTTTTCTCATGGTGTGTTTGTGAAAGCTGAACAAGCAGTAGTTTTCCATCATCTAGTTCACCTGTGCGTGTGGTTGCTCCAGCTATTAAGTGATCTTGTATTAACTGATGCCACTGTACGGATTTTAAGTAATATTTTTAACATCTCATATTGTAGATGAACTACAAAAGCAGTTAACTATCACACAGGAACTTCTGACAGAGGTTATGCCAAGCTACTCAGAAGAAAGTGCAAAAGCATGTAGTGTACTGAAAGAGCTTAAAGAAACGTCTCAGAAACTGGATAAAGACCTTCAAAGGTATATACAACAACTGGGTGAAAAGACTCGTTGGCTAAATATTCAGAGGAAAATCTATAGATCTCAACACAATATATCCAGCATGTATATTGGAGGAGGATTAATTGAGGGGACAGTAGCACTAAGTTTAATTCTGTTCGTAGCTTACCCTACCTGCAATCAAAGTAAAGATGTTTGGGTTTCTTCATTTGTGTATTCTAAGTGAATTACTTTAGCGTGCCATTCGCTGACACTTTAGCTGAGAATTTCAGCAAGCAAGAGTAGCCCTGGTAATGTGCAAATATGTAGGGAGAGCGGAGAACTCTGTGAGACAGAAAAGAGCTGGAAGCACTATGTCTTAAATAAAGGATGATATATTTGTATGGTTTTTAGGAAGTACAAGGAGCACGGAAAAGGTTTTTTCTTCGTGTTGTGTCAACAAACACAAAGCATCACTGATAGACCATAAAGCTACACATCTCCTCGTCCTGTAAACTGCCCCTTTCCCCTCTGAATTCTAGCCTTTGGGAAGAAAATTCTCACTTTGCATTTTTCTTCTGGTGGCTGCATGGTGGGAGACTGATGTGAATGTCCAGGCACATAGCCTTTGGGCTTAAGCAGAAGTTATCATCCTCCAGAGTAACTGACTTAGCTTGCTTCATTTGTTCCAGGAGCTTCACGCAAGTGCAGAACCTGTCGTTTGAAGTTAGTAAAGAAGTTTCTCTGCATAATCAGAGAATATGTGAAGAGAATCATGGACTAGATGTTGTCAAACACTGGTACTTCGACTAAGTTTGTGTATTGTCTTACTAATGGGTGGGTACTAAATCAGTGCCAACAGACTTGTTATCTTTTTACTTCTTGTCCAAATTTTCAGTTATACCAGAATATAAAACTAGAAGCATGTATGCTTACTAATATAGAAATGGAGTTTTCTTCTACATGCTGTCCCATAAGGAGACATCTTTGGGTTTTTTTAACATGAATTTCTGTGACACCTTTCTCATCACTTTCTGCCTTGACAGTACTGAAAGGTAAATAAGAAGAAATGTTGTTCTTAGCAAATATGACCTATGCATTCTCAAACATCTTGGTTTACTTTCTTGGAACTGACTTCAAGTGCAGTGATTTGTATCTCTTTCCAAAGTGGTGTTCCTTAGAGGGCAACATACCAGAATATAGATGTGGAATTGTGTATGTGGTATTGTGCATTTGCTGATCTCATCAGGAGGATCTGTAGGAATGCACAGCATGATTATTGGTCAACTCAGCGAACAACTTCTGGAGGAACTCTTTATTGTCCCTTATTTCTGGATTTGCCGAGAGGAAGAGCTACATGGTTAGCAAGTAATGAGGCTGATGATTGGAAGGACTTCGGCCACTTGTAACAAGTGAAAAGTTTTGGTAACTTGTTGCATAATTGTCTTGGAAACAAATTATTAAAATCATAAATGCTTTTGTATTAATCTGACATCTTCTCTTTAAGGACTTTATTTATTTTTTTAATAATAAAGACTACTGCATTATCAATAGCTTTCATGTTTGAGTATCTTCACCGATCTGCTACAGAAGCTTTTGTTTCCGTCTGGGTTTACACACTATGTATGCGGTGATGGACTTGTAGGTGCTATCCAGTCCCAATGGCAAGCCATGACCTAGTGACACGCAAAGTGCTGAGGAAGAGTGTGAATGTGGAGAGAAACCTCAAAGCTGGCTACTGAGTAAGTGACTGAGAGTTTGGTCTTGTTATGAACATACTTGCCAGATGTGGCAAGTTTTTTCAACGTACTCTCCATTTTTATACATGGAATGCATTTAGCTCTGAAAGGCATGCTGTATCCTCTATTTTTTTTTTAACCTGTGGAACCTCTTTCTGTGATGTGTTTTCAGAATTTGGGCCTTGTATTATCTGCATAGTCGTTTCTGGCTTAAGCTGTGTCTTTTTGGCCTGCTCAAAAAATACTTGGAGTAGTCTCTTTGCACTCCTTGAAGTGCTATTCAGGCTTTCTTCCTGGTATTACTAAGGGTCTAACTAGGTTCTTATCTCCTTCTGTTAAAAATTAGGATTAAATTAAGCTGTAGTAACTGTATCAGGAAGATGTGCAGTGCACTGGATGAGAAGTCAATATATAACAAACTATTAAGACCAGCCTTGTAAATAATATCAGTGTCATTTTTTTTTTTCGCATCAACTTATCCATGAGCCAGCAGGAGAGCAGTGAGTTGTTTTAAGATATTAATCTGTATTTCTTCTTCCTCAAACACACTGGATGAACTGCACCTAATAGTTCACCTGTGTGTGCTGCCATTCAGTCCACAAGTTGTAGGTGCTGCGCACAGCAGGATCACGCTCTGGGTCAGGGAACATGAACTGCATGTACAAAGTTCGCCACTGGATGGGGAACTTTGCTAAGCAGTCAAGTCATAGGTTAGATGCAAATTAGTATGTTTATTTTTGGTGGACGGAAGTTACGGTAGGAAGGCTCTTATATGATGAAACTGGTCAAACAACTGCGTCTCCTAGGCTTAGATAATTGCTAGGATGTGTGTCTTCATGCCTTCAGCCTGCTTATCCTATGTCATTCTGAGATTCAGAAAGTTAAGAGTGGTCTTCTTGAATATGAGGGGGGAGGGATGAAATGAAAATCAAGTTTATAGTGTCTTGATAATTCTGTCTCACTGAACAGATGCAAGTCAATGTCTTTCCTAGGATTTCTTGATGGTGGAATTCATTGCTGGTTTAAAATAACTTTTTTTTTTTTGTAAGAAATACTTTTAAATTAAACCCATCCTCTTCAGTCAAGTGACTTTCTACCACTGACATACTATTCTGTGTATGTATGTATATAGACGCAAATGTTACTTAAACCACAGACAGCAATACGAATTTTCACTAGAAAGTGAAGTGTAATGCTGTTAGTTCTCTTCCGTGAAGAAGGGAGGCGGGGAAAGGTTCTGCTTGCTGTCATCACCGTTAGAGTCTCTGTATCTTTTGGGGAAGTAGTTCATCCTTGCTGCTGCAGGTGGCAGTCATTGTCTGTACAACAAGCCTGAGGAAAGTGGGAATCGTGGAGCTAAAGGCCAACTGCATGTACAAAACAATAAAGTGCTTGCGGATGTGTGCTCATTGTTTCAGAAGAATCATAGGCATTGATTTGAGCATTCTGGCCATTCTTTTCCTTAAATTGAGCACTTGTGTAATTCTTTGTACAAATGGTAGAACAAGTGTTAGATAAAATAGCTCAGTCTCTCCGAGAAAGGGTTTTAAGCTATTTTGAACTGAGACTTTTCCATCTGGATTTTCCTGAATATTCTTTCTAAGTAGTTCTGTTTTGACTCTTTGCAGAAGTCTTTTAGGCTCCTTCACCTTGAAATAGCCACAGACATTAAATGCTGTCACATAGAACACTGTACAAACAACAACAAAGAGCTGCAAAATCACTGGAGCAGGAGCTAAACAGATGTGACACCACTTATTTTGTATTTTCCGCTTATTTTCTGACAATGTCACATGCTCTGGATCAGTTGGAATCTGAAACAACTTAAGGGCTCTTTTTGTTCAGGTTATCAATCTCTTCTTGGTTGTTTGGTTTGGGGTTTTTTTTTTTTGTTTGTTTTTAACCTAGAATTAATGGTGTTCTCTCTTCTGTAACTTCTATCAGTGCAGATATATGTTCTATCTGAACTTGTGCAATACTTATTACCTATGTATTCATCTTTTAGGCCAGAAGTCTTTATTGACCAATTATTAATATCCATACGTCCTAAGGTGCTTTTATTTTTTATTTTTTGGGGGGAAGCTGTTTTTTTTCTCTTCCAAAACCTGAAAGCAATTGTGAAATGATCCAGCTAGGTCTGAGAGCCTGGGTGGGAGAGGGGGAACACAGAAATGTAAGTACTCATCCCCTGCTAGATTATTCTAATTGTGTAAAAAGCAACTGGCAAAGGTAATTTTAAGCTAGGTTTGCATGGCACAGAGTGCCCTGCCTGGACTCTGCTATTTCTTGGGGAGCTCTGACCACATTCTCTTCAGTTACATTGGTGTTTCCTGACTCTTTAGACCACCAGCTCAGGAGGGCTGAGTCAAAGCATTTTTTGCTGTAATTCCTGTGCTCTGTGCTGTAGGGTCACCAGGGGTCAATGTAAGGGAGCATCCCTCGTGCCTATGGTGCACTGTGGTGAAGCTGCAGCCCAGGAGATAACCGAGGCCTGTTTGTCTCTTCACCACCACCCCCCAACCCTACAATTCTTTGTTCACACTGGCTTCAAATGGGGCTGATTCTTTGCTCATCAACAGCAAGTAAGCAGCTCATGACCCCAGCAGATGTTTCTGCGTTTTAGGCTAATGAGAACTTATTGGATTACTGCAGTCTTCCCTGCCTCGGAGTAAATACCACTTTGTTGGAGATCCGGAAACTCATACTGAATATGATAAACAAACTGCTGGCTGGACTGTGATTGCCAGGACATGAAAAGAGTTCCACAGCGGCAGAGGATCTAACGGCTCTGAAATGCACCACTGAGCCACACCAATTAAGAGCATTTCCAGTGATTATGTTAGCATTCCTGTTCAATTCACAGAAATGATTTTAGGTTGTTTCTTCCGCTACATTTGTGTGGTCTGTAAAGTAAGCACAAGGATGGATGACTAGGTTTGCAGAGTAGTCTCAAATGCCTCTGATCAGTTTCTTTTAAAATATTTCTGTGATAATGTATATGCAAGACCTATTGAGTTTCCTGCTATTTCAAGATATGTTAGGGAAGCAAACATAATTTGCCTCTTAAGACATAACTAATTTTTTGTTTATGTAGATAATGTGTGTTTGGAGGTGGCCTGCAGGATATCAAAACTTAATTCTTTGTTTTAATGTCTACTGAGTGTGGGAGTGGGAAGTTAAACAGCTGATTGAACAGTAGAGTTTTCAGGACTGCTACTCAAAAAGATACTCTGTCTGTGGCACTTAATCCTTTCAGCACTTAGGCTTTGTTCTGTATTTCTTCAGAACTTTTTGGACAGTATTTCAGTAAGTGAAATGATAAACAAGTGACTACAGGAGCGCAGCACTGATCCTCAGCTAAACCAGGATGAAACTTATGAGCTGACCTATAGAGCAATGTTAGTACATTTACACAGCTTCGGTGTATTATGGGCAGGGTAAGTACAGTGTCTCCACAGGCAGTACCCAAAGATGTTGAGAGCCCTTAACCCTTTCTTGCTACCTTTTTTTTCTTCGGAGATTTGCCTTCACCTAACTGAACAAAATCGAATTTCTCAAATTAATATGATTTGTATGATAAAAGGACACCTCTAGCTGTTCCTAGTTGTAAAGGTGTCCAGCTGTATTTTTAATAACTCTTAAGTGTGGAGACTTCACAACCTCTCTAGACCCCTTATTTATGTATAAAACTTGCACCAAATGCTAGACTGTGCGCAGACTTCTATTACATCAATCATACGTGGAGGCTGAATAGAAAACTGGGAAGTAATTTCTTACTAAATGTCTTAATGACAGCCACTTCTGATTAAGCACAGTAATCTATTACTGTTCTAAATCAGCATCTGCCCATATTAATGATTGCTTAGTACTATTTCAGTCATTTTGTCAGGAATTAAAATGTTACACTAAAAGATCAGCCTCTCCTGTAGATGATTAAGAAGCATTTTTGACAGAACTACTTAATAATTATATTCTGGATATCATTATTCTGTTATATGCTACTCAGATTCCATTCTTACTTTGAATGTGCTCTTTAATTAACATTTCCTTGTAATTTTGTTCTAGAGATGCTTGTGTTCCCAGGAGACAGGATCAGTCTTATTTCTACCCCTCTGTATCTGGACTGATGTTGTAGTTTCTGTATAAAGACATTCTCCTCATTGCTGGTAAGCTTGCAGTTGTATGGCAAAGCCAATAGGACATTTGTTTTGCAGTTATCGGTTTCTACGTTAGATATCTGTGTTTCACTAAAAGAAAGGAGGCTGTCACAGAAACACGGAGGGAGAACAAAACTTAAAGAAATGGGCGTGGATTTCTTTACCATGATTATAATGCTGTAAAATAACTAAGACCTTATTACTGTCTGGCGGTATGCAATGACTGACACAAATGTTTTTCCATTGGGAAGGGGGGACAAATGATTCTGGCTTCCCTAAAGCTGATGGACATGTGCATTGTCTTTCATTTTTCACCCACCTTCTACTGAAATCCAGTGTGTACAGGACTTAACGCAAAACTAAGAATTAATAGCCTTGTTCTTACTGCAACATCTTTGTTTATGATCACAATTTATGCATGTATTCTCAAAATCTTTAAATAAGTATTACTTCCTTTAGGTCTGGTCATCTCAGTGACAGTGTAGTGATAAAATTCATGCCGAGGCAGTTAACAAGGGGTAATTATTAAGGGCTTGATCCTACCACTTGATTCTTGAGTAGTCTTATTGATTTGGATTTTGTAATTGAGGGGAAAAAAGCAAAAGGAGGCACAGCTGAGAGTAGCAGTACTCAAGAATTAGTATTATTCAGAGCTTAGTGTTAACTCTGCTTTTTGTCTGACAAATATCTGTCTGATAATTTTAACATTGCACAGAATTTATTTACTAGGTAGATGGGACATGGGGGGAGGAGGTTCTTTCTTCTGCAGGGTAATTATGAGAGTGTATGAGTGGTCAGGATATAAATTAGATGGTCAGAACCAATATAGAAGTATTCACACCTTCTTCTATAACCTGCAGTCCCTCCCTCACCTTTCTGACATGCTAGTATAGCCAAACCAACCCCCTGCACTCTTTCAACCTGGACAACCGCCTGAGATTCCTAAAATTTCATGAGGAGCAGAATTACGTTTTCTGTAAACGAAATAAAAATCTAAACTATGCACTGTGCAAGCGGCGGGTGAATATGGCCCATAGATTTGACTGATGAATAGTTTTTATACATAAGCAGTTCTTACAGAACTTCCTTTAAACTCCTAACTATTACCAGATGTGGGTTGCAGGCGGCTGCTGGAATTCCAACACCTGTTGCATCACACTGAATAGGATTCATTTTGGCAGGCACAGAAAATTCCATTTCAGTAACTAAATAGTTTGAAATGATATCTAAAGCCTCTTTTTTTTTTTTTTTTTCAGACCAAGCTGATTCTAGCCTTATTTACAGGATTGCACATACTTTCATAATTAGAAGATGGTTTGCAGTCTTTAGAGCCTGTAGTTGCCTGATAGTTCTTGTAGTCAGTAAATATCAAATAGAAAATCTTCAATTTGAAAGAAATTTCTCCTTTAAAAAAAGTTAGCAATGATTTGAAAGGGCTATACTCCGCATAATGATAATTTCTAGCTGCGATTTCTGAAATGTAGAACACATGGTTTTGTGTTAAAAAATACTATATCATTATGCTGAAGAGGATGGAGCTCTATTTTAGACATGTACTCTGTTGCATTCATCAATTCATTGCTGAATCATGTTGCTTCTTTGAAGTCCATACCCAGAGCTTTTTCAAAGATAGTATGTATATGGATGTTTGGTGGCACTCTGTGGGTTTTTTGGTAGGTACCCCAAAGATCTCAGGTGTGACTCTGTAAGGAACCATTTGTGGGTGTGCTCTATAAAGAGCTATGGGTAATTAAGCGTAGAGATAATTATTTTTTTGAAAGCCTGATGCTGTTTCATGCAAAACATACCTGATCTCTGCAGGACTGTTATCAAAATCATTGTTTTGACTGGTGATGTATTGTTACCTTGGTTATAGGCTGCTGTGCCACGAGAACAGCCAAAGTGCTTCATTTTCATTTTGCCTTATTGCCTTTAATCAAAGGATTCCAACATGCTCTTAAGCGTTACCCTTAGGAAGGAGGCTAATGTTAGTATTGCTCCTTTGCAGGCAGGAAAATATTGAGGCATAGAGAGTTCTGTGGATGTATCTGAGAAAGTGATGAAGCTGGAAAGGAATTTAGAATTACCAGATTTTGCTTTATCTTTGCAGCATTCCCACTATAATGTACTTTCTAATAAGTTGCTTCTCATAAAGCCTGGCTGGTTTGCTTGGGAAATGATCTCTCTAGTTCTAGAGTTTGAACGAGTCTGAATAAACTGAAGGAGAACACAGCAGTAAGGAAGAATACACTCTTAAATATAGACAATCCAGTCATTTCCATTTCTAGTTAAGTTTCAAATGCCAAGCTGTGTTATAAAACAGAGTTATTTTATTAAGAGTGTCATAAACTGAAGTCCAACCTAGGTTTGACAGAATTGGTGCAAGTTAATGGTGATCTCAGCGGTGCCATAGTTGAATTTAGTATGGAGAAAGATAAAGCTACTGTTCTAGTGAAATGTTTATAGAAAAATGCAGCTCAAAAAATCTGAATGGCAGGCATTATATTTAATTCCGTGTAAAAACCAGTGTAATGTCAGTTGAACTGACATCACCCCAAAGAACACTAGTGCAAGGTTTGTGGAGACTGTTTGTGTCTTAAACCAATTAACGTAATCAAACAAAACACATTACCTGTTCTTACAGATACCGCCTCACTTGTCCTTGGCCATCATAGCTAGCACAAGGTAGTCCATAGCCAGCACAGCCCCCAGTACAAGAACAGCAGTACCATTTGAGTACAATTACACATTTCTGAGGAACGGGAGATCAGAGGAAAAACCCCTATATACTGTAAAGATGGAGAGAAAAGATGTATTAGGAGGGCCTCTTTTTTGACTTCATGCTTTTTGCACGTGTCTTCAATTTTGGGCAAACAAAAGAGTCCCTTGGTAGCTCTCATAGCGTTGTTTTGTCATGTGAAGATACATGAGCAATGAAGTGAGCAAGAGAGAAGCAGTTGTGCTTAAATAGCACGGCAGCAAGCAAAAGGGGTTCATCTTACAGAATATTAAAAGCTGAAAGCTGCTCCGGGACATTCTGCAACTCCTCCCACAGATGAGCTATAGCTAGAAAAATCCCATTAAAAATAAATAAAAATACCCTTTCCCAAGGTGGTGAATGATTCTCTGAAACCTCTTGTTCAGTAGAGAGGGCATAAGCCTGATGTTCTTATTCTATTGAACGAAATTCCTTCAGTTCTCCACCCTGATCTTGACAATTAGGGCAAGTCTTAAACCAGGATCTGTAGACAAACATTAGTCTGGGATTGTTGACATAATAAGAGTGGTTTAAATAGGGGATTTCTTTAAAACCTTCCAAACTTGCTCGGATATGATTTTAAATGTCGTGTCTAACCCTAAGAACTGTAACGGGCCTTGCAAAATACATCGTCCTTTTGATTTGAGACTGTTGTTTAAGTTGTCTGGTCTGAAGAATTTTCAGGTGAGATATACTTTTTAAAGCCCTAGCCTAGCTTTTTTTTTATTTGACAAAATCTATTCCCTCTTCTTCTAGACTTGCTATGCCTCAAAATTAGTGTAAGTTTAAAACAAGATAAAAATTTAGGCACCCTTTCGTTGCTCTCCTGGCTATGGACTGATTGGCCGCTGAAGTCCTGTTGCTGAAGTGGTCTGGGAAACCTCACTCCTTTTGACGACTTTGTGTTTTTAGGGAGTGGACTGACTTGCAGGAAAAGTGTTAGCTAGTGATGGTACAGTTGAAATGCATGCTGATTGAAATAATTTTGAGAGGGAGAAACATAATCTTAGAAGTTTAGCATCTTTAGCAACTCAATTTGCTCTTTTCCTTGTCAGAAGCTAGAAGAAAGGGCCTTTGGTAAACTATTGAGTTGACTTTTGGATACAAAGCTGTATTTTTGCTAAATAGATTGCTAGGGTCCACATCAGTGATTTTTAGAAGAAATAGAACTGAGGTTCAAATAATGGGGCTAACCTAGGGCAAAAAAATAGTGGTTTATAATTTTTTTTCTATTTTCCTGGTAGTTTACCTAAAGCCAGGTGTGTAGTGTTGGAGCAAAAATATGATTCAAACTACCTACGTTGAGGGTTTTCATTTATTCCTGGAGGGGGAGTTCAGCTCCAAAGCGCATCTGGGATCCTGCGTTGTCTCCCGCCAAGGCTGCAGCAATCCCTCCTTGGTACCTATGTGTGGCGTTGGATCAATCTCTGCCAGACGTTTATTCTGTCTTCTTGAATCTCTGCTGTTGCTTTGGGTACGCGTTTCCCTGATTCGAGTTCTCCGCGCTGCACCCTCTTCTGCAGCCCGGTGCCGTGAGAGCTCCCCATCCAGCCTGGAGCCCCCGCAGCCCCGGGCCGGGACAGAGGGATGGAGACGGACGGGGCAGGGCCCAGGGTTGGAGGAGGTCGTGGAGGTGCATCAGTGCTGCCACTGGATTTTGAGTTGGAAAGCGGTTCTTTGGTGTCTCGGAGCAGGAGGGCTCAGTCCATGGGACCAGGGGGTGCTGTGCCCCGGTCCGGGTCGGTGGCACCTTTCGGAGCCAAGGCTTCTGCAGCTCCTGCATCCGCGGCAGGCACACCGGCACCCTCGGGGCTGGCGGAGGGAGGCGGGGAGCTGCGGCAGGTG
>NW_009646958.1:305731-322061 GCF_000708025.1 Charadrius vociferus
GTGCCCTGGAGGGGCTGGGGGCGGGGAGGCGAGCTGCGGCGGTTCCCGAGCCGAGCAGCACGTTTGTACTCGCCGGTGCGAAAGTGCATAGAGCAAGGAAAGGGGAGGCGGGGGGGGGAGAAGAAGAAAGCCTCCTTAGAAATACCTGCCTTGATCTCCTCCAGCGAGCGGCTGCGAAGCTTTTATCTGCAAACAATTATTTAAGGAATCCGGGGTGTTGCGAATGGGCTGCTGTTGTCCTTTGGGATGGGTGAAGGTAATGTTGGTTGCTCCCGAAGAGCGTGTGAAACATTCTTGTGGGGAAAATCATCTGGGGAGAAACATTTCACTGCAGGGAAAGTTCTCTGGCTTTTGGAAATTGAATCCACAGCTCGTTCCAGTGTGTTTAGGTTAACTTTGATTAAGGTTTGCTTTGTTCTTTATCCCTAGCTTGTTATAGCCCGTCAACATCGTGAATAGCTGCATTAACTGAGTGCCATGGAGAACTTATTTTCACTTGCTTACTAGAAAATATTTCACGTCCTGCCAAGTTTTGGTGTAACCTGACAGAGCTGTTACTCAAATGTGCTTAAAGGATCTGTCCAGTCACTGTCAAGTTAACTGTTTAATTGCCAA
The DNA here is from genome assembly GCF_000708025.1 of Charadrius vociferus. Lineage (NCBI taxonomy): Eukaryota > Metazoa > Chordata > Aves > Charadriiformes > Charadriidae > Charadrius > Charadrius vociferus. The sequence goes on from NW_009646958.1 coordinate 306,347, forward strand.
GTTAAATATTTAATATTAAAATGCTGCTTATTAAGTGACTTAAATAGCTGTATCAACGGAGTGATACCTCAGAAGGAGTTGCAGCAATTCAGAACAACGTGAATACATGTGCTTCACATATGGCACTGTAGTGCTGTGCTTATGTGACAGTTTGAATCTAATCATTTCATACTGGATGCAGATGGTACTCTCTCCCTCTGCAACAAGATCAGCTATGTCTTTCTTACCAAGAATTTGCAGGCTAAGTAGTAACTTTTTATTGTTACTTCTTATTGTTCTGATGAATTTTCAAACCTGGCAACCATAAGGTTTTGAATCTGCAAGTACCCCATGCAACTTAACTCAAATGCCACAGAGATCTGAACTTCCTTTGGGGGTAATGGGATCTCCATGGCAATGAGGCCTGCTGAGAGAGAAACATGGGGTTGGAATTTGATGAAAGATGACTTGAGGGCTGTAAAACACCATCATCCTCATCCCAAAGTGATAATTAATCATGAACTAAAGCAACATGGCTCATGGAACTGTAGAAAGGCATGGGTTGAGAAATTGAGCTTAAAGAGTCATATGAGGAATTGCCACGTTTAAAAAAAATCCTTTTGGGTAGAAAAAAACCCAGAAAGGTGTGTCATGAAGAGAATATAAATGTGTTGCTTACAGCCCAATGTATCAAAGAGCTCGGAGTCTGTAATGCTTTTAGTTGACAAGTTCATGGCATGGTGCCATTCAGCACAGGGGAATGGTAAAGATTCTGTACGAAAACTCAAGGATTGTAGCATATATGGGAGGTCGTCCAGGGTGGCTTTAAAACTGTGTGTGTGTCTGCTAAAATAAGTCCTTTTTGCCGGGGTTTTTAAACTTGCAGGGTATAATTGTTTGAACAAAAAAGTGGTGGCACAGTGCAGAATTTGAGCCCAGTCTTGTAACTGCCGTTTCTGACCTGCTTCGATGTAAACTGGAAGTTTAGGCGTGTTATGTGTATGCGACTCTGACATTTAGAAAGTGCTGGGTATCAGCACTGAGAGTCACTTCTTTTTTTGTGTATTAAGTTGAACTATGAAAACGGAGCCATGAAAAATAAGTGAAGCAAAAATGTTAGAAGTATATAAATTGTTTCAAAAGAAAGCATTGTCTACAAAACTCTAGTGGAGCTTCAGGTACCTCCTTATTCTTTCATGAACTTCAGCCTTTTTACGATTAGTTAGTTGTATATTTAGTTTGTATTCATATAATGTATAAATAATTTTATATATTATATATATGTAATAAACATCAGTGTTAGTGGCTTTATTTAAATACTAAGGATTTGTACGCCACTTAGGCTCCGTTCATTTCTATGTGCATTCTGTGTTTATTTTATGCATATAGGCCTACACTGCTGGTGGTCACGAACGTGAACCCTACAGGGGCAAATTCTGGGAACCTATGTTACAGAGTAGTCTGTTCTTTTCTTTTTGTTATACATGAAGTGGCTTACAAATAAAGATCACACTCTTATTGCTGTTCTTCTTGACCATCCACGTCCAATTTTGCTCCTCAGGGGCTATTTGATCGCGGCGCCTTCTGTTTTCCGATCTGGTGTTGAAGAAGCTGTAAGTGTAACCATCTTTAACTCTGTCAAGGAGACAACAGTCCAGATTCAGTTAGTAGTCAAAGGAGAAACTGTGTCACGAGGCCATGGAACAGTTCTGGGTGAGTTCCTGTTATTCTGAACTTGAGAACTGGTTTATAAGTTGAGGTGATGTGGGAGCGCGTCGATATCTCCTAGAGAATTACTTTAGGTGATAATGGAACTGGAACCAAACTAACATTTAATTCATTGACTACCACTAATTGTCCTCAGTTGATTTGGCTAATGTGGTTTTGATGTATGTAATCTCAAACATCCAAGGCTGTAATTTTGGAACACCAAGACATACAGAGACCCCAGATAATTGATATTCAAGGCTTTTATAGTGAATATCTTTCCTTTCGAAACCTGAATGTTTGACACTGGGGAGCTGTATAAGGAATAAGATAAGTTGAATTTAAAGAAAAAAAATGTAACATCTATAACAATAACATCATTTTGTACCCTTATTTTAAAATAAGTGCTGGAAATGCAATCTCCTCATCTTAAGAGAGGAGAATTACTGGGAGAGGTGGTAATATTTGTGCAGTTGGGTAAGTCTTTACAATCCAAGATAGCTAGCTCTCTGTCCTGTGTGTAAAGACAAAAAGTGTTTTGATTATGTCCAACTTAATACTGAATGTATTTATGTTACTGACTTCATTTGCAGTCACGTAGCACATTTCAAGTCCAGCAGTGCTGTTCTACCACTGCTAGTAGTGGTGTAAGCTGTAATGTAGACAGGGCTCAGGCAATCAAGCTATTTAACCACCATGTTTTAACACTTCTGCGTGTAAAAACTGGGAGTTATATAAAAGCTATTTCCTTTCTTGGAACAGATTGTCTCTGGTATTATCCTCCCCTTGTTGTCTTTGAAATTGGCTGACAATTGCTAAGTAATTCAAAGGGAGTGATGCTTACACATGTGGACAACATATGCTAAAGAGAAATCTTAGGTATGGCTGTATCCAGCAATCAAAATAGATTCTATGAGTGTTTGTTTTGAGAATTATTCAAGTCCCAAAAGAGGCCAGGTCCTTTTTACAGCAAAATCTTCTGTAAGCATAGGGTGCCCTGTGCTGAGACCTCAGCCTTGGTGGTACTCTCTAACCATAGAGCATTTTGCAGTTTACCTTGGGAAAAAAATTGTAAATAAGGGCCAAGTTCATTTTGGAGAACTCTACTAGGTCCAACTTGCTCAGCCTGCAACTTGTTTTACACCATGAAGGAAAACTACTCCAGCAGAAATCATAATGAAGGGGCATTGCAGTTAGCAGCTGTATGACATGGGGTCTCCTTTTTAGCAAATGGCTAAAACGTAAGTACCTTAGCTTGAGAAGAATAACTCTCTCTCTCTCTCTCTCATTTTAGATAAAGGAACAATTAAACTGAAGGTGAGTGTCAATTATTTTAAGATGGTTTTGGTGAAAACATGAGGGGCTTGCCTTCAGCCACATCAGGCATTGCTCTCTGAGCAGCTGAGGCACAAATACGGGCCACATTCTGGTGCACACACTAAGGAGGAAGCAACCTTTGCAAGAGGAAGAGTGGAGAGTGAAAAGAACAAAGCTTAATCCATCACAGCTCGTCTGTCAGGCCCTTATGCTACTGAAGGAAATCAGTGGCTGAATCTGCGGCTCACTGCTCAACATGAAGTTCTATGCTGTGATTATGTGGCAGTACCTATTAATACCTAAGTGACAGAGCATTGGACAGACCACAGAAACCCATAGAAATGGCAGATTATTGAACATTGTATCTCTGCTGGTTATTGTGGTGGTACTATGTTTTTTAAAAAACAGGCTTTCCCCAGTTTTGCCTACATTTTAGCCTTTGACACTAGTAATATTTTTGACATCAGCATAGTCCATACCATGAAGCTTACCCATACCAAAGAGTTGGTAGTTTAATTGCACTTCTGGCAGAGGGTTCTAGTAACCATTAAAAAGAAATGATATATGCTTGCCTTAGTAAATCACACTTTAAAAAGCAATATCTGGCTTTATTTGAATCGCTGGGATACTGGGGATCTGGGACGCACCGAGAGGTGGTCGTTCTTCCAGCAGAAAGACATCCTGTGAATGATCTCCCCTGCTTTGCACCTTGCATCAGTTATCCTTCCTCATGCCCAGGAAGGAGCTAAATGCTACCAGTTCAGAGTTCACTGAAAGAAGTAATTTAGTTTATGCTTTATGTAGGACTTAAGTGATACCATACAGCGAAAAATGAAGCCCTTTTCATGGTTTCTGTGAGATAATTTGGCTGCGTTTCCATGCTAGTATAGGACCTTTGTCTCCATCCCTCTTCCTAGTGGAGTGTGGAGTGTAAATTCAAAGCAATATGAGTTTTCAGTCTTGTTGTTCATTAAGCACCATCAAAACATTTGGAACTGTAAGAGGTGTCTTATTATACCACATGGGAATGTATTATATTTGGTGATTTGCTCTGGAAGTTTATTACTTCAAACCTAGGCAAAATGGAGCTGGACTGAAGAATAACTCTTAAAAGTGTTGAATCTTTTAACTTAGTCAGGACTTGCTTTGGAGTTGTCATCTCTGATGGGAGGTAAAGGGGGTGGGTGGAACAAATCATATAACTTTGGAATTGTGACGTGCTTCTGGAATAGCAGTAGTTAGTACCATGCAGAGCTGTAGGCTCTCGGTAGTATACTAGATTAATCACTGAAGCATATGACCGTGGGGAAAAAACCCTCCCTATTGCACCGCTAGCTCTTGGCTGAAGCTGGTCATATCTGAATGAGTCTTTTCTATGCAGTGCAGGTAAGAAAAACGGTCTGTTTTCTCTGCAGTGGATCCAGGTATTTGGGAACATTTCTGTTGTATTACTGTAGCACAGCATAGATGCCTTCACTGCTCCTACTGTGTCTTCTACCTTTGTGTTGGCCTATAAGTAAATGAAAGCCTTTGGTTTACAGAAGTCTAACTAGCTTAGTGATGGCTGATTTGGTCTCCTCTGCCTTGGTGGCATACCCCAGAGTTTTCTTTGCCTTCTCTGTAATTGCTATATGGCTGATGTTGATACTGCTCTGTCCTGTGAGTAGATAAACTATCTGGGAGTTAGGTTCCAGAAAGTGTTTGATACTTCCCTCTGCCACCCTTTACTGGGCTAACATATAAATATCCTTTCATTTCAAGAAGTTATAATATAGACCTGTGTAACAGGAAACATCAGCAGTTATACCAAATGCTATAGATTTCTTTATCCAAAGACTGTAACTTGCCATTGAATAAAACCTGCAGTGTCATTGCTGATTTAATTTTTTATTTAATTTTTTCATGTTCAAATTATGGCCTATTATCATAATATTTTTTTATTTTCTATTTTTTAATCTAAAGTCATTTTAAAAGTCTTTTATTTTTCTGAGCAACTGGTTGACAATGTGCAAGCATGCGTGTTTTGGTTTGGTTTTGGGTGTTTTGTGGGTTGGATTTTTTTCCCTCTGTCAGTAGACCCATGTCTTCAGGAGCATGGTTGATTTCCCCACGTAGCACACCTTCGCTAGTGGGAGCTGCGCATGTAGATCAAATATCCCTTTGCTTGAGTGATAAAGAAATGGTGGAAGAGAATTTCCTGCCATGTTTTTAGCATGACTTTTCCTCCTTTGAAGTTTTTACGTTGTAAAAGATCTAGTATGTTCTTAATTTTCTTTTTATTACTAGCACATAGTTACACTCAAATGCAGCAGGTGGCTGCTCTTTGCTCACTTCGGTGTCAATTCTATTCCCCAGAAATCTCAAAGGCTTTTCTGTGTCTTCCTCACCTCACGATCTGTTTTCTAGGTGCCTTCAGGACTTCGTGGGCAAGCACATCTAAAAGTCTGGGGCAACCGGCACCTAGCAGAGGAAGGCTACATTTTTCACAACTATACCACAGTGACCATCGATAGCAAAGGATCATCGGTGTTCATCCAGACTGATAAACCTGTCTACAAACCCAAGCAGAAAGGTAAAGTGACCTCAGAGAACTTGCCACATGCTAGAGCTGCTTTCAAGCAAAACTTTTTTTCCAGGATAGATTCTAGGATGAGATACTTTGTTCGATGTCAGCTGTGATGACTAATTAGTTTTCTCTTTTCCTTTTTTAGTGTTGATAAACCTCTTTATGGTGACTTCCGACTTGAGACCAGTCAATGACAGGGTAAAGAAAACTGTTTTCTTTCAGACTGTAAATATAATGGAAAGGTTGGCAACCTGTATTTTATTCTGATGCAGAAATATAATTGAATTTCGTAAACTATTTAGTCATAGCTTGTGATTGCTTGTTGTTATTTACAATTTAGTCTTTTTCATTTGGTCACATAACTGTTGAAGGAGAATACACGCTTTTTTAGTGTTGGCAAATGCAATGTAACTATGCCAAGGCAGTTAGAAGAATTTTTCAGAGACTTGCACTCTATTTAGGTAATGCACAGAAATACAAAGTATTACTTTCCCAGTTAGATGTGGGAATGAAATGTATGTTTCTCAGGCTACTCTTACCAAAGAAGAGATGTTTAAACTTTGTCACTTCATGCATCATATCTTGCTTATGTCAACTCAGCAGTTCATCACAAGAAGCAGAAAAGTAGCTTTGTTTCATAAAGCCTTTTTTTTTTCTTTCAGATTGAAGCTTATGTGGTGGTGAGTATCTGCCTGCCAATCATCTAGCATGTATCCTGTAGAGGCACGAGATTCTTGTAGCCTTAAGAGGACCAAGTCACACTTCTGTACCTTCTCAAGTCCATTATGGCTATTCCCAACTGCAACCTATGCAGTTATCTCTGTCCCTGTGTCTTTAACTGATCTTTGTGTCTTGCTTTTTGTTATCACCAACAAATATACTTGTGTTCTACTTCAGTTTCAGAAATCCATTCCCATTTTTCTGCCTGAGAAGAATTGGCTAGTTTCACTGGGGTTTATAAATGTAACAGTCCCACTCAATTTCTCCCTTCTTTTCAATGCAGACACACTCCTATTCTTCATCTGGCTGGGCTGATATAGCAGGGCCAATCTCATCTCTGCACCCAAACATTATGATAGTGGACAATAGAAATTCATGGCAAGGAAAGGGTGCTCCTGTCTTCTTCCTTATGAGGTGAATGAGAGGTTCCTTCTGTGTCTAGTCTTTTTTTTTTTTCTATTTTTTTTTTTAAACCATGTGTTTTCTTTAGCTGTCAGCAAGCAGAAGAACTCACCCTCTTCTCTCGTATGCATTCAGTCACAGATGTAATGCTGACAAAAACAGCAGGATTAATTTCATCTGACGCTGTCATCTAAAAATTGTCCTACTAGTTGTACAGATCCCTCGAGGAACAGAAAGAAAGCGTCTTCAGAGGCCACTTCATTCCATCCAAAATAGGTGTCTTAAGATAGGTGGAAGATCTGCAGCTTGGCAGTGGTTACTTGTGTGCATTGGCTATGGAAGCAGTGTCCTTAAATGTGTACTGAATTTTAGAAATCAAATACCCCATGGTAAAGTATCTTCAGAACATTTTTGACAGATGTTAGTTACATTTGAGCTGTTAGTGAAGTGTTTATATTGCAAAATGAAGTTCTTTGTTGCAAACTGAGTTAAACGTATTAGTGATATTCATTTTCACTGTGATGTCTCTCATTCCTAAACCACTATGCAGGATCCTCGGGGGTCTCGTATGATAGAGTGGAGCAATTTGAAGCCATTTTGTTGTGGTAAGTTTTGGATTATTTTTACCTCAGTGTAATGTTATTTGCCTTTGCTTATGCTGAGTTGTGTTTTGACAAGGACTGATGAGTGACATAGAGTTCACAGTACGTTGTTTCCTTTTTCAGGTATTGTAAATATGAGTTTTCCTTTGTCTGACCAGCCAGTGTTTGGTGAATGGCTCATCTTTGCTGAAATGCAGGGGCACACATACAACAAATCCTTTGAAGTTCAGAAATATGGTGAGTTGTATCCAAGTCAGCTTTGACTATAACCCAAGCGTGTTTGGAAGAACAAAACATTATGAAATGTTTTACTTGAGATAAAACACCTGTGAAATAATGCATTTAAACTGTTATGAGGAAAAATTCTTTAGAGGCTATGTACTTGAGGGATATAGACACTTGCAATGTAACCAAGCCCTTTGTTCATGTCCTCCACACTTCATAAAGAACCTGAAACGGAGTGTCATATTGCACGATCTGTTCATGTAACAAAGATTTAATTTTGCTTTGGAAAACTCTAACGTGCTTTCACGTCTGTCAGTGCTTTCCTTCCTTTCCCAGAGCCCTTTTTGGAATTCTGAATGCTTGTTTGCTACCCCTCTTTTTGGTCTCAAAGTCCCTCTATTTGACAAAAGGTGGGCATTGTTACACCCAGCACGCTGTCTATGACATCTGGTCTCATCACAGAAGCATTTATGGACACTGACAACTGCTAATACCTCACATTGTGGAGGAGTCAGTAGCGAGTTGTCCTCTTTACCGTGTATCTAAGAGCTTGGGCTCAAATCCTGGAACACAGATCCCCTCTGAAAAGAAGTAGAAATCCTAAGGGTGTGTAGTGAAGGTCATCTTGCCGAGATAGTCTTGGTTTGCTACTTTTGTTGATTTATTTTCTGCGGAGTGCTGTCCTGCCTAATGTTAGCTACACTGTCCCCAGCTGACCTTGTCAGAGCTGTATGCTTTTGCTAGAATCTGGACAATAAGATCTCCTTGAAAAGATTCTGTTGTATTTCTTTTCGTTGTAGTATTACCAAAGTTTGAGTTGCTGATTGACCCCCCTCGCTACATTCGTGACCTTTCACTGTGTGAAAAAGGAATTGTCCATGCCAGGTAGGAACATGTCCTAAATAAAGTTTCGTTGCTCTAGATTGTAGCACAGCCACAGGATGGTGCGGTCACTGGAGCTTAGATCTCATGTGCTGCAGACTTTTCAGATGATTTTTGGTCATCATCAGAAGCTTTCCTATGTAAGAACCTTCGTCAAACTTGTTAACAATAACAAGCTGGGAAGCCTTCTGCGATATTTTTTTCTGTTTTCTAGATGTGCAGGTCACGTAGTGCTTGCCTTGATATAACCAGGAAAAGAGAAAATAACTGGAAGTTATAAATTATCTTCTTTCCATTTCAGATATACATTTGGAAAACCAGTGACAGGAAAGTTAATTGTCAATATGACTATAAATGGCGTAGGGTACTACAGACATGAAGTGGGCCACCCTGTCCTCAAGACCACCCAGGTGAGCGAGACTATTGAGTCAGCTCTCATAAAATGCCCAATCTGTACTCTTTGAAGTTCATACCACAGCTCTATTTTATGTTACTGATGGGAGATCAGACATTAAAGGAATAAATGGGATAATTGGGTCCAGCATAATAAAAATATGACATATTTTTACATGGTATGTTTATGATTTGGGGGGATGAGAATTTGTTGGCATAGTAATAATCTCTTTTTAGAGCATATGGGGCTGAGGGAGAACAGGAAAATGAGGGGCTGTGACAGAGCTAGTCCAGACTATGGACGAGGGAGGAAAAATGAAAACTTGCTTTCTTTCCTCCTTCCTTTCCCCACCCCTCAATTAATTCTCTCCCCTCCACATCCTTTAAAAATACTGCTACAAACACCTATCAAATGCCTATCCTTTAGATTTCGCTTCTAGACCCTTTTTGAATGTGAATGAAAACTTATGTTTCCGTTCCTCAACACACTTTGTAGATTGATGGCTCTGCTGCTTTCGATGTGTGTGTGAAAGACATGATGCCGGCTGATGTTCCAGAACATTTTCGAGGCACGGTCAATATCTGGGCCACAGTGATCAGCTCTGATGGGAGCAAACAGGTTACATTTGATGACTCGACACCTGTTCAGAAACAGCTGATTGATATCAAGTACTCCAAGGATACCAGAAAACAGTTCAAACCCGGACTGCCTTACAAAGGAAAGGTAAGATTAAAAGTAGCAACAGCGACATGTGGCTGAACGAAGGATATACTGACCTGATCCCAGGACGTTACGTCATGTTCTAGTGTGTTTTTCCCTCCTGCTGTTTCTGTCATTGACTGGAATTGCCTATAATTGTTCCATAAATGAAACGCTGTGTAGGTAGAAGTCACTTACCCTGATGGAAGTCCAGCTGACAGAGTCACTATCCGAATTAAAGCTGAACTCACACCAAAGGACAACGTTTATACAAGTGAACTGGTATCAAGAAATGGCCTGGTGGAGTTTGAAATCCCCTCCATCCCTACAGCTGCCCAATATGTCTGGCTGGAGGTGGGTGAAAGCTCTTTATAGGATTAGCGGGCTTTAATGTAACTAATCTTGTCAAACCTGGACTTTAGAAATCAGTGCAAACAGGAAATCGGTGCCTTTTAGCTTCAACTTCTTGATTTAAATGCACTTGCTTTGTTTCTTGCTGCCAATAGAACTGATGTTGATAACCATCATAAAAAGATGCTTCTCCAAATACAGCTTAACATAGTAGAAAGGGTCCAATATTTGGAGAGTACTGTTGCTATGTAAAGATGACAAAGGATGAAGAGCTGGGAAATATAAAATGGGAGATGGGGATACAGGGTAAGAAGAGTATACAAATCAGGCTTTCTATGCATGCATAACATTCAGATGTAACTTTTGTTAAGACCAAAGTGACGGCGATTGATGGGAAACCGTCTGGGGATCAGTATCTGCCAAACTACTTGTCCATCAGTAGCTGGTACTCGCCCAGCAAGTGTCACATCCAGCTCCAGGCACCAGATAGACCTTTCCAGGTATGTTGGTTTCATATTCCATCATGGCAACTACTGCATTTCTTGTCTTAAAGTACTTTGTAATTAAATATTTCTAGCCATTTCTATTCTGGGATCCTGGACTGTAATTGTTTCCACTACAAAGGCTGAAGTAGCTGCACTTCAGCCACCAAATAATTGTTCAATGTGGGCTGCACCCAGTTCTAACCCAAGTAAGTGCTTTTGATGCTTGTGCAGCATCTCATTCTCCATTGTGTTGTGGGAACAGGGGAGAGAGGGTAGGTATAGGCACTGACAACATTTCAGTTTTTCATATTTGAATGTATGTTCTATGCACTTCCAGTAACATTCTGACTGACATATGACTTGTTTGGGAAAAGTGACATGCTTTACAGAAAGATTGGAATTGAGGTTAGTGGGAGTAGCTTAATTACTACAGATCCAAATTAGGGCTATGTAGTCTCACTAGAACTTCCAGTGTAAATCTCAGCTGGATCTGTTCAATCTTCAGTTATCAAACTGTGAACATAGTTACCTTGTTTTCTTTTGTAATTTTTGTAGGAGCTTCTCTAAAAGTGTAGTCCTTCCATATTAAAGTTGTTACGATCTCGCTCCTGAAGGAAGGATCTGATTTAACCGTGATTTCTGTTGTATGTTGTTTTACTGAGAGTTGTTTAGTATTTGTTCTCTACTCAAGAAGATGCTCTGAGGGTCTGCATATTGCTTGGGGGGGTGGGGGGGGAAGTGGGTTTTGGCAATATACACGCTTAGATTTCTATTATCAGCAGATCCATCAGGTTGGTTTCAGACTCTTTGTAGCCAAATAAGAGCTTTTTTTTTTATCATTGCATTTCATGGTAGTTTAATGGCTAATTAATCTTTTACAAGTTTCCTGAGGTATGGAAAGGGGATTATACACTGCTAATCTGAACACATTGTTCTTATTATAACCTGATTAGAACTAATTCTTCTGTGGGAAAGCTAGGAGTTGGATGACCAGCTGATGTGGGAACTGTTTCCCTGGTTTGCCAGCTCTTACTGGGTGTTCCAATTAGCTACATTCATTTTTTAATGAATTGTTTCATCATTTGCACTGGGGAATTCTTAATACTTCAAATATTTAATGTCACGAGGCATTTTTTGGACTCTGGCATTCTTGCTGTATTTAACCATTAGATCCTTGTATTCAAGTCCTTGCCATTTTGGTTTGTGCCATATGTATATTCAGGCAAAGTAACACTGCTAGCGCTGAAGAAAGAGGTTTTTCAAAATATTTCATTGGGATTTAACATTGCTATTCAGTCTTAACGCTCTTAGTTGAGCATTGCTATGCTTTAAATGGAAGGGGGATCAGGAGTGGAAGTTGCTGAAGAAATCCTATTTAATACAAGTGTTAGCTCCTCCTCATACCCCAGAAGCAAGAAGTTTGTGTTCCTAGGAAAGTCAGCTCCTCCATAGAAGGCTTATTACTCAGCCAGACATGACAGTCCTGATCCCGTGACTGAGCACTGATGTCTGTTCCGTTGGGATTGGCAGTATTTGGGGGATTTTGTCTCCAGGGGATTCAGTACTTAGTGACTACCTCTGGGTATAGGATTTTGGGGCACAAAAAGCACAGGAAGTCGGTGTGCTGCACTGAAGCCTATTGCAGGCTTCAGAAGAGTTTACCCAGAAAAAAGAAGTTCCTTTCTCGCTTCTTTATATGTTTGACAGCTCCTTGAGTGCCAGACTTGCAAATTAGTATCAAGACTTGTGTAATCTGAAAGCCTTTTCCCTCAGATCTATTCCCAGTATTTTCATGCCACATTGGTTAAGTTTGAGTTGGTATTTGCCATATGAAAGTAATCACCATGTATAATCTCAATTAAACTGCAAAGACTATCAAACACACATCTCTTCCCACCCCCAACCCATCTCTTTCTTTTTTGGGCTGGACTACTGAAGGGGTGTCTAAAATTCAACCAATTCTGACAGCTGCTCTGTGCCAAAAGGCTTAACTTTCAGGATTCCAGAGATTCCTTTATTGTTTTCATTAATACAACCCCCCAGCCCATTCTCCTGTTAGACTTGCAGGGAGTGAAGAGCTGAACACAGGCCCTTCTTTATTGTGAAAGATCCATGAAAACAGTGCTAATTAAATATACTTTTCAATGCATACACTTCTTAGAAGAGGGATCACATCTCTCGTGGACTGAAACCCAAATAAATTTCTGTGCTTTATAAATAAAAAGCATGCATTGTAACAGACCAGATCTTTTGCTTTTCTGTCTCTGGGTGCAGGTAGGAGAGGAAGCTTGGATTGCAGTGAAGTCCACATGTCCTTGCAACTTCACTCTACATTATGAAGTGGCATCGCGAGGCAACATTGTCCTTTCAGGACTGCAGCCCAGTAACATCACCCAGCAGAGGAGCAAAAGAGCCACCTTTCCCTCTGAGAAGAACATTGATATCACACGCTTCCCAGGAACAGGTAGCTAGCAGCAGAAATGCAAATTTGCCCCTGTTTTCAGGGAAAAACAACCTTTCTTCATACCGAAGTATCCTCTTTTTTTTTTTTTTTGTATTTGGTGCTCCTTAAAGGGCATAGAATAATTTTGTGCAAGAAAAATAGTGATACCCATTGTACACATGGTGATATAGAAAAAAGATAAATTTCTACTAGAGGGAAAACTCTTGAGGAGCTTCCTCTAGCCTTTCTGTAGTCTTCCTCTGTTCAGAAAACTCTAGTCTTTCTTAATGTGCTTGACTTGGGATCAGCTGACTGGTAGGGAAGCGTATAACGGGGCTGGGGGAATTTACTAAGCTGGTTGAGCTTAAACTAGGAAGAGGACATTAGATGGACTGATAGCATGGATCAGGCTAAAAGAGAAGGTCATGCCGTTAGCATGGGGAAGGGAAATGAAGTGTGGACCCCTAGTTTGTACAAGAAATAACAGAAAGATATAAATCTGGTGAATCCAGGGAACAGGGGGATAGAGAATGGTGTGCTTGGGAAGATGCATGCAACAGCTGCCAATGGAAAAGTCCATCTATCCTAGTAACGTGTCTGCAATAGCAGCCAGTTTCTGATAGTTAGGGAAAACGTAAAAGAAACCTCCATAGATGTACCCACCCAGCTTCTGGTGGGTTTAGGAATTAACAACTTTCTGCACTGAGGGTTGTTTCTGAGCTGTTGTATTTACAGCTTGCCCAGAGGCACTGTGGTTACTCCATCATTGGAAGTGTTCAAGGTCAGGTTGGATGGGGCTTTGAGGTATCTGATCTAGTGAAAGATGTCCCTTGCCCATGGGAGAGGGGTTGGAACTAGGTGATCCTTAAAGGTCCCTTCCAACCTGAAATGATGTTCTATGAACTGCATAATTATATTTCAAACCCATTTATACGTTTTCTCTCAGCAGTGTTTTGCAGCAATAGATACCCTCTTTTGTTTATTTTAAATGGCTTGATAATTTAATTGTATATTTCCTTGATTTTATGTCGGGAAAACCACTGGGTAGTCATTCTCTAACCGCCTTCTCCATACTGCTCATTGTGCTATGGGTGCTAATTGCCTATCAGCTTACACAAGGAAAAGAAAAAGAAAGGGAAAAGTTTCTGAGTTCAAGAAGAATCTGTGCAACAGGAACAAGGGAATGATGCAAGTCTTGGGTGGAGAGTTCTGTGCCTTGCAGCATTTGAACGGGGCAGGAAGAAAGTGATTCTGATAAATAATACGGTCCTTTTTACATTTTATTCTTTAGCACCTACCAGTATCCCTGCAGCAGAGGTTGAAGTCTGTGTCACATTCCTCCGGTTCTCAGTAGTTCACAACATGGCTCCCTTGGGCCGTCTTCTGGTGTATTATGTCAGGGAGAATGGCGAAGGGGTCACGGACAGCCTGCAGTTCACTGTGAAGTCCTCCTTTGAAAATCAGGTATTGGTAATGTAGCTAGTGGAGAGGAAGGCATGGTGTCTTGTTACTCTTTGTAGTTTTTTCTGCTGATTATGAGTCGAGATGATGGGATTTAATGTTAAATTCCTAGGTTGCAGTGGCGCTCTCAGCAAATGAGACCAGACCTGGTGATGTTGTGAACATCAAGGTCAGAGCCGCAAAATCAAGCTGCGTCTGCATTGCCACTGTGGATAAGAGTGTCTACTTGCTGAAGACAGGTTTTCAGCTGACAGCCAGTCAGGTAAAAGGAAGCTTAAGGCACTGATGTCTTTTTCTTAATACTGCTCTCTGCACTTTGCCTTTAGTAAGTAGCCTTTGTACCTAAGGACAGCAGTCTCTTCCCTTTCCCTGCAGGTTTTTCAAGAACTTGCAGAATATGATGTATCTGATGCTTTTGGAGCTCCGAAGGAAGAAGGGCACTTCTGGTGGCCAGGCATGTCCTCACGTAGACGCCGTAGATCTTCTGTCTTTCCCTGGCACTGGGACATCACCAAGGATGCTCGCTTCGCGTTTACAGTAGGAAGAATCAGCCTCAATTCTCTATGGAGTATCTTTTTTTACTTTCATGTTTTCAGGATAATTTTCAGCTCCATAGGCAATTTTTTTTTTCACATCAGAGCTGTTTCTTGGGGAGTAGGCTGAAAAGTAATTTCTGAGAAGAGAGAGTACTCTGTTCCAGCAAAGATGTTGGAGAAACGTGCTTTGATTTTGGCCAATCTTGATGAGAGGGCCAGATATCCTGTTGGGTGAAGGAATTTGTGCTGATGCTCTGGAGAATCAGACAGATGAGTGAGCGTGCAGATATCTTCTGCAGTTACTTTGAGAGGGAAGGAAGGTGGAACATGAGTCTTTCGTTATAGCCTTTCTCCTTTTAGACTGTCCTTTGGAAATGCTTTAAACTTCTTTCCTGCCCCAGTTCTGCCAGCTGCTGTGGCCGTCTGTGTGAAAGATCAGTAATGGTCTCTTTGCATCCTTGATCGGGTTGACCTGATCCTCTGTCTCTTCATTCTTTCTCCTTTCTGCAGTTTCTAGCTGAAATGTTCTATTGTGTCATCTTAAACCCCATAAGCTTCCACATATTCCCCCAATACCTCAAGCTCTTAATCATAAAGTCTAAATCCACGTTACTATCCACTGCTGCAGGAGTCACTGCTTCTTCTCTCCCTGGGATCTGTTGGGGTATTTGTTTTGATGCTTTTTTTTTTTTTTCTTTTCTTACTAAGAGGCGTAAACTGCCAGGAAAAGATAGATATGTTAATAGCTGATATGTATGCATTGCTGTATACTTGATTTGTAATAATTGGACGTGTATATAAAGAGAACAAAGCTTGTACTCCCTTTGGTGTCTAGGAACTGCTGTTTCTTATGAATAAGTGCATTTAGGGGACAGAGCTGGCAGACAGCTTTCTTATGAATTCTGTATTTTTACTGTGAAGCTGTGTGAACAGTTTTCATTTTGCT
>NW_009646958.1:322106-369649 GCF_000708025.1 Charadrius vociferus
CTGCTAACTGCAGCAGAACACACTGGAAACTTTTAGGAAGGGTAAAAAGCTGTAATGTCATATTTTAGGGGAAAAATATGTGTAATAATTTTTCACCTGTAGCTGCTTGACAGTTACACACTCAGTAATGTTAGATACTGGTTTAAATGCATTTTCCAAGCAAGCAAACAAGAGCTTTCTCATAAAACCTCTGCCTATAAAGTGCCTACATGTTTTCACATTAACAGTCACTTTATATAAAGTTTTAAAAAAATCCTCAAGTTTCAATTGAAATTTACCCCATAAATGTTGGAATAGGGTTGGGGGATTCTAGTCAGAAAAGTTTTTATCGGTACACATTTAATTCTTTTTTTTTTTTTTCTTTCTTTCTTGCTGGTTTTTGTTTTGTGGTATTAATTTTTATTGTCTAGGAAACTGGCTTGGTTGTAATGACTGATATAGTCAGCTTAAACCACAGGCAGAATGGAGGCATGTACACGGATGAGGCTGTCCCAGCTTTTCAGCCGCATACTGGGACGTTGGTGGCTACAATACATTCTAAAATAGCACCAAGGTAACATTTTTGTTGCAATGCATATTGTCTATGATACTCGCAGCTGTTTTGGTTTTTTTTTTCTATATTCTCAGCTGTTTCCCACCTCCGTGCCCCCAGGAAATTGCTTGGTTTAGACAGGTCGGTGGGGAAACTGTCTTCAGTGTCTTGATATACCTAAGAAAAATTGTAACTGACACTACTTTGTTAAATATAAATTAATTCTGGAAAAATGCAAAGTAATATTCTTCAAAAGGATCATTTGAAACTCTTTGCATATCTCAGTTTTCTATTAATTAGTTGCTGCTTCTCAATATTTGCAAGCAAGACCTTGTTTTGCAGAGTTGCTCATTGCTCATTATTTTGACCATTCAGCTGGTGGTCAAAATAAATAAAATGAGGGACTGCAGGAAGAAAAAGTCATGAAGCATTGTGACTAATGCTGCAAACTGAGGATGTGCCTTCCCTGTGTATTCTGAACCACCTGGCTGCCTCTCTCAGCAGAGTAAGTTTTGGAGGTTAGTTAAGAAAAAGATAATGAAGCATCACAGGTACAAAAATGGAACAAATTATGAAGAGATTAGAGATCAAGACAATTCCAACAGAAGAAAGGGAGGGGAATATAAAATAGTGATTGTAGTAACTGTTATTAGTAAGGCCATATCATGATGTCATGGGAAGTCACATGCTCTTTATGCTCCCTTTGAGTTAATAGAATCATAGAATGGTTTAGGTTGGACAGAACCTTGAAGATCATCTAGTTCCACCCCCCTGCCCTGGGCAGGGACACCTCCCCCCAGCCCAGGTTGCTCCAAGCCCCGTCCAACCTGGCCTTGAACACCTCCAGGGATGGGGCAGCCACAGCTTCTCGGGGCAACCTGCCCCAGGGGCTCACCACCCACACAGTGAAAAATTTCTTTCTAGTATCTAATCTAAATCTGCCCTCTTCCAGTTTGAAGCCATTCCCCCTCGTCCTATCGCTCCATGCCCTTGTAAAAAGTCCTTCCCCAGCTCTCCTGAAGACCCCCTTTAGGTACTAGAAGGCCGCGGAAAGGTCTCCCCGGAGCCTTCTCTTCTCCAGGCTGAACAACCCCAACTCTCTCACCTCTTCATTTGGTGAAAGAATTTGGATCATAAACCCTTTCTGTTTTTAAACTGTATTAGTTATGCTAGTTTTCAAGATTATCTTATTTATATTTTTTCTTTTTAGATTCTTATTTATGGCTCCAGACTGTTTAAAGTGTGTGTGCACAATGGGATCATTTGGAAAGACTACACAATTTGTGTTATGAATCATACATGCATTCACTTTTTTATGAGTCTATGCTAACTAGAGTTTTGGTTGGTCATGTGAGCTGCATTCAGGTGATAACACTGATTTATCAGTTACTGTTAAAACAGTCTTATTAAAGGAATTAATTGCCAATTATTTATTTCTTGTTCTAGCAGAGCAGAGAAGAGAAAAAGAACCTTCTTTCCTGAAACGTGGATTTGGCACTGCCTCAACGTCAGGTATTGACAGGGAATTCCCTTAATTATATCCAGAGGGTTGTACCCTCTTCAACTGCAGAAAACAAAGCTCTTTAAAACCTACTGGAATTACAATGGCATTCTCTGATATTTTTTGTTGTTGCTTTTCTTCATGACTGCTTTAATCAATAATCTTTCTTTGTAACATTTCATCTGGGCTTGAAGTGTTGAACCAGTCAGGTATTGCAACCCACATGAAACTCACCATGGTGTCACAAGCAGAGGAGTATCTCCAGGGAAGAAAAGGAGCAATGGTTTGGTTCAACACCTTTCTAGGTTTTACTCACTTATGGAAAGGATGTATCAACAAATTATTGAAGGGCAAGTGAAGATATAGGGGTGCAGTGATTAACTACGGTGAGGAACTACCTGCTGCATCAGCTTACCTCATAATAAATGCAAGTCAGTCTGCTTGTGCAATGAAAAGAGACTGTAAGATATAAAGTGATGATGCACTTCTAGCTCTATGCTAAAATCTTCATAGGAACCAGAGCTATGTACTGCTTTAGAGAGCAAAGTGTAGTGGGAAATCACAGTCAAGAGGCAATACCAGCCCCTCAGAAGTGCCAGTTTCCCTTTACAGTGGGGAAGGAGTTGGGTCCGGATTTGTGTTTGGACCCTAGGGTAATCCACAAATGTCAACCTCAGCGAGTGCTAGTGTCTGTCTTCCTTTCCACCTCTATTCTAGCATTAATTCTAGTTGCATATGCTTTAGCGGGAAAATGATCGCAGGGTAATATGTGTGAGGAGATGGAGGCAGAATAGCTGCTTCTGTCTTCTGTAAATGCTGGTATAGCCTAACCACGCACTGGTGAGTATTCTACATTGATTGCTTTTTAAATTGCACAGACCCCCTTCTTTCTCTTTCATCTGATGCAAGAGCATCTCCCCCAAACCTTAATTTAGTGCCCAATAAATCATGATTTCCACCTGGTACAACTAGAGCTAAAAAAAAAAGAATAAACAGATAACTGATCTCTCCCTGAAACAGCACATCTAGGATAATTTGGAGCAATTATAAAAAAGCTTCTCCAGGTTTGCAAGTAAACTTCATTTTCAATAAATGATTATAAATTAAATTTGACAGGAACTTGCAGCAAGTGTATTCAAATCTGTTCAATTGAGTGTGAAATATGCTTTGTAGAAATACACAAAGAACTCCAGAAGTGCCCGTTTGGGCCTCAGCAAGCTGGGGCAGTTAATTATAAGTGGGAGAGTGTGGAATAAAAAGTTGCAGATTGCGTTTTCTCCACTTCATTTCATTAGAAACAACTAAGTTAAGAATTCCTTGATTTCTACTGTCTTGAACAGGAGCAATTTTTTTCTTCTTCTACCATTTATAATTATAATATACAATCCTCAAAAAAGAGAAACAAAAGCCTAATGTCAACTTCCCAAACCAATTCTAAAAATTCCTAAAGCCTGCCTGGAGGGTCTAATGGCTGGAAATGTGTGTGTACTTTGGCCTCCCGCCCAGAAGAGTAAGTGCCCTCATGTGTGAAAATAATGTTAATGCTGGTTATGGGCTGAAATCCCAGTGGAAAGAACATCAGCTGCAACAAATTGTCTGGTTAAACAGACTGGAATAGCGCCAGTTCTGGAGCTCGGACACCCTTCTGCTTACTCTCCAAGCCTGAAGTTTATTGCAGGTACCAGCTACCTGACTCCAGTTAGGAGGAAGACCTGAATATTAAGAAACTAGTGTGCTTAAAAGACGTTAAAATAACTTGGTGCTGTCAAGCCAAGTTCGTTTCCCAGGCTCTCCACTCTGTACTTTGCGCTGGGGAACCACGTTCGTTGGCCAGAGAGCTTGGACACTCACCGAGCCTAGCATGCCTATTCAAAGGCATAGTGATCTCTAGTTTTTTATCAAACTATTTGTTTTAATCCTTTTCCTACTGTAATGTAAATACAGAGACCATTATGTATATGCTGCCTAGTTAGTGAGAGTCAAAATAGCTTGGGCTCGTTGAAAATCACAAACAGTTGATTTAGACGAAGAAAGTAAAGGTACTTCATTGGTGCCGAAAATGTGAATAACCTTCAGTGCAAAAGCAGTGAAAGCGCGATTCTTCCGTTTGTCCTGGATATGAATCAGGAGGAATTGCAGCGTTGAAAGACAGTGTGCTGTGCTGTAGACTCACAGAGCTTATTCCAAAGATCTTGCTTTCTCGTTTTCCATGCCAGCTAAGACGCATGTTGCTCTCAAATGATTATAGAGCTAGCAGCATGTGTATCAAGCTCTGGGGAATAAATAAGAACTTGAGAGAAAACAACCTTAGGGTGTACTCATAACTGCACCAATCATCCTGCCAGTTGAGCCATGAAATAGCTTTTGTTCTTGCTTTAGAGGAAATGTTTTCTGTTCCAGGCAAGGCCAAAGCTTCTTTGCAGGAGGGAAATAGCAAAGTCTGCAGAACAAAATTGCATTTCTGTTTTTATAAAGCATGGAAGAGGATACCAGGTTTATGATATCCTGTTGTGGTATGCACTGTAAAGCTAAATACTCAGAATAGAAATTTGATTTTTAATAATTAGTTTCAATCCTCATTGGATCCAAATGATGTTTTTGGAAATTTTCGGAGTCAGGCATTCCAAAAACCAACCAACCAAAATGTTTGTGAATCAAAATACGCTCCCCTGGACAAGCAGTTGCTGAACTTGGTGTCTGGAAAATTTCTCATTTGCCCTTATGTTCAAGCCGAGTTTGCGATGTGGCAATGTATACAAGGACAATGGGCTCCAACAAAAATTACTTTTATTTCACTAGCTTTTAAATAAATTATTCCTGAACTGCTCTTATCCAGGACCTCAGCCTAAGATTCTTTCTTTTCTTTTTTTTTTTTCTTTTTGACTTAGTGCAGACATTTGCCTCTAAGAAAAGTGACTCTGCCAATAAAGCTTTTAATCCAGTAAGAATTTGTATGTTAGACTGTGTTTTGCAAAAGCAACTACGTGCTGTTCTGTTCCTTATAAATGTGCGTAGGTCTCAAAAACCCTGATAGAAAACATTGGGCCTTTTATAAGCTGTTGTTCAAAGCAGACACGATGCTACATTGTAAGTTTGGATCTGGACAGAATTCCCCAAAAGGGCCCTCTGTGCTTTCGCTTCATTCAGAAGCATTTCGTTAATCTGATTAAGCCGAGTTATTCCCTGTTTTCTTTGGTAGTAATGTATCGGGAGAAGCACAGCTGCACGTGGAAGTGCCGGACTCCATCACCACGTGGATAACGGAAGCTGTGGGTCTGTCTGAAGAGAAGGGGTTGGGCATTGCCAGCCAAACAGAGCTGAAGACATTTAAACCCTTCTTCATTGATTTCACCTTGCCGTACCACGTCATCCGGGGAGAACAGACCAAAATCCCACTGACTGTCTACAATTACTTAGCTGTCTGTGTAGAGGTAACACCCTCTTGTTCCATTGTTATGTCACTAAATTATGTTTTATCATCAAAATTTCCTAAGTGATCGACAAGTTACTGTAGATAAGGTATAGGGATAAGGTAGTGATAAGCGCATTGTAAATGCTTTGAACAAGAGAAAAATACTGCGTTTCCATATGAATAAATGTTATTGCTTTATTTACTTTTAGCTTGAAACAGCTGTAGTAGTCTGAAGTGTCTTGCAGCACTTCAGAAATACAAATATTGGACAATGTAGGGAAGGCAATTAGGAAGCTTATGCTGAACCACAGAGAAGAATTTCCTTTATAATCAGAAAGCTGCTGAAAGTATTATTTTTTTTTTTTGAAAGAATGCTTTTTTCAAGAAATCCTACTTCCCTAGCTGTTTTCTTCCCAAACTCATTCTCTCTCTAGCTCCAGCAGTATCATTCTGAACTACTTGTAGAACTGCTGAGCTGGAATTGACTTTGCTGTCAGTCAAATATATTACTAGAAGGTTTGAAGAATGAATAATCTGTGCATGCTATGATTTTTATTAGGCATTTTGTAGTTTTTAGATTTTTCATATATCTGTTGGGATTGCAGCTGAAATTTGCAATAAATGGCATTCAAAAATATTCACAGGTCCATGTGAAGATTTCTGTTCCAAAAGGCATAAAGTTTGTTGGCCATCCTGGGAAACACCATCTGACAAGAAAGAAGTGCGTTGCCCCTGGGGAAGCTAAACCCACCTCTATCGTTTTGTCCTTCAATGAGCTTGGACTGAGCAACATCACTGGTAGTATAGAAATAAAAATAGCTTGCTGCTTGAAGGGGCTTGACAAGTGGTTTTTTTAATCCTCTTTGAGAAGAAAGTTCTTACTTTTCTAGTACCCCAAAGTGGAATAATTTCCTTCCACTTGCTGCCAACTTAGCTTTTCAACCTCATTTGTTTCTTAGAAACCAATTCTATAGCTGTAATGCATGGGAGAGCGTATGAACAAACTTCAGGAGATTCCCTAGACATCAGCATTGCGTGATATGTGGTCATTTAAGGTTTGGACCTGTTACATCTCCCTGAAGAGATCGGTGGAAATTTTTAAATAAGAGAATAACAACAAATTCTCTACATCTTTCATGCAAATAGTCACAGTAAAAATTGGGAAACACTGGAAACTAGGAAAGAGTTCCTCTGTTGCCCTGTGACTGTCCAAATATTGTCGAATTTTAGGTGTGACTGTTCAAATACTTACAGAATAAAGGTAATACGAGAGCTGTAATTACGAAACACTTGATGTATTGTTAATCATCTGTATCTAGTTAGTTTAGATCTTCACTTGAACTCCTGAAGATCTTCCTATCGCAAAATCTCTGCTTCTTTTCCCTTCTGTTTCTTAGCAAAAGCTTTTGCTTATGGTGGAACTAATTGCTGTCAGGATGGGATGCAGACCTTAAAGAATGGCAAGCACTCAGAGGACAATTATATGGACAAAAGGACCCCAGTGGGAATGGATTATGTTCGCAGTAGTGTTATTATTGAGGTAAGAAAATACGAATTTGTAATAATTCAGGGGAAAAAAATTATAATGCTTGGGCAAATCATGGAAGTTTTTAGGTAATTAATCAAATGTGAATAGGTTTATAAGAATCTTCAAGTTGATTTATGGTATATTTGCAAGATTGGAAATAATCAATTTTAGTGGTACTTGTACAGAAAGGGCCCGTACGCTTGCTCTATTAAGCTAAGAACTACGCTGTGATGTGAGGTTAGCATATCTCTAGCTAGCAGAATACAGTGTAATAACTCTTCTGTAAGGGATATAAGACACTGTACAGCAGCAGAATATTATTGCTGTATCTTGTAAGTAAAACTGAGTAACTGTTACTGCTAATCCAAGCACTGTATTTTTATGTTTGGATTTCTGTCTTTATATAGCCAGAGGGACTGTCCAGAGAATACACCTATAGCGTGTTCTTCTGCCCAAATGGTAAGTTCATGATTTGAATGAGATATTAAGTTTGTTTGATTCAGTTATAAATGGAAACATGTGGCTTCATTCCATGAAAGAAAAAAATTTTAAAAAAATCTTTGTTTCTATTTGTCTATGATTGATGATTTATGGTGTGTAGGAGGAACTTTTGAATAAAGAGTCTTTCTTAACGGGCTGGCTAATTATGAATTTGCTCTAACTGCCCAAGTGATTTCTGGAAATGGCAATTAAATTCCTTTATGAAACAGTTTAAGTATTCAGCACTGTGGACAGTAACTGTGACTGTACTATATTTTCAGTTGATGTTTTAAAATTCAGTTCTGGAATCAGTATGGCCTTTCTGCCTGAGATTTGGATAGCTCAAAGTTGGCTCCAGTAGCTAAACAGAGATGCTTTTGACCACTAGACTAGAACTGAAAAATCCCTTACAGACTTCATAAGAAATCCAGCTGAGCAGTTTGAATTGAAGGATCTTCTGTATTGGAAAGGGATTTAAATAGAAGATGGGAAGAAACATCCACATGTATTTTGCCTAAAAGAAGCTGGAAAAAAGAACATGTACTTTGAAAACATCTGTTTATTTAAATTTTGGTATTTAGCTATGGGTTATTTTTTTAAGTATGTGAGCTAAGCTCTAATTCTTACAATATTCCGTTGTTTTTCTGACTAGAGAAAATACACATTTCTACACCTAACAAATACGAGTACCAATACATGCAGAAACCTGCCCAGATGACGCACTTTGACATTGCTGTGAAAGCACACAATGATGCTCACCTGGCCTTGTCCTCTGGTCCACACGACATGGCAGAGATGACCGAGATTGTTATTGGTGGACATCAAAATACGAAAACATGGATTTCCATAAGCAAAATGGGTGAGCCGGTGGCCAGCAGGGACACAGCTGGTATCCTCTCCTGGGATGAATTCCGCAGCTTCTGGATCAGCTGGAAAAATGGAATTATCCAGGTAGTGAACTATCCATGTAATGGTCTGGAAGTCTCTTGCTTTCTTAAAAAGATTTTGAGCACACACAAATGATAGATTTTCATTAGGCTTTTTGTAGAAGGCAAAAGCTTCACTCCTGTTGCTTTTTCTATATTAAGTCTTGATCGGGCTGTTTTAATCAGAACATATGTGCTTGCCACGTTGTGTTCTCAGGACCTCAGTTTTCGATGTTTTTAGTGCTAAGTTTGCTGAAAGCCTTGGAGGTCAAACCTGTGGAATTCTCATTAAACTTCCTTGGATTGTTTTGTGGGTGGGAAAGAGAAAGTTACTGGTCCATCGACAGTATTCTCTGATGCACACATAAGTTACTTGGTCCAAGGACACGTGGCAGACTGGCTTCATACGTGTGGGTTCTTGGAACTGCATGGTTTTTTGTTCCTTTCAGGTTGGCCATGGGACTCGGGTGCTAAATGAGTCTATTATTGTGGAGTGGACAGTCCCCAAACAGCTTGAGGTGAAGTACATTGGCTTTTCCACAGGCTGGGGGTCAATGGGAGAGTTTAAAATTTGGAG
This sequence comes from Charadrius vociferus, assembly GCF_000708025.1. Lineage (NCBI taxonomy): Eukaryota > Metazoa > Chordata > Aves > Charadriiformes > Charadriidae > Charadrius > Charadrius vociferus. Next base: position 331,063 of record NW_009646958.1, read on the forward strand.
AAAAGAAGAGACTGATGAAAATCACAATGAAGCATTTACACTTGGAGTTCCCCACAACATAATTCCAGGATCAGAAAGAGCTACGGCTTCAATAATAGGTATCAATTATGAGGAGATATCACTAGGTACCAGTTATCAAATATGAAGAGATACTCCACCTGTTACTTGCTTCTGACCAGTATTTGAGTAATACAGACCAGATAAGATAGTCATAGGTGGTTAGAAAGGTATATGCTGCTTAATTCTGGGACAAATTATTGGTTTGGAGTTTTTTGTGGTCACTTGTTTGACCCTGTTTGAATTGACAGTGACTTAAAGTTGATACCATCGGGGGGCTTTGCAGAGGCACTGTCCGTTGGAATCCATAGTATTCATTTCATAATCATCGTACTCACAGATTGTGCTGTGTTCCGAACTATTAGTATAAATTGTGGAGTCATGGATGATCAGACTCTCAAATGTGAAGTTTCTTTATTCCAGCAAGAGTGTGAAGGGCTAAGACTTAATATTTGAAGGATTTCCAAATTATGAAAACAGTTTATTTAAACTGGCTAAGTGTAGCTAGTAGAAATTAGTGTAGTCAGGTGGGTTTCAATCCTAAGACATCAAAAGGAAATAAAATGTAATTCCTTAATACTGAACATATCTCCTCTTTTTCAAACAGGAGATGTGATGGGTCCTACATTGAACAACCTGGACAATCTTTTGCGATTGCCATTTGGATGTGGGGAGCAGAACATGATCCATTTTGCTCCTAATGTTTTTGTCCTGAAATATCTGCAGAAAACCAAACAACTCAGTCATGAGGTGGAGAGTGAAGCTACAGATTACCTTGTTCAAGGTAACTCATTACACTTACAATTTATAGAAGGAGAAAAGGCTTATAAGTTAGAAGAAAGTTTTACTAGTACCACATTATCCTTTCTAGTCAAGAGTATCCCAAGTGAACAGGATTCATTATTTCTTGTAGGATAATCTCACAGTTTAACAAGATGTTGACGGCAAGATGTTTTCCCTTGATATGAAGCCTGTGCTTCTTGTCAATGACTCCTAGTTTACATGCTTATATCTGTTTTTTTATTATTTTTGTTTTTCTTAGGCAGCTTATTTCTATGTTCAAACATTCCAGAAAGTCAAGGAAAAATAAATTTAGTAAAAATCTATATATTTAGGTTTTTGCCATATTCCTAAATTGTCTTTCCAGTCCTTTAGACACTATGTGGCTCTTCTCTGAACTTTTTCTTTTTTAATAGTATTTCCTTAGTAACAGTATACCCAAATTCAAAAGCTAGTTTTCAGACTAGTTAACTTAGAGCCATATAATGAAGGCTTTTTTCTGTCCTTTCAGTGTTCTGTCCTATCTCACTAAACATCTCAAAACAATCTGTCTTTTTATGCACTGTTTTTATCAGCATTTGTTTGGGAAGAGCCACATGCAAAATAGTTTTATAACTAAATACAATTCTCAGGACAAGTAAGAATTCGGAGGTCATTATAAACAAGAATGACCCAAAGGGACAAAGCTCTCTTGTGTATGAGTCAGGCAATAGTCATGTCGTGAAATCAGAGGTGACAGGATTAGGTGGTTCTCCTCTGAAAATATAAATATAAAATGTAATATGTAATATATTTCTTGTGTTCAGCAGCAAAAGCCCAGTGCTGCTTCCTTTGCCTGGCTACAGTTGTTTCACTTGCAATGTTTTGTGTTTGCTGATAGCAATAAGACAAAGGGAATTTTTTAATAGTCTAGTCAGTTTTTCCTTTTCAATATCACTTGCTTTTGTTTCATTTTATGAATCTGCAAACCTTCCAGGTTTTTGGCTCCAAACTCTGCCTGCTAATTAACCCTTACAGAAGAAATCCTCGGGAGTTTTAAACTTTTCTGTGTTTATTGGAGCCCTGCCAAGTATAAGGTTTAGCTGGGAAAGTCCGTTTGCTCACTCTAGAAGGCTTTTGTGCGTTACCAGGCCAGAAAACTTTTTAATCACTTAGTCATCGGTCATAGAAAGTGCTGATACCCAACAATTCCCATATATTCCCTAACCTTTAGAAGTGGCCTCAGCTAAACTAGTCAGTAATTTTTCCACTTTCCCACAATGCAGTTCTACAAAAGCAGGTGAACAGGTGAAAACTAGAAAAGTGAACCTATCCAGGGAGTCCAAACATTCAGGGGAGTGCTTAGAAAACAGAAGACTTCAGAAGAGCAAGAAGACAAAGTCTGTGCCACTAGCAACCTGGCAAGCAAAGAAGAATAAATGTAAGAGCAATGAAGCATAAGTCAATGCAAAATGAACATTTGAATAAAAGAACAGAGAAAATTACAAGACTGATATAAAAATACAAGTACTTCATTTGTCCCTCTAACACACTGGAATTGAAGACTTAGGAACATTTTAAGGAGGAAGTGCTCAGTAGTAAATTATATCTGAGGCCTATGTAGAAGAAATCAATCTAATTTAATGTAATACCTATTCTTTGGAGGAAGAAAAAAAAATACTGTTACTTATGGTTTCTGCCATGTACTTGTATATAACCCACAACCTCTAGACAAAGATTTTTTTTTTTACTACAAAAGCATCATTAATCCTCCCATTTTTCAAACTGTTGTATCGCCATTCCCTATGAGCATCAGAAGGCTATAGAGCAACAGGAAAAATGTAGGAGTCATGGGCAGCCCTTGCTCGGGGATTGTGGAGCTGCCTGTATCTGGAGAGGTCAACAAAGAAACTTCACCTCCGGAAATGAAAAAGTAATCCATTCCCATAGAAATGTCATGCACTGTGGAATAAAATGTCTATTCATGTATCAGAGAATTAAGCAGACACTAAATGTCTTTGACATGGTCTTCTTGCAGCTTTGACACATCTCCGTATCAGAAATACCCATTCTGCAGGGTTTGATCCCAATGGTCATTTAAGAGCTTTATCAAAGTATGTATTCTGTACTCCTCAATAGACAGGCTCAGAGTGCTTTATTATGATGGCCAGTGCACAGTTATAAGACAAACAGGTTTGAGAAGCAAATTCTTTTCCTAATAGGAAAAGCACTTTGCTGTCTTTCTTTTTTAATCTCAGAAGACATTCCTGTAGAGATTTCTTATCTTCAGCATTCAACTTTTTAATAATTGTTGTCTAAAATGAGTCTTAGAAGACAGCCCTAGTAGTTAGTTAAGTGTTCATATACATTAAGATCACAGTTGTTATTGTCATGTTACATTAAGTTGCCTCAAGCAACAGCTTTGGAGAAAAGTCTGAATCCAGTTGTATCATTAAAGGAAAAAAATTTTCATCTGCATGGTGCTTTCAGTAAAACAGAAGGAGAATGGCTGTATGCTTAAGTAAAAATCTTTCTTTTAATACTGCATCTTTTCAGATTACAAAATTTTAACGTTTCTACTGGCTGGAATGCAGGAGCTGTGGTCTTACAGATGCTAGTCTGAATGGATTTCTGAATAAGCTACAGCGTACGTACACAGAGCTGTCTCTATCACGCACAGCCAAGTGAGAGGTTGCCTCGGGCAGCAGAATCCCTTACACTAGTGCCAGATGGTCTGAGTCTTCATTCACTTTAAATACTTGTTTTTCTCTGTGCGAGCATTTTGGACTCTCCCAATTCTTTTGTGACTTCCAGGCTACCAGCGCCAGCTGACCTACAAGAGACAAGATGGTTCATACAGTGCTTTTGGCGAGAGGGATTCCTCGGGGAGTATGTGGTGAGTTGCTATTTAAAACAGAGTTAGAAAATTCAGTGTTTGCTAAATGGGAAAAATACACAATTGGCAAGGAAAGAAGAGTAATTTTCCAGCTTCCATCATGGTATCACACGCAGTGGATAATAGAAATAATACTTAACGACTATGGACTTACTGTTTCAATGCTGCTGAGTGTTCATACTACTCTAGTAGGTGTATTACAATCGTTTCAAGACTCAGGGGCAGCCAAGGTAGTCACATCTACTAATATGTCCAGGCTTTAGGCACAGAAACTATAGTTAAGCATCATTTTTGGTCTACTGTAATTGGAGTAGCAGTGTGTGGGGCATTTAAGCACCTAATTCCACTAGGCAATGGAGCTTCACCTGAAGCTTGTACAGAGAAACTTGCTGTCTCTAGAAGGGGTGGAGGCTTCTACCAAGGTAGAGGAAAAAAAAAAAAACAAACACAACACCAAAACCAGCCCCCAAAAACCTCAAAGTCTTTCTCTTTATATGCCCTCATGGATGAAATGGAATGGTATGCATTTATGCCTTGAGAATTGAAGTGCAGGACCTTTCAGTGTCAAACAATATGAGAACGAGGACTTATGAAACGGAGAAATCAGCTCATCTCACTAATGTGCCCCTTAGGAAACCGTGGCCTTTAAGGTTGTACGTTACATCACATTAACGTGTTAGTTGACTACAAGGTCTCAGATGTAGTAGATTCTTGTCTTCATTCATTTGTTTCTGCTGTCATTTGGCTTCTCCATCTGCTCTGTATTTTGCTTTAAACTCATTTAGTTCATGAACTCATCTAAGGGGAAGTACCACTACTATGCTGCTGCTGCCTCACTGTTTCTAAGATAGTAAACTTTTATCTCAGATCTGGCATCTCCCAGTCCCTGGATGTAAAATATGGTGACACAGAATTACTTAACGCTCGAAAAATCCCCTGCCAGGCAGCATGCTTTCTACCCTCCCATTCCTTGGAGGCTTGTAAAATGAATGATTCAATCTCCCAAAGCTGGCCAGAGTTCGCACTTGTTGCGTGTCAGAGGTTTAGAATTCCAAAAACACTTCTGTTGCTTTCTTAAGTCTTAATTCTGTATAAAGTCTAACACAGCCTCAGACTTTAGCAATGGGGCTGGATTTCTCTTTTTTTTTTTTTTTAGTTAAGACAGTAACAAAATTGGAAAATTTGCTCCTCTATTTCTTTACAAATGATTTTATATATATATAAGGATATTGATTCTTAATTTAAAAGCTTTAAAAATTTGAGTGGCAGATGAGCACCTACTAAAGGGAACTGAATTTCAGAGTGTGTCATAACTAAGACAAATATATCTTCCAGTTATACTTTTCAATTTAATTTGTTGACCCTTAATCCTGCTCTTATCCAGAAGTTTGGACAGTGTTCAGGTGCTTTTATGTACCATTAATTTTAACGATATTTAGTGTTTCCCCAACGACTTTTTTTACAGTTTGTGCTTTCTAAGAATGTTGTTTTCCCCTCACTGATACATTATTCTGAATTTGTTTTCTTAGTAAAGATGATAAATTCATATTTACAGGCTAACAGCTTTTGTCCTCAAGTCCTTTGCACAGTCTCGTGGGTTTATTTTCATTGACCCAAAAGAACTAACAGCTGCCAAAGACTGGATCATCCAGCATCAGAAAGAAGATGGTTCTTTTCCTGCTATGGGTAGGATACTAAATAAGGACATTCAGGTAAAAACTAACAGACTCAAAATCATGCAATAAGTGCATTTTTAAAGTTATTACCAAAGCATGAAATGATGCAGTTTCCTTATGCCTAATATGAATATTGCACTTGAACGGCTAGAAGAGTATAGGAAGAACCAGGAGAGTTTCAGTAAAAAAAAAAGTCTATGAGAACGTATCTGTGTGCTGCCCCATGAGAACAGAAAGCAAGATGTCAAGTCTTGCAAAACACTTCGGAGTCAGGTCTCGGAGTGTGTAGTTACGTGCATTGAGTGTGTTCTCAGGCTATTGCTAGGGAAGGAAGCTACAGTATGTGCTTGGGCTCCTAAATGTTGTACTCCTTATGTGCAAAGGAAAAGAAGTTCTACGATGCCACAGCTTCTCTTACAATTATAACATATTCTTTGTCTTGCTTCAAGAGTCTTTTTATGCAGCATCCTTTTCTCTAGTTTTCATCCAGTGGTTTGTGTTTGTTGCCCTCCAGGGTGGAATCCATGGTAAGATCTCCCTGACAGCTTATGTGGTTGCATCTCTCCTGGAAACAGGTGTAACTTCTGAGGTAACAAAAACTTGGTTAAAATAGCTCTCGCATTCTACATATTCTAAAAAATGTCTCTATTTTTTTTTTTAAACTTGATTTTAGTGCTGTTCACTTTCAAAGGCTCTGTGCTCACTGGAATGATAGCGTGCGGGTAACAGAGGCTGTTGGAAAGCCTTGAGGTTATTCTAAAGTTAAGGAATCTGTTGTGAAGTTATTCAAGGTGATCTCCCATCCTTCAATAATCAGCTCAAGGATAATTCTACCAGAGCAAAACTCTTCCCTGCACGCCCATCCCCCAACCTCTCCCAGAAACAGCTGCAAAAAATGTTTTCTGCCTTGTAATTTCAAGGTGTGATTGCAGCCTTTGCAGATACTGGTAGCTTGCCTCTGTATATGCTCAAAAAACCCTTTAACTAGCTAGCTTAGTGCTAACGGCAGTTTAACTAGGGCCGGGTAGGCTTCAGGGATCCAGAATACTTTTGTGGTCTGCCTTTGCTACGGTGGCCAAAATGCTACTGCTGTTAGATTACAGTATCTCTGGAGAGCTCCACTCCTGTAATGTGCTGGATTGAGGACTCTGGAAAAAAATGTTTCTCTTCTTTGTAATGAGACAGAACAGGAACACTACAGAAAAAAGAATAGCTACGTAGGAACGTGCAATTGCGCTGCATAAATTTTGAAGTAGAAGGAAAAAAAAAATCACTTCCAGTACAACTGGCATTTTAGAGATTCCTTCTTAAAACTCATGGTAAAAACAGTGTCCCTCTCCTGTTATATGTTTGCCTGCATGCAATTTCGCTAGAATGGGGATAACATCATAGTTAAACATTCCCACTAAATGTGACTTGAGAAAATGTCCACATGCAGATGTGTTGAGCAAGTCATGAATATTCTTTGCTCTTCAACAGCCAAGGGAAAGATTGGTAGTGGGCGAGTAGGTCTGTACGGGTAGAACTGGAAGATGAAAACAGGAGGTGTAGTGGGTGCTGCAGTATGCCTTGGTGACCTGTACTCAGACAAAAGGATTGCTCATTCAGGCAAATGCCGGTGAGTTTATGGAGACTTTGAAACAGCCAGTGTAAACAGCAGTATCTATTCAGAAACTCTGTGATAATCTCAGCACTTCTGCTGGCATCCCTGTAGAGCTTAACGAGTGAGACCACGCTGCTGCTGCAAGCAGATACCTCCTAACCCCTAGTTCTTGTTGGAGTGGAGGGCCTTCAACCTTATTAAAAAAAAAAAAAAAAATTAGAAAATCTTCCAATGCTCACAGAGTAACTTTCCGCATCCCTGTCAGCAGTGTCCCTCCCCTGAGAAGTGATGTGATGCTCTCTCTGGGCTGCTGTGTGTCAGGACAGCCCCAGCATTTTTATTTGCTGGAAGCGTGGTTTATGTGGATCTAATGATTTTCCTAGAGGACATTTGCAAGTGTTACTAATGATCTTAGCTAGGAAATGAGGAAGGGGAAGGTTAGTGCCACAGGGAAATCAAAGGAAACCAAATTACATCAAGTCCAATTAAATTGTTTCTATAAATTATCAGAGCCACGTTCCTACATGGTGAGGTCATTGAGGGAGTTAATAAAACATGTTTGTTGGCTGCAGGGACCCCTGGGAACCTTGGCCTTTATTATCCCCTGGCGTCTGCTAGACGCTCCAGAGTGTCAGGAACACAATCAAACATACAGTAGAGAGCTCGCTTCTGCTCTGTTCATCTACGGCCTTGCAGGGGCATGGAATTTCTTCGGCTTTAGGGGGGAATAAATGTGTCTCAGTGTTAGTCTAGATCATTCTTGCTATGCTATTTGCTCCTTTTTTTGAATTTGTAATGCGTGGTTTTTCTTAGGGAAGTGTTAGTGTCCTTCTGCAGAGAGCAAAATGCATCTTTCTTAGTTTCTTGTTTCTTTTTAAATGGACATGAAGTAATGAGAAGTAAAGCGATTCTAACTTCAGAGATACAGAGGCTGGTAATATGTCTGGGCTCTTTCCCCTAAATATAGGAAGAAAGAACAGCTGTTGACAAAGCAAAACACTTCTTAGAGTCCAACGTGTATTCAGCAGAGGACCCCTACACTACTGCTTTGATTGCATATGCCCTGACACTGCTGCACAGTCCCTCTGCTGCTGTGACACTGCGGAAGATGAACAGCATGGCTATTACACAAGGTACTGTGCTCCTGGGTCCAATCTGGCAAGTCCCTGAACTGGCAATCCTCTTACAGCAACAAGCAAATAGCCCTTCAAACGTGAATGTTATATTTGAGTCACTGGAGAGGGTAGAACCTGTGAGATGAGGTCTTCCTCGTGGCACAGTTTGACTCTGTAAGGCAAGAGTTTTCCTGATTCTCTGTAGAGAGGGCTGAGTACCTTAGTTCCACACATGCAGCTGATACTGAAGGCAGGCAGGTGTGCCAGAGGCTCTGCAGTGCCTTTCCTGTCCGTATGACAGTTTGCCTTGTAACACGTCACATTCCCTGATGGTGTATTTTAGTCCAAAATCCAAGTATTACCTAATTTGTCACACTGAACAATTTTCGTAATGGCAAAGGGAGCCTCTTGCCCAGGGGATGCTTGTCTAAAAGGAGGGACAGTGCAGTTCAGGGCATAAATCTGTTCGTTGAGTCACTGCAAAAGTAGAACTCGATTCTTCCCGTATACAGAGGCTTAGCTGCAGTCCTGCTGTAATTATGTACATATTCCACTGTGCTATTTTTCTAGATGGCTTTACACACTGGAGCTTGACAGGAACTCTTGTTACTGATGAAGATACCTTCATGGGATTTAATGATGGTCTCTCTCAATCAGGTACCTGTACTGCAAAGACAGAGATAAGGGAATGGGCTGCAACAACAGGCCACTTGACTTGCATGTATTCTAGCGAACTGTTTATATAATACACTTCAAAAATTTCCCTTGGTGTTTTTTTTCTTCCTTCTTCCTTTTTTTTTTTTTTGTTTTTGTCTGAAAATGGCAGTTGGTCAGGGCAGGGTCTGGATGAAATGAAAGCTCATAAAAGGCAGGTAACATTATGCTGAAAGCTGGTTAAGAGCAAATGAGAGACAGAGCTAGATGTGGTCAAGGCAGGACTGGCTTTTGAGCCCAGCTATCCCACCATTTTTCACTCCAGTTTTATAAAGAAAGGGAGTGACACAGGAGAGTGAGAGCCGTATGGGATTCCATCAGAGAGGAATAATTTGAAATAGAAATCTGAGAGAAGTCTAATACACTTAATTTTAGAGCTGTTTAGCTTTGTATTTTCAAATGGACCTGGGGATTGTCTACCCAGCAGTCACTGGCATTTCAGCTGATTTCCTAGACTGTAACGATCAAAGCCACAACAACAGTGAATGACGCTGTAATTTTCAAGTCACTTAAAGCCACTGACGCTTCGAATATGATGTAGGTGCACCAATGTTCGGGGAGGCTCCAGCTGGATATTGTATGAGAATCTCTGGGACAGGAATACAGTATGGGCAGCAGCAAGGCAGAACTGGAGTGGGAGAGAAATTACTTATGGAATACAATCAAGTAGAAAGAAGGTTATCTATTGTGTGAAGGAATGGGCTTGTGTTGGAAACAGATATCTTTGGAAGATGATGCATCTCACATGCAGATATCTTTTAACTTCATTTTTCTCATCCTGTGTTTACCTCTACAGACTCTTAATTTAGTTAATGAATATTCATAGAACTATCTCTACACCTGCCCAGATTCTCACTTCTAGATGGTATTCTGATTTTTTTTTTTACCCTCCCCCCTTTCAGTTGTTTCTGCAGAAGTGGAAATGACATCTTATGCCCTTTTGACGTACACACTCCTAGGAGACGTGGCCTCTGCGCTCCCAGTAGTAAAATGGCTTTCACAGCAGAGGAATGCACTTGGAGGATTCTCATCTACTCAGGTGGGCTGCCTCCAAAAAAGGTAGCTTCAATGTATGCATAATCAATTGATTCGGGAATGGTCAATGCAGAGTTTCCATCTAGAGTCTAGACAGAAAATGTCTCCTGGTAAGAAGAAAAACCCAGCACTCTTTACTGCTTCCTTCTTGGACTGATAATTTGAAAGGAACCTAGACTTTGTCCTTACAGATGTCTTTGACAGTAAAAGTGAACAAAATCTGGTATTTCTTTTGCTATCTGAATTAATAAGGAAGATTGTGCTACCAAAAGCTGATGACTGTATAGTACAGTGCTCCTTTATAAGTTTACTACGTTCCTGTATTGTTCAGTATTCTGATCTCTCCCTCTTCTGATCCCTAGGACACATGTGTAGCCTTGCAGGCTCTGGCTGAATATGCTATCCTTTCTTATGTTGGAGGAGTCAACCTTACCATTTCCTTGGCTTCTACTAATCTAGACTACCAGGAGACATTTGAGCTTAACAAGATGAATAAAAAAGTCCTCCAAACTGCAGTGGTAGGTGGTTTTGTGCTTATGTAGCCAAATTTTTAGTGTGAGCCACATGAGCTGGGTTCTGAATGACAGCTCAGATAAGTTCAGTAATGGTAAAAGCAGAAGTTAAACACTGAGGTCTTGGAACTTTTTGTGTTTTTATGGCTGGGTTCTGACGTGAAGGAGGCAGCACTCAAAGGCATTTTTCACCATAACTAATGCCTGATGCTTATTTTGTGCTGCTGCTTGTTTCTGCTGTTGTTAAATGCAAGTGGCTGAAACCAGTAAGCCATACGCACTTCACTTCTGCAGTCTCCTTTGAAACCAGAAAGATATTTTGTACAGAATAAAGCTAAAATTTGTTTTCAATTGAGTGCCATGTCTTGTCTGTGTCTTAACTGTGGATTCTCCGCAGATCCCCAGTATTCCAACGGGGCTGTTTGTGAGTGCCAAAGGTGAAGGCTGCTGTCTGATGCAGGTAAAGTTGCCATCGGGCTGGAGAAAGTATGTGAGCAGGTGATCTCTAAACTTGCAGTCTCTTGCCGCTTTTTAAATCCCAGTTTGCTATGAAGGAGGAGTTACACTCTGAATTTTTCTCAAAGTAATTATATAACATGGTGTTGCTTTAATTCATAGAAGAAAATGTGATTGTACTAGGGTGAATCTGCGCTGGTATAGCTTTACCTATATATAACCGTTTTGCAAAGCCTCTATTGCCTCTGTGCCTGCCACTCCCTCTCCCTGAAGAGATCTGGTGTTTATGCTGGTCTTTGGGGAACATTTTTAGATGCTATGAAATGTTTGGGTCTAATAAACTGCCCTGATTTGGTTTGATTTGTTTTGTTTTCCCCCCTTTCTGCTGCAGATTGATGTCACTTACAATGTACCTGATCCTATTGCCAAACCAGCGTTCCAGCTCCTGGTTAACCTGAAAGAGCCAAAGTCAGAGCAGCATCTTCATGCTCCAAATCTCCTGCGGTCTGTCTCTCCAGATGAGAATCGCTCTGAAGCCTTGCACAGAGAGAGGGCACTGGTGGATGATGATGACCCAGCTTCAGATCAGGACCATCAGGAATACAAGGTCATACTGGAAACGTGCACTAGGTAGGAAATGCCAGTCTGCATCATGTCCTGCCTGTTTCTCAGAGACCATCTAGTTTGCTGATCAGCACATCTATGCCAATGCATTCATTGATACAGGAAAAATACCAAATTCTTTCTTGCTGTACTGTCTGTATCTCAAACAGTGTAAGATAGAAACACCTCACATGCAGAATGTGGAATATCAACCATAATAGTGGGTTGTGGGACGGAGTTATTGCATGGACATTCACAAGCATTGTCTGCTGGCATTAATAATTTTAGTGCCAAATATATGTCAAAGACAGAGAAACAAGAGCATAATTTACAAAGAGAGCAACACCTTGGGTTTTTATTATTAAGTTTCATTATTTCCTCTCCAAAACCTGAAGAAGACAAATTGAATGTCATTTGCTTGTATCAGGTGGAAAAGAAAAAGTTCAGGATTATTTTTTGCTTGTATCAGGTGGAAAAGAAAAAGTTCTGGATTATTTTCTAGCTCTTCAGTAACAGGCTTTTCTTAAAAGCCTAAAAGAGCTAGGTAATTTCAACTGGTTAACTCGTATCTTAATCACGTCAACAGTTTTATAAATATTATTGATGTGATGTTCATGTTTGAGTTGCTTATTCTTCAGTTTTGGATACCAAAAACCTAGCAGAAGCTGCTTGTTGCCATGGTATGAATTTGGAATCTATGCTAAAAGGCACAATATATGCAGATATTTGTTAGTAAGCTCTCTAAAGCTCATTACTTATATCGTTATTCTGCATAAAGAAATTTAAAATAATTTCTAAAGATGGCATGGTACTAAAGCTCCAGAAGTTTCCTTCCTAGCTCTCAAAGCAGTTTGCAAAGACATTAGCGGTTCCATCTCATTTTACAGATTGGGAAACTTAAGATATTAAGAGAAAATTGCTTGCCTATAGACAAACAGCAGCAAGAATAGTTTCTGACCTGTATCCAATCCACTTACATGTTTTGCTTAAACAGTCAGTACTGCTACAGTTATTGGGAGCTGTTGGTTTTTAAGGAGGTTGTTGGAAAGTTGGCCCAAAAGAGGGAAAGTTACAACCAAAGTAAATAATGAGGGCTTACAGCATCCTGCTGTATAACAGAAGAAACCAGGAATTCCCGGGAATTCTGTAACTCTTCTGTATATCTGTGACCAGGAGCGTGGCAGGTGATGGGTCTACAGCTTCACTGAACTCAAGCAGCACAAGTCGAGTGAACAGCTCAGATGTAATTCATGGAAATGTAAACTTTTGCTCCATTATCAGTTTCTGTCTCCTTCCTTCCTGCAGAGGCAACACCATACAGTGACTACAGTCCTGAAAATGGTTGCAGTGACTCCAGGCAAAGATGAGATCTTGTTATCTCTGTTAACACGCTTGCCCCTTGCTCATGTGGCCATGTCACTGGCAGATGCTTTGCCTCCGATTGCCGCAAGCCTGTGAAATCCTGGGCAGGCATTTTTCAGCCTAGTTGAATTCTTCCTCCCTCCAGTAAGAACAGCCAGTGACGAGCAACTCGAACTCATCATCCAAAAGTTTGCTAGGGTTTGTCTGGCTGTATATAACACTGTATCGCCTCTTCTGCCCCTGCTTAAGCACTGTAGCTTGTACTGGGGAGGCAGGCTTATAAAGTCTTGTCAGTCCCTTGAAGGTGCCTGTAACTAAGGCTGCCCTGCATCAACACAACCTTTCTGTTGTTATTTCTGAAACTTCTGCCCTGGGAATTGCTGGAGCAAAGACAGAAATTTGAGAGGAAGCCCAGTCCAAGGAGATTGATTGCTTGGAAAGAAAACAAAAGCAAATGAAATCTTCCCTTTCCTCCCCTTCTTCCTGTAATGATGCTCTTTTAACTCCTTCGTCATCTTAGTTAGGCAATGCGAATAGAGGAGTGCATCTAAGGATGACAATTGAAACATTTTGTGTTGGGGTATTTTTCAGAATGTAGTCGTTTTAAGTGTTATCATGCTCAGTGAAGTCCTTGGGGCACTTTTGAGGAGTTAGGGAGAAAACAGTATGGGAAACAGAAGGCTGTATGAGAGAGAATGAGAAAAATGCAGGTAAAGGGATACTATAGGGTTTTTTGGAGAGTATGGTACACGGAGTTAGATTGAGATTAACAAGGCTTAATGTCTCTGGGACTGTCAGCCCTGACCTGTCTTACACAGAGCCGGCTGGATCTGTCCAGAGAGCATCTCGTGCTACTGTAGGCGAATGAGCTTGGCTGTGGCGTTACACCCAGGCTGGCTCTGGGCAGGGCTTCAGCACTCGCACGCCCACCCGAGGGCTCCATACAGAGCCCTGCAGGAGCCAGTTCAGATCTGGCAGATTCGGTCCTGGAAGCTGTGTTTTCTCAGTGCTGGGCATGAGCTAATAAGCCCTCCTGGGTCCACACTCATTGTCCTCGTGGGGCAACTAAACAGCAAACAGGTAAGCTGCCAGGGAGGCGTAGTTCAGAGCTGACTGTATGGGAATGCAGAGAGAAGGAGTGTTGTTCTGGAATTAGCGGGAGCTGCGTTGTAACATCGACTGTTCTGCCATGCTGCCAGAAATTGAAATCTTTCGCAATGGCCCAAATAAAATTTCTCTCCACCCCTTCCTGTGTTTTTGGGGGGATTTTTGCTTTTTTAAATGCATGCTTCAGCCCTAACAACTCTGAATGTGGGTTTTTGGAGTCTTCATTGATATTATAGAGGACAATATAGGCAGTGAATTCTTTCACACTAGTAACTAGAGAGCGAGTTTGCTGACTCATTAGCAAAGATACTTTTTTTCTGTGTCAATTAGATGCTGGAGGGAAATGGCCATTTACAAAACCCCAGGGTTGAATGAGACTGCCTGGTATTGGGAAGTAACATTCCTCTTATGCCACAACCTATTTACAGCCCTCCACTTAGGAAAGAACAGAAGTTTCTTCTACTCTGAGGGGTTATTTCCTTTTACCAAGTGCATTTTCTCAGTGATTAATTGAAAAATAAGGCAACCAGCCCCACAGGAGACTCCATCCATCCATCCTTCTGCTTTTCTGCCTCCATTTGCCTGGACATCTCCTACATCTCTGCCCTCTGTGAGTTGTGCTTAATTTTTGTTGAATAACAGCAGAAAAGACGATTTTGTAAACCCAAGTAGACAGTAGCTTTCAACAAGTCCTTCAAAGAAGAGTAGATCCATTTAATATTTTTTCCTCTGAAGTTTGTTTCAGTTGTTCTCCATCCTGAGTTGTCCATGTACCATTTGTTATCTTGGATTCTGAGTTTGTTCTCATTCTTTCTCTCTTTTTGTTCTCATGGGAAGATGGCTGCACTCTGGATCTTCTAACATGGCCGTCTTGGAAGTGCCATTGTTCTCAGGATTTCGTGCAGATATTGAGAGCCTGGAGCAGGTAAGATGTTGTAACGAGAGTGCAAGCCATGATCTCAGGCCAGGACCTGGCGCTCTAATTGGCAGGGATTCCCTTTGGGGAGCAATAGGAAACAAATGCCATTGAATGTTACAGCACTGTCCAAAAAGATGCAATTAAAATTGGGGGGGCAGGAGATTTCCCTTGTCAAAAAATATTTGTCTGAAATGAGTAAACAGATGTTCCGAACAAGATTAACAAATTTACCGAACATGGCCAAATGTAGGTTTATTACTGAGCACAGTGCACAGTAATTAAATGAGACCCATTTGGAAATGCTGAAGTGAAAATGTGCTCTAACAGGAGCTGTTTATGGCTTCTTAGTGGGCTGTGTTATCTCCAACATCTGGATTCCATTTCTTTGGAGGCTCTGTGTCTTGGAATTTTTTGCCCTTTTTTTTTTTTTTTTTTTTTTTTTTTTTCTTCTGGGAGAACATCGTGTTTATTGCAAGCCAAACTGAGGTGGACAGAATGTGCCTCTTACCATCCAGCCCTCTAGGGGAGGTGAACTGTAATCTTTAGCTTTGCTTTATATTTTGTGGAAGCACTGCAGTGTATTCATTGGTGTCTTTTACGCTGCAAATGGAGTTTTTAAGGACTATGTAACTTAAAGAGGTGTAAAATCCTTCCATCCTTGAAAACCAGTGAAGAGCTAAAAAGTATTATGCTTCCAAAAGATCTCTTCTGTTAATAAGTTTATCATCATTATACTGGGGGGGATGTGGGGAAAGAATTTTAAAGTAGAATCTTAGTGAAGACCAGGCTGTTTAATTTGACATTCTGATTCAAGGAAAAGCGCGCATTGCTTTGTCTTCTCTAGGATTTCACTTGATTTGGCGAATTTATAATGTAAACACCGTTGCATTTTCTTGAGGAAAATGAGACCAAGATATTCCTCTTCAGGGGCTTACAGTCCATGTCAAAAGCTGCTGTCAGACAGTCTCCTGGGCTGTCACTGAAGCCAGAGAAACTTGTGCATTAGTCCCTGAGAAGAGAATTGCATCCTTTCAGTATTGGAGGGCTCTGCTGGAATACTTTTGTGCAGAAATGTGTGTTGATCAGATATGAAACTATTCCTGTAAAAAGAAATACCGAAGTTATTTTATATCTGTTCACTGGCTGCTTGTTGAGAATTCTGTTTTCAAATGCGTGCATGTAAAATGTATTGATTCTTGTTTGCCCGTTGACCATTGAGTGTGATATTCTCTCACATGCAACAAATGGTGCAACAAAACAAATATGGCTATTCAGAGGAGGCAAGACCACCAGTAGGAGGTGTCCAGTATTAGCTGAGGGGGCCTCTCCTGGGTTTGCTTATTATTTTGTCTCCTCCTGCTGACTAGAATGACAGTCGTTTGTACTGCTTTCAAATAAGTTATCTTTCATAGTAATTTATGTAAATAATGGTAGAAAAAAATACATATGGAAACCTGGCTTAGGACCAGAGAACTCCAAATGGGACAGGAGAAGAACAAGATATCTTTGTGGTGTTAAAGCCATGGAATGTTTTATCAGCAGAGGAAAAGGAGGAGTAAAGGAAGGGAGAGAAAGAGTTGAAACAATGAGTGCAAAGGGGTTTTCATTACAGAAGAACAGAAAAATTGTTAGGTCAAGTAACAAATCCCTGTACTCCTTATTTTTCCTGAAACGGGCTAAGAAGAAATGACAGGCAGAGGACCTCCCGTTGTCCAGGCTGTACTGAGTGAATATCTCCTTTACCGGCTTCAGCAGGGGACAGGGTTAGGAGTTTCTAGGCTGAGAGTCCTGAGAAGGTGCCATAAGCTCATGTGTTACAAGGGACTGTGTAGGTTCTATCATCTCAGTCCCTGGACTTTCTTCTTTCAGCCGAGGCAGCTGTGTTCTACTGTGCAGTTTGTTTACACGGCTGGGCCAGGCGGAGATCCCAGATATAAACCAAACACGCTTATTTTGTATTTAGTTCCTACTAAAAGGTCGCTACATGCAGCAATCTGCTCCTGTGCTGTGTCTGATGGTTTACGCTAACCCGTGTTCAGGGCATGTTGTACATGCTCTAAGTAGAGGAAACACTGAAGATAATTGTGACTATGTGATTAATGTTAGGATATACACCCTGCAAGGAAACTCTGATTCTGCTTCCCCAATGAACTAGCTGTACAATGTTTCAAAACACTTTTGTTTGCAGTACTTCTTATGCTCTCTTGTCTTCTAGCGTGTTGCCGTAATCCTTGAGCTCTGTGACACCAGCCTGCCTCCAGTGTTTGGTTTCTCATGGCTTCGGGAATTCTTCTATCACGTTCAGTGCTGCCGTGCTGGTACCTCAGCACTGCTAGTTCCTGGAACCGGTGCTGGTCAGCACTCCTAAATCAGAAACAAACACTGGGCACGTGGAAACTAGAGCAGAGAAACGGGGGGATTTACCCACAGTGCTTGTGTCAGGTAGATGCATCAGTGTCTGGGAAGCATTATGGGACAACTTCACACATGTTCTGCCATATCCCTGAGCCTGGCCTGCATGGAAGCAGCCAGAGGGTAAAAGCAAGCTGTCCTGCTACGCTGCACAAGAGTTATTTTCCCCATGCTGAATGAGCTCTCCAGCACATGAGGCTTTCTCTAGCACTAAGCAGATGAGGAGGTTGTGCTTTCCCTTGTGGCATCTTGTAGTCTGCCTGAATCTCGTGTTCCTGCCTCTGTGGGGAGAGAAGCAACAGAGTCCCAGTGGAGCCTATCTGTTAGGGTCTCTGGGCATAGAATAGCAGGTGATTTGTTTTCCATTCTCCCTCTGTCTTAATGGGAAAAGGAGCGGATTCTTGTCCTTAACTGGGAAGGCTGAGCTCCTGCAGCACAGAGCTCATCTGAGTCCTTGCAAATCTCAGAAGAAGGTCGGGTACTTCAGGCAGCGCGTGCCTCTTCAGTGCTTGTCAGATACAAAAGTGCTGGTTCAAAACCCAATGTTTTGAAAGTTCTTTGGGCAGAAGACTGAGTAGTAGGTGCCTTGATTTGGAGAGAGGGTTCAGTACTGGGCAATCCATTTCCATAACCAGAACAGAATTACTTCCTTTGGGCAGTAGGAGATTTTGCTAGATTGGGAAGGATATTGCATCTTCAAGGGGCAATGTTCCCCTTGAAGAGCTGAATTCCATCTTTCTTATTGCAGAAACCCTTTGCATCTTAAAAATGAAATGTTAGGGACAAAGCTCAAGCACGTCTATAGGTAGGCAGTGAAGATGCAGATACAGGCCCTATTCGTGGCTATCAAATGTGTATCCAAATCATGCTGACAAAACCGAAATTCTTCCACTGACGACCCGGCACTAGTTTTGTCTTGTATTTCAGACACTGTCTTCAGCAGGGGCGAGTCCTGTCATTCCCACAGCTGCATTTTCTTATTACCCTGGCCGTTTCCCTCTCCTCCTGGTGCGGAGGGGCAGGGCTGTAAATCAGATTTCCCTGTGTGTTGTTTGCCCTCACAAGGGAGCAGTGTGCGCAGAGCGGACCCACGCGCAGCTCCGGGGCAGTGATGGTTAATGAATGCTCTGTTGCACGTCCAGGGCAGCCCCCCTGGCTGTGCAGCCACAAATCCTTCTAATAATGCTGGGTGTCGACAAGGTCAGGAGGTCACCACAGGCTGGTATATATCAAGCTTCACCAGAAAAATGCAACTTTAGCTGAGCTGAGCATTTCCCGGTGGCGCCAGCCTCTCCAAGCCCTCATAAAAGGACTGTCTGCAGCCATCTACTGCTGAGTAATAACAGCCACCATCAGGCCCCTAAAATTATAAGGACAAATTAAATTGGCCCTTTCCATATTGTGTGGGACTTAAACACATGTTCCTTTGCTTGTTACAGTAATAGCAGGAAGCTGTGTGCAGGGTTTTACAACTAGAAGCACTACGCGGAAGAAATTCACAGTAAAAGTTGTTGGTAGCAGGTTTGGGCAAATTTCGGTAGAAATGCTTTTTGCTTCATGTCATTCTTTCTAATACATAGGCATAATATCTAAGCATTATTATGATTATGTCGCAAATGGGATTGTCTGACGGAGAGGTTAAAGTAATAGGACGGTTTGGAGAATAGAATTAAAATATCTGCCCTTACTCCACTCTCCGAACTGGGATTAAAACACGAGTCCTTTTTCACAGGGCATCATCCTCCCCAGCTTCTGGATTAAATGTTTTTCACATGATAAATGTGTTCTGAATACAATTTCTCAAAACAGTAACGGTTGATCGACTGATCAAGTACATACAGCACGTCAGTCATTGCAATATTGAGATGTTTGCATTCCAAATATGGAAAATCACAGGAGTAACTCTTTTGGAAATTTTAAAATAATTTTGTTGAATTATATCAGATGATAGCATTAATGTTTTGGTGGTGATTCATTAGCATTCCGTACCAGGGAGGTAGTTACTAGATTCTTTGAAGTGGTGCAGTAATTCCGTAAACGAGGGCTCCCACATTTTCCTCGGAAGATCGTGATACACCTCCAGACCTGCAGTCAGCACGGGGAGATGGGTTAGGGCACTCTTACACGTGGCCGGGGCAGATCAGAGGCAGTAGCACCCCAGATGTGGGAAGTACTCTCAGATTGCGTTCTGATACTCCGTAGATATGCAGATTGTCCCAATAAATAAAAAAGCAGAAGAAGAGGTGGTCTGTGGGCCTGACTGGTACAATGCGAACGACAAATCTCTGGGCCTCAGAGGGAGATGAGTGGCAGAGGCCTGGTCTGACCCCATGCATCACAAGGGAGGATGCCTTGGAGTCTTTCAAATGGCTGCTCTTTGCAAATGTAAGGATTAATTTTCCTGGCAGAAGAATGTTTTGGATTTTTCAGCTGGTGGGAGAAGGGGACCTTTAATACCTGCTGCGATCCAGGGCATAATTCCCTGGCGGTCTGAAGGAGTGTAAATAAGAGACTTTATCGAGTGTTTTGGGGTCTCTGAGGTCTTGCTCGAGCCTTGGTACTGAAAACAATCCGGGAACTGTTCAATGAGATTAGGGAAGATATGTCAGGCATAGTCTAAGGGAGATAAATGCATCAGGGACCAGGAAGAACGCTCAGCATCGTGCACCTTGCAGGAATCCCTCATCACGTCACAGGAAAGAACACACATGGCTTTTTCCTCAGTTGTGTGACAGCAACCGTGTTCCTCTTCGCATTTCCCCTGTCTTAGTGAAACATCCTTTTCCAGCAGAAGAAATTCCAGGGTTTTAGTGTCTGATCAGTTTTCTAAGCAGTCTAAAATCTTTCTTCTTCTCTAATTTTGATCTGTTTTCTATAAAATGAGATGAAACTAAACTTGTTGATTTTTTTTTTTTTTTTTTACCCACTCCCCCCCCGCCCCTCCCAGTTACTGATGAACAAGCAAATTGGATTAAAAAGATATGAAGTGGATGGAAGAAAAGTCCTTTTTTATTTTGATGAGGTAAAGCCTTTGTTTCTTATAAATATGTTGTTTTTCCATGAAAGGCAAACAGCCGGTGGATGAGGCATAGGTACAGCCTATTGATGTCGATGGTCCCTCACAGATGAGGATTACCCCGCAGCGTTAACTGGCCGATTGCCTGAGCCTCTTTTGAGGCAGGCGGGTGGTGTGGGTTTGGTTGCAAACCAAAGCATAACAGAGTCAGGTGATTCGCTTCAGCCCATATAGAATTTCTAGACAGATATCACTTAGTTTTTGCCTCAAAATAATCTCGCCTTCAGTTACAACGAGCATTGGTAAAAGGACGGAGTAGAAATGCACTCTAATTCAGATCTCACAGCACATACTTGAGTGTGGAAGATGAGATCTCTCCTGGCTCCATCATCAGCAGTAAATAGTTAGCTAGTTGCGTTAGTGAGCTGGCTAATGACAGGAGTGGTGGTAGGTAAGCCAGAGGATACAGCTGGAGTTTCAGGTTTGACTTTCTGATGTTGTTGTATGGCAAGCATGCACTTTAAAGGCCAGCAAAGTATCATGTATTTTAATTTATCCCGTTTGGCTTTTATTCATGATCTTTGTCTCTATAGCTGGTATTGGCAGTGTCTTCCTTCTCCCCAAGGGTGTTACATACAGGGCACATGCTACGTTTATTTGTCTCTTTCTTCACTTCAAGTGCAATTCTTGTTACAATGAGTCTTTTACATAATTTCATACAGATTCCTAGCCAATGCATGACCTGCGTAAAGTTTCAAGCTTTCAGAGAGCATATAGTTGGGAAAACAGCTCCTGTTCCTATCAAAGTGTACGATTACTATGAGCCAGGTAGGTGCCCGTTTTCCTTTGATTTTTGCCAGCATTAGAGCGCTAGGCATAAGGCTTGGTTGTGATTTCTCTTTCTTGCTGGCCTGCAGCTTTTGAAGCAACTCGTTTCTACAACGTTAGCGAAAACAGTCCCTTGGCTCGGGAGCTCTGTGATGGGCCAACGTGCAATGAGGTGGAAAGCTCAGCTAGCCAATGGGTTGGTAAGTTGCACCAAAGTCAAGCAGGTTTTTTTTTAAAATGGAGCCCACAGATATACTTTCCAGAAGTTCAGAACTCAAAATTACATTTAGAAAAATGCTCTATTTCACTATCTGCGTTAGTGGAAGTTTTACGAAGGTTTGTGGGATACCAGTCTTAAACTTAGGACAGCCAACCACACCAATGTAGTCCACTCTTCAGTCATGAAGGTGACTAAATAACAGCTTCAGAGGCCAGATATAATGTATAATTCTGGAAAACTTGCACAAAGTGAGATGTGTTAATAAACATAAAGGTAAAAACTCTTTAAATTGCATTTGGTTTTCTTTCTCTGAAATACCTTGCAAAAGAGTTCCACAATTAACTGTAAGAAGATTGAACAATATCGTGCGTCAGTGACAGGAATAACTTTCCTCAGAAACTACACGTTCCTTTCTGTTCTTTATGTCATACAAAATAGTTGTTTTATCCTATATCTGGAATCTACTGCAATATGGTTCTTTCAGAAAGACAACTTTCTTCCCAGAGCTTTTTGTTCTACCGGATTTGTAAATTCCCATGAGAAGCCTTAGGGAATTCAACAGAAAGCTTAGAGAAGTAGAAGAAAATTGCCACTCCATCTTCCCCTTCCCCGTGCAATGCAAAAATATTGCTTTGGATGTTTTTGTTTACTTTTCAGGCTTTGTTCACTCTGGACCATGCAATAACATTTTTGGCTGCTTGGAGGATGAGTATTTTGAGCAGTGTATGTGTTCGCGAGACTGTGGCTACGATGGGGAGCCTGTATGTGGATCGGATGGACAGGTTTACCCGAACCATTGCCAGATGGAAGTAGCATCGTGCAGGAATAATACAAGGATAGAACAGATGCCCATGTCTCAATGTTCTGCCTGTAGGTTTCATTCAGTTCCCTTTTCTGTTATGATCTAGTTGCAGAACAGTACAAATCCTTGTCTAAGCAAATGCTAATTACATACATGTGGTAGGGAAAAGAGGACAATTCAAAACCTCCTGTGTATTATTTCGCTGCTCATACTACAGGGGATTCAGTTATAAGAGCAGCTGCCTTTCTGCTTAGCTCAGAATAACTGGTTTTCTGTTCTCGTGAATACATTTTTACCAATCAGAATGAGCTTCAGAGCAATTTAGTGATACTGTTTTATCTGAAGTAAATAATCCTAGATAAAAATGACATCCATGAAATGTAACATTCTTTGGAGACTCCGCATGGGCTTTCAGCATGTACAGCGTAGTAGCTCAGTGAATTGAGTATGCCACCTCTGGAAATGCAAACATTTTCTAGAGATTCATTAACAAATTTTATGACCAATGCATTTATTTTTCATTTTATTTACAGCAAAGAATTTGCCGGAAGAAAGGGAGACGTACTCCCACCCAGCTGAGCAACCCAGTGTTCAACAAACTCCAGCAGGTAATATCATACCTTTTTATTTATCCAAGACCTTTTGCTTTAGCAAGGTTAAAGCTTCTCCTATCACTATATAAAAGTATATACGGCTCTTAAGCACATTTAAGTAAAGATGATTAATTCCTTCATCTTTTAGAAAAGACAGACCATTCAGAAATCAGAAAAGATAACTGTTCAACAACAGACTAGCTCTTCTAGTCCTTTTCCTCTATTCAGAGCACACACCAGATTTAGGTAACTTTTCATAGGAGCGGGCAAGTGACCCTCCTATTTTCTCAGCTTTGGTATGTTCAAACAATTCACGCTCTGTGATCTTTTCTTCAATATTCAGCTGGAAAGATCACATTTAAAAGCAGGCTGATGTAATGTGTTTCAACAAACAACTGAACAGGACATGACAACAGACCAAACCATTGCAAGAACTAGAATCCAGGAGGATTAACTTTGTCCTTAGCAGTTCTGGGGAGAAATTGAGCTGGCAGTCTTGATTCTCTCAGAGCTGCTGTTTGGAATAAAGGGCCTTAGTGAGCAAAAATGTTAAGGTCAGTAGATGGAGTAGCCAGGAATTTGGCTGCTCATTTTATTTGGTGCTTATATTCATACACTTTTTTCCAAGACTCATGTCGAACTTGCTCATGGCTCACAATAAATCTCACCAAGAAGCAGTGGAGGGTCAATAGAATAGTTTGTTTCATGCTGTTTCTAGTAAATAAACTGGACTAGATTTTTCCTGGCTGCTTTCCACTCATTAATTTTCCCCTGGCCTCTAACTCTCCTAACAAATCGGTAAAACAAGTTAATTCTTCAAGAGAAGGCTCTGTGCCTTCTCACATCCTTCTTGTGCACCAGAGTTCAGACTAGCATGTGTCCAACCTGAGAGACACCATCCCGCTCTTTGCCCTTCCTCTGCTCTCCAGAAGTTGATGGACGGTTTTCTTATTAAGGTGTAAAAAGCACGGTGAATATTCCCTTATGACTATTTCTATAGGTCATTCAATCTTAGTGTTTAGTGTCTCTTCTGTTTTCCCTCCCTTTGTTTCTGGACTTAGTGTGTGTGTGTGTATATATATATATATCAGATTGCTGTCTGTTAGAATAACTGAGATGAATGCTTGTTGCCTTTTATTCTGTGCAAATGCTGTGTACTCAGCATGGAAACTGTTTGCAATCTGAAGCCTTTAAAGCAGCATTCCCAAACTGCTCTGTAGGGCACTGCTGGTATGCAAGGCCATACCAAGTGTTTTGCTGCTGGTCTACAAAAGGGGACTGCAATGACCTCCTTTTAAAATAAAGATTTCATAGTAAAAATATGGTTACCTGGGAAAAAAAAATGTGGAACTTGATGGTAGTCTACAATCCAAAAATTGTTAGAACAGTGTTTCTGAAATAATCTGCATTAAAGTATCTGCCTAAGAAAAATAACCCTGTGGTTTCTGTTCTAAACAGACAAAAGCAATGTTGGCTCGGTAGGCTAACAATAAGAGCAAAAGTGGAAATTTGGATATTTGTGCGTGTGTGTGGCATTTTTATACAGATGATAGATTAACAAACCTGTATGCCACAAGGATATGTTTGTCAGAGCACAAGCGTTTAGAGCTGGCTTTGTTCTGGGATCTGTGAGCGTTCAATTTGAGAGCCTCCTGGAAGGCAGATACTCTTCTGAACTGAGCTGTCTGAGCAGCCATGGCAGAGTGAGCATTCAGAAATAAAACTGACTAAATCCTGCATCAGGAAAAGCGCCCAGCATGTGATTTTCATTAATCCTCTGGGCTCCTCTCAGGTCAACCACACGGTACATGAATCAAAGTTTAACAAATGAATGAATCCCTCCTTATACACGGGTCTCATTTGGACTCACTGGTTTGTTAGCATTGAAGCATGTGATTGGTTTAAGTCGGCTCAGGTGCTGTGGGTTTCTACTGAAAGTTCTGATGAGCCATGTCTAAATCTGCGATTTCCTAAAAGGATGCAAAACTCCAGGAGCCAAATCAAGCTTAGGGCAGGTTGGTGAAACTGCCTCTGTGTGTTAATCTTCAGGAAATACCATTTTCTTGGAGAACCTCGTGGTGTTTATATTGTCTGAAATGCCTCTGTATTTGCCGTATGACTTGTGCAGACCCGGCTTGGTTTGATTGATGCTTTCATTGTTAGCGCTTGTCTATGTTACCCCAGCAATGGAAACAATGAGCCAGCTTCCTTCCAGCGAACAGTGGGGAACTTCGTAATGTGTTCGGGCTCACTCTGGCAAACGCAGACTTGCAGCGTAGTTCCATATACACCAGTGAGTTTGCTAGAATAAGCAACAGCTTTTGAGTTATGCTGTGCAAGGTAAGCAGTTGTATCTAGATGGTCCTGAAAAATCAGGATGCAGTGCTTCTTGCAGCACCGAGCTATTGTCAAAGCATTTTAAAATGCCTTTCAAAAGTCTGCAGCAGATGCTGCAGCAAGTGAGGCAGAATGGCTGAGGTTTGATCTTAAGACTGTAGCCTGTTTTTGTACGGATGGGTAGATCCTCTGCGCATCTTTAGAAACATTCTCTTGATTGAGAGGGAAGCGTGCAGGGTGACAGACTTGGCTGAAACAACTCAAGTCTGACTCCCCTTCCTCAGCTGTTCTTTCTGACAGGTGAGTTACTGAGACTCGAAGGGATGGAACAGGTTTTTGATGAGTGGCATGGACCGACATCTGCCTCTAAGCATTGAAGCTCTGCTGGTTTGCTTTCACAGCCTGTTCCTGTCATACTTGTTTGGAGTGAAAGCTCCTGGAGCGGGATTTTGCTAACTGGATTACCAGTATCTCGAGTGCCTCTCTGTCTGTGGTTTTCCTAAGATCGTTGTCACACTAGGCTACAAAAATATGGGTGGATTTCAGAGCCTCAGGAATCCTCAGTGGCTCTGATAACAGCTCTCTGATGAAGTGGTGCTTTGACAGCTTCCATAGATCATTAATGCTCTTCTGAAATTGCCTAAATCTTCTCTGCCGAAAGTGCTAAATATATAGCCACTGATGTTGGAAGGCAGTATGTTGATATCGCGGTAATGTTGCGATTCTACATGTATTTGGTGGAAAAGCAACACCAAAGCGTGGGGCAGCAGCACTCAGTGGTACCCCACCCAGCTTCATGCTGCCTGACCCCCCCTCTCCCCACAGCTGGAGCCCTGTTATTGGTACGGTTCTGTTCCAGCGGTTAGAAGGGGCAGTAACTGGAAGAAAATTCTCGGCAGAATTGTGATACTTCTATTTGGTGGTGGTGGTGTTATTTTTTAAAAAATGAAATGCCATCACCCATCTGTAGCTCCCAACAGGAACATCGGAGTGAGCTCTGCTTCCAGGTGGAGGCACCTCGCAGCACTCCCCGGCGGGAGCATTATTCACAGGACCCCTGTTCTGTTAGGACTGATTGAACTGGCGGAGGGCCATTTTTCCTTTCACCCCATCGATGTTCAGCAAACATTGGCTTAAGCACAGACATTTGGAGATGGGGGAGTGGTTTGTGTGCAACAGGAAATGTCGGCCTTTCGTCTTTGCTTTGATTCCAGCGCTGCATTCCTGGGAAGAGTGAGGTCTGTGATGTTAATTCTGTCCCTAGTGGACAGCAATCATCCATTCATAGAACGAGCTCATGATCTGGCAGGTTCTCACGTGGAGAAGGCCAAGAAGTGAACACAGAGACTGACTCTGCTTTCAGGCAAGTGTTCCCTTGCCTAGGGCTCAGCCTGTTGCTGGGAGGATGTGGGTGGTGACAGGGAAGAGCCTTCAGATATTTTATTTCTAGAGAACAAACATTTTCAAAGACCTCGATGAGTATTCTCCTTAAATAAAGCCAACTTTGTGGAGAGGGTGATGGACTTTTCCTCCCTGCAACAGCTACGTTTCAGTGATTGCTTTGGTTTGGATTAGAGCAGTGTATACAGAAAGCAAACAGGAAAGATGGACAGCTGAGCTGGCTCGGGGAACAGTTTAGAAAACGGGGAGCTATTGATATTCCTAGAAGTTTTATCTTGCAGTCTTGCCCTCCGGATAGTGAGCGATCACCCAGCATAGAGAGGCACAGCCTGTTTTGAGTGGGATATGTGCTGAGTGACTGACCTGCCCGTGTCTTAGTATAGACTGGAGTGAGTGCAAGGAGGATAAATCCATGTTTCTGCCTGTGATGTGTCTCTTCCTATTTTAAACGGTGGAAGTTTCTCAGTGGTATGTGACTGCTGAAGCAGATGTATCTCAGCTACTGCTAGTTCAGGCTGAGGGAGAAGCGAATGGCTTTGATGTAAGCTCCAGGCCTGTTTTGCCAAAATCTTCATTCTTGCTGGGCTGAAAAGAGACCTAGCTGCTTGTGCTGATCTCTGTCGTGACATGCACCGAGTAAACTGCTCCAGCACAGTCTGCCCTCTAGCTTTGTAACCGTTATAAAACGGTGCTTAAAGAAGCACACCCATTACACATCTTCGTATGGATTGGTCTCTCGTTAACCAAGGTACTTGGCTTGGACCAAGTCAAAGGAAAGAGATGTATTTTCAGGGTGTGGAGTAACTAATTTGTGACATCTGATGTTCCCAAAGATATACGTCATACTTTTATCTTACACTATACGGGTCTCAGGGTGAACTGGTTCCTAACTTAAGCACCTCAGTTAATTAGATACTTTAAAATGAAACTTTGAATTTTTTGTCAAATCACATGGCCCCTTGTCCTTTTTTTTTCTTTCTTTTTTTTTCTGTGATTCCTTTCATTTTTTTCCCAGTTCCCAGGTCTCAGACTGGGAAATTGACAATTCTGATTTACAGCAGCTGTTCTCATGGCATGTGAATCTAAGCAATGCATATGCAGGTCTCTTGGCGTGTAGCCTCCTTTACTCGTGTAAGGTGCTCATTTGGCCCCTGATTTGCCTCCTTGATTGAAATTCCTTTCCTCTTACGTCATTCTACTTCTCTGTGATGCAATATGTGATGCTGAAATGCAGTTTCTTTGCCTAAACCCCAACCTGAGACTACAGTTTCCTTTCCAGCAGAGGAAGGCCCTCCACTACAGACAGATCTGTCGTACTACTCCTATGAATATGACCCAGACCCCTATGCGTCGGAAGCGGATGTTTTTGAGATTGTGGCAGAACTGACAACAGCAAGCACGTTAAAAGAAGCGGACAAGATACAGGAAGTAGTGACCACAGTAGAATGGTGAGCCGGAGAGCAGGGGATCATAAACCTGGTTTGAGAGTCAACATATAATGTACTAACTCATGTGTTGGGTCGAATGTATTCAGTTCCTCAAAGGGGGCATTCATACAACTGACCTGCTAACCTCTTTAGCAAGGAACCACTAGGAACGAGATCTTGCTAAGGTAGCATATAAAATTCGTGACCTGAACGTCTCCATCCCTAGCAAAATAAAAAGTGATCTTTAAAGTTTTTCTCTGCCCAGCCCCAGGGATGTTTCACAAAGATGTGTAATGGGAGAGTGACTTTTCTTCATTGTGTTCTCTTTTCAACAGAAATATATAATTTAAATAAAGAGAAGAGGCTCAGAATCAACTCCTGTATGAGTTTGTTCCTACAGACGACCTGCTGCAGAACA
The DNA here is from genome assembly GCF_000708025.1 of Charadrius vociferus. Lineage (NCBI taxonomy): Eukaryota > Metazoa > Chordata > Aves > Charadriiformes > Charadriidae > Charadrius > Charadrius vociferus. The sequence goes on from NW_009646958.1 coordinate 359,331, forward strand.
GAAACCGAATGATGACTACTTCCTGATGCACTCAGAACTGTAGGCTTTGCTGCCCCGTGGGGGGGGATCTGGAGCGCTAAGGGGGACGCTCAGCGTTATTTTTCTGTCAATTTTCCTGCCTTTTGTGCATCCTCTTTGGAGTACTTCCAAGGATGGGAGACCAATATGCTGTGCCCTCTAGGTGAGAAAAATAGGGGCTGGAATTCAAACATATAGACCATTTCAAAGTGTTTTCTCTACTATCAGAATACTGCAAATGCCATTTCCTAGCTACATTTAGAAGCTAAGTCCAGGCCTTGTGCTTAGCTGAACTGCTGTGTGAGGAAAGATGGCTGAGAAGTTTTCTCTCGAATTATAATAATAAAAATCAGTGTGTTTTGCTAATTATGACATAGCGAGAGGCTAATCGTCTTCCCCAGCCCGTAAGTCTACTGCACCCACAACAATGTCCCATGAGAGAAAAACTTCCCTGGTGGCTCCACGTTCAGGGGAGTTGTTGGGAGGTACGTTTTACAAGCGAAAGCTGAAATCCGCTGTCAGGGCTGAAAGGCTGGGCTGTTCGCCATCTGGCTGCCAGCTTCAGGTGGGGAGTTTGCCAGCCATAGCGGTGAGAAGGATTAGGTGGGTGAGCCCTCCTCGCGTTGCACTGTGCTGATAAGGGCTGCTTGCAGCCTTCTCAGCCCCTTTCCTCCTTGTAAACCCTGGCATGAAAATAAAGCTGACCCGAGGCGCAGTCCTTTTAAATGCTTGCCTGACTTCACCGGTCACTTGTATTCTGCTCCCATTAGGATGCCCGTACAATGGCTGTTCTGGGTATGGAAATCTGTGCGCAGGCGCCGGCTCTGCTGGCCGGTACAAATCACTGGTGTCACAGAGGCTGGACTCCCCCAGACTGACCTGCCCCAAGCAATGTGGTAAAACTACAAACAAAAGCTTTGTGTTTCCAAAAGTGCAGGAGCCGAGAGGGGTTTGTTGGTGGTTTGTTTTTTTTTTTTTTTGTTTCCCTTCCTGCCTGGAGCAGCATTGTTCTTTTTGGAGGAGCTACATGCAATTGCCTGTTGCAAAATAGTATTAATATTTTATCTTCCCACTCCTATTGTTACCAGCACCCAGAGTGGGATGGAAACTCCTTTTGAGGGTGTTTATTGGTGAATGGAAACAGGAAAAAGCCCAGCTCCATTCATTTTTAGGGCTTGTTTACACAGGAACTATGACAAGAATATACCCCAGTATAGACATTCCATTCCAGAATAAAGGCAATTTTATTCCAGAAAAATGTCCACATGGGGACAAAACAGGAGGTATCCCAGAACTTGGGCATATGTAGTTTCCAGTCCTTTTTGTCTGGGGCCAGATATTTGCAGAATGTAGTTGACATGATGAAGGTCTGGGTCTTCAAGTTCCCAGAAATTTTAGAACTGCTTTGTTGGCAAGTGCCCAAGCCTTCCTTCATGGCTGCGCTCAGCTCTCCTCGCAGGATCTTGACGTGGCTGCTGCCCGTATGTACCCACTGCTGCTCAGCAGAGGCTTTTGCCACGTCTCTTCAGTGTGTGTGAACAGACCGTGTCCTCTCTGTGTCCGCACAGCGGAAGCGCAGGCGGCTGCATTCCTCTCTGGCAGGTAAATAGATGCCTTTCGACTAAATTCCATCTCCTGTAAGCAACTGGCCTGGCAGACACTGGCTATTGTGTACACACACAGGACTGAGTCAATATTTATCCCCTGGGTAAATAACAGACCTAGTGTGAGCTGCAACAAGAGTTGGGTGGTTGGGTTTTTTGTTGGGTGTTTTTTTTTCTTTTCTAAATATCAAAGCTGCACAATACAAACCCTGCTGTTCGCTGGTTCCAGCCTCAGCTCTTTAATGCTTTGAGTCTGGGAGAATGAGACATTTAGTCACCCTGATACTCGCTTCCCACAGAAGGTGGGACCTGTGTTCTGGATTCTTCAGTCTCCTGTCCTCTGTCCCTTTCTGGCTTTAGTTTCCTTGTCTTGTCCATTGTATGCTTCTGGACAGGTATTTGAAGTCATTTTATGTTGCTTGGTCCTCTCATAGATCCTTGGGCAGTCAGACAGCATCACCGCTGGGGACAAGGAGATGAAGGGAGGGAGTTCCAGCCAAGTATTAAACGTGACTTTCTTCACTTTCCTCAGGCTCTGGTACACGTTACATACTAATGCAAGACGCAGACATCTCCCCATTGCTGCCAGCTAAAGAATTCCTCCTGGTGGCCATCAATCATGGCCTTGTTCTGTGGGGACTGTGTGTGCCGGTGCACTCACCTGTTTGAGGCAGAGGAGTCTTGCTTCTGTTTTACAGCTAGAAGAAAAGCCAGAGGGACCTGCACCCTCAGAAGGCAAAGGCAGAGCAGCCTTAGTGTCCTTAAATGGAGACAGTTAGGGCAGGAGAGTGCGTGTGAGGTCCTGTGCCAGCGTTCCTGGATCCCGGAGCCTGACTGCACCTTGAGTGCTGCTTCCCAGCTTTGGCACTTCCTGGGAAATCACTAGTCCGTCTGCTCTTGGCAGCCTCCGCCTCCCCCCAGTCTTGCCCCACCAAACTAGCTCCTTTCTGTTGTTAAAAAAAAAAAAAGTAATTTTATTTAAGGAATTGAATAAATAAACCTGGAATTACACAGTTGCAGTTGCCTTTTCTCCCCTCTCACAGGACAAAAGGAGCGGGTCTCTGCCCTGTTCCCCACCACAGCTGATGGTCCCTCTGTCCATCGCTTTCACCGTCCCAGATTTGTTGTTCATTTTTCTTGTAATCTTCATGAATTCTTATGTAGGAAGAAGATTTTCCTAGATTATTTTTCCTCCGTTCTTCAAAATCCTACTTGGAATACCGAAACTCTTTAGGACTAGGTCCCTGAGAACCGCTGGACACAGCGTAGCCTTATTGGACTCGGTGTTATTCATAGGCTTTGGCCCAGTTCTGGCTGTGAAGCTTCTCAGTCGCGCTCCCTGAGAACACAAGGACATCTCAGCACTGAAACCTCAGGCTCCAGCTTTGTGAAGACCACCCAACCAAAGCTTGGAGAGAAGGGATTAATTTTTTTTAAATTTTTTGAATTTTTTTCAACGGAAGGAAGACACCAACTCAGTGGGGGAAAGCTAGCAAGGGCAGCAGACCTACTGCTGCTTTGGGCTTTGAATTGTTTCTACCTTCGAGCCGTTTGCCTCCCTCCGTCAGAGAGATGCCTCTCCTTTCCTTTTGCTGAAGGTCCCTCACTGCAAAAGGAGAAAAGTGCCCGTGGGTTTGTACGACGCAGATCTTCCTACTTACATCAAGTTATGTTACTGAATAGCTGCAGCAGTGCTAGTTATCAGTGATTTTTGCTTGCAATCCTTTCAATGAAATTAATATTTATATATTTGTAACTGTACATTATGCAGAGTAATCATTACCGTGGTATTTATTTTAAAGCAATAGTTCCCTTGTTCTTTCTTGTCCAAGTGTTTTGGTCTTGCCTCTTTCCCTCCTTCTTAATCAGCCTCAGTAGAAACAAATACCAGAAGAATGTTCAGCTTGCTTGAAGAACATCACCCAAACAGCAGCACTCGCTTTGCTGATGTTCGCTATTGGCATTTACTGCACAATAACCTGCGTATCGTTATTGTGAATAGATCATCTACGTAGAAAACCTCAGCCCGGTTTGTGCTTGGGTTTTGAGGTGGGTTTTTTGTTTGTTTGGGGTTTTTTTAGTACTTACTACTTGTGGCTGAGTGGCAATAGCCCCGGCTACAGCAGGTCTCCTGTGCTCAGGAGCTGGCGCACCCGCTGCACCCGCGGTGCCGTGTCCGTAGGAGACAGGCTCCAGTTTTTCACCCGCGTTTCGCCCCTGCGCATACATGTACATGCAAACAGTTCAATGACCATTTTTGTTTTGTTCACACAAATCTTAGCAAGTCTGAGTCCAGAAAAGGGTTTGTTTTAGATTCTGATAAATATTTTATTAAAAACTGATTTTAAGACAATCTTGTCTGCCTCTTCTTATTCACAATGTTGGGTGTATGTTTGACCATAGGTAATGGTGAGTACAGAAGTGGTGTCTGTACCAGTAAAACTAAAGAATTCAGGAACTCTGAGGAGGTTTATCACTCATTTTCTATCTTGCTGCTTACTGGGCTGTGCCCGAGAGATGAGCTGACTGCATTTTGCCAAATTTGCTACAGGTTCCAATAAGCAACAAGCTCAGTCATCTGTTTCATAACAGAGAGTTCTTGATTGTGTGTGACACTACAAAAAAAAAGAGTGGAGATCTAGAGTGAGGGTTTTCTCAATTCCTTCTTTAATATTTCCCTTCAAGAGACATAATTTTTTTTTCTAAAAAAATCCATTAATACAGTCTTTGCCCCAAAGAAATTATGGATGCCAAGGGTCATTTGCAAAAATAGGGATTAGTGAATGGGATTTTTACACTTGTTGCCAACAATGAGCTGACATTACTATGGTGTTGCTTACTAATCAAGCCAAGAATGTATTTGCTAGAAAAGCCAGTGCTCTACGTTCTCTTGACAGGATATTTTAGTTCAGGAGTGTACCTTTTCACATAGCTCCCTCCTAGTACTTTTGAAATGTTTAGAAATTTGGTTTTGCAAGTGCCTGTTCTTTTTCAGTTTTAGGTGAAGGCAATACGCATTCAAGGACAGCAAGCAAGTCAGTAGCAGGAAGAGAAATAGAACACACGTAGCAATTGGTCTGCAAGATGTGTTAGGAAAACCAGACGCAGGTGTATTGGCAAGAGCGTCCCTGGCAGTATGTCACCAGACGAGAAGTTGCATGCAGTGTCCCGGTGCCAGCTCTATATGTGTTCAGCACTCCACATCTTGGCTGGACTTCGCACCTCTCAAGGAATCCCCTGGGCCAGGTTTATTCAGTTATAGCTATGCAGACAGGAGAGAGGACTCATCTCCTGGGAAATACCGCTCCAAATGAAACTTGTGGGATCTCAGTGTTGTCTTCATCTCATCCCCAATGGATGTTGTGAGCGCCTTGGGAGCTGGGAGCTGGGATGGAGGCTTACACCAGTGAATCTTTGGAACTTTTTGGAGGGAGTGTTTCCTTGGAGGTTTTTAGGGATGTGGTGTTTTGTTTTCTGTGACTGAAGAATCTCCTCCTCACCTTTTCCCGGAAGTCTTCAGAAACGTAGTAGTAGACAAAGGGATCAGCGCAGCTGTTAAAGGTACTGACGGCCAGGCTCACCATGTAGCTGATATACAGGTTGCTGTACAGCTTGGAGTTATAGCTGGAGTAATGAACAAGGAGGAGAACGTTGCTGGGTGTGTAGAAGGCCACAAGCGTGAACAGCACCAGAGCTGTGAGCTTCATAGAGTAGGAGTAACGCTTCCCGCTGTCCAGGAGGGCTCGCAATACCGAGCAGTAGCTAAACAGCATCACTACCAGAGGAGCCAGGAAAGCACAGGCGATCAGGCAGATGAAGTAGTAGAAGTAATAGCTGTCATCCTCGTGCCTGGGGACAACGTCATGGCAGACAGTGACGTCTGCTCTGTACAGGGGGTACGACTGCTGCTGCAGAGTCAGGGGCAGGGTGAGGACGGCGGCACAGAGCCAGATGGCGGCGCAGGTGCAGGCAGCAAAGGCCGGGGTGCGGAAAGAACGTGAAAAGAAGGGATGCACCACAGCCAGGTACCGGTCGACGCTGATGCATGTGAGCAGCAGCACCGAGCAATACATGTTCCCGTAGAAGAAAGCTGTGGTCAGCCGGCACAGACCTTCCCCAAAGGGCCAGTTGTTCCCCAGGAAATAGTAGAAAATCTTGAAGGGCAGCACCAGTATGAGCAGCAGGTCTGCTGCGGCCAAGTTCATCAGGAAGACAGTGGAGGTCAGCTTCTCAGCCCTGGTGGCCAGGACCCACAGGGCCAGCCCGTTTGAGGGCAGCCCCACCAGGAAGACGAGGGTGTAGAGGCAGGGGACGAGCCGCACGGTGACCATGCTGCCCAGCTGAGAGCGGGTGGTCTTGTGTATCAAGAGGTAGGTGACGTTGTTTATGGTTACCTTTTCCCCAGGGATGGCTCGGGGACATGGTGCAATCTCTGGTGTCGTTACCTGCTCGTTGGTGCTGTTCTGGGAGTAATCTGTCAGAAAAACACTGTCTGTTACTTGGTGTTTGGGCAGTCACACTTGTGCTTTGCAGAGCAGGCTGCATGCGTGACCCCCCAAATACTAATTGCATTTTACATTGCGGTTCCTGGAAGTGGGAGTATTCTGTAAAATGCTGCTGTGTGATGGGCAGACAAAGTTGGCTAGCAGAATTAGGTGTGCAGGAGGAACCACCAGCAACCTTACCGAAAATTTACACGATTCCTCTGTCGTGTGGTTTCCCACAGCTCCCACATGATCGCTGTGCTGTACAGCCATCATCAGGCCTGGGGAACCAGGGAGCAATTCCTCTGCCCGGCTTTCGAAAGAACCCCAAGATCTGGGGCTACTCTGGGGTAAAGTCATGGCTGTAGCAGTATAAATTTTAGCTAAAGATTTTGGGTTCAAGTTTTACTTCTCCTCTAATTGTTCTTTCTCTTTCTAGTTTCTTTCACCCGTTTCTTTCTCTGCTGTATCACCTTCTATCACCTGCTGCTGCAACTAGAGTATGCACGAATCTCAATTAGAGTGTGCTCCCATGGGATAGCTTTAAAAAATGAGTTTTCAGGGATCTTATAAAGGTACCAAATATCCAGCACAGAATCACAGAATGGTCAGGGTTGGAAGGGCCCTCTGGAGCTCCCCCAGTCCCCCCCCGCCAGAGCAGGGGCACCTCCAGCAGTGGCACAGGACGGCGTCCAGGCGGGTTTGGGATGGCTCCAGAGGGGGAGACTCCCCCACCTCTCTGGGCAGCCTGTGCCACTGCTCTGCCACCCTCACAGCAGAGAAGGCCCTCCTCAGGTGGAGATGGAACTGCCCATGGTCACCTTTGTGCCCGTTCCCTCTTGTCCTGTCACTGGGCACTACTGAACACAGACTGTTCCCATTCCCCTGTGGCACACTCCCTTGAAGGATTTATAAGCATTAATAAGATCTCCCTTCAGTCTTTTCTCCAGACTAGAAAGCCCCAAGTCCCTCAGCCCTTCCTCATAAGAAAGATGTTCCAGTCCTCTCATCATCTTTGTAGCCCTTTGCTGGACCCTCTCCAGCAGTTCCCAGTCTTTCCTGAACCGGGGACCCCCAAACTGGACACAATACTCCAGATGTGGCCTCACCAGGTCAGAGAAGAGGGGGAGGATGACCTCCCTCGACCTGCTGGCCACATTCTTCTTGATGCCCCCCAGGATGCCATTGGCCTTCTTGGCCCCCAGGGCACATTGCTGGCTCGTGGGCATCCTCCTATAGTCCACCAGGACTCCCAGGTCCCTTTCCCCAGAGCTGCTCTCCAGCAGGTCAGCCCCCAACCTGTACTGGTGCATGGGGTTATTCCTCCCCAGGTGCAGTACCCTACACTTGCCCTTGTTGAACTTCATAAGGTTTCTCTCTGCCCAACTCTCCAGCCTGTCCAGGTCACGCTGAAGAAGCCCTTTAAGAAGCAATTTCTTACCCAAAGATGTACACTCACCATCGTAGTCTGCAGAGGCCAGGCAGAGTCCCCAAAAGGCGCAGCACAGCACGAGCCTGTGTGAGAGCCGTCCCTTCCCGAGGGTGCCCATGCTGGTGCAGGGTCCAACAGTGCACTGCTGTGTGCAGAGCCGTGTGGGGAAGGCAGGATTAGTGACCCTGTTTACGCATTTCCTTCTGCTAGTCCTTAACTCACGGAAGCACCAGGCTCATCCTGTGAAGGATGAGGCGTATGGGGGGCTGTCACGGCATGCATGAGTATGCATTGCCCAAGCAGGGACTTAGGCAGTGTCAGAGGCAGGATGGGGAGGGGTGTACGTAGCCAGACCAAGAGTATATCAGGGCCGTACTTCATCGTCAGAGCTAGACGGTGGCCCAAGTGACTCATTTGGGCCTCCTTCCTGCTCCAGAATATTCCTGGAAATAACAAATGTGGTCAGATTTGATGCAGTTTGAGTTTGGTTTAGAGCGTAAACTGAACTTCTGACCTCCCGTGTCAAGCATCCTTCCACTCAAGAGAGACCCAAGTGGCTCTGTGTGAGATGCGAGGTCTTTTCCCACACCCTGATTCATAAATGCTTTCTGGTAGTGCCAATTGAGAAGACACCATCCCTGCACAGAAACGTAAATGAAGCGCAGGAGAGCTGCAGATCCGGAGAACCCTCCCCAGCTCCCAGGGGTCACACAGGGCTCTTGCAGCCGTGTGTCGTGGCAGTTGCGGGTTTTTAGTGTCTGCCTTGCAGCCCCCAGATCAGGCTGGGCTTCTCAGGGTTCTCCTCTTTCTTTATTTCTGCTCCTGCTCCGTGGCTAAACAGGGTGTCCTGCACCTTCCTTCTTGATCTCACTGCAGAGGTTGATTAGAAGTCCTGTGGGTCGGAGCTATTTGTGTTTGAAAGAACGGGCAGTAGCAGCAGCCTGGAGTGCCATAACCTACAAAGGAGAAGTGGGAAGGTCCCATGGCTTGACGGAGACACTGTGCTTCCGCTGATAAACTCCCAGGATCGGGGAGAGCAGCTCTAACCAGCAGGAAAGGGGCCTGATGAGGGTGCACAGGAAGACTCTGCCGTTGGGCAGATAATGGTGAATTCCAACCACTCTTGTCCAAGAAGGGCTGTGTTTTTCCAGAGATGTGCAGTCTCCACTCAGTAAACCCCCAAGAGGGTTGAGCACTGTTGGCTAATAGCCTGGAGAGCGGCATGCTGCTGCCACATACCTGTTGGTCGTATGGAGAAGACGACTCACATAACTTTGTAAGAGGGACCCTTTGGACTAGCAGATGTTACCTGAACCTTCAAGATCATTTGCTGCTTGGTCCCTCCTTCTCTGACTGCTTGAGAGTGTCGGTCCCTTCCATGCCCTGCTGGAAACATCCCGAATCCTCTCCCATCGCCAGCGGGACCCTTCCCAGAGGTCGTCAGGTGGGGAGGCGAGTGGGGCAGGAGGTCACAGCTTGGGAGGTTGCTGGTTTTTAGGCTTTTGCTCCCCAGTCCCCTGCCCGGCTCTGCAAGGGAGTAAAGACAGAAGCCGGAGTCCGGGCAGTAGGAACTGCAAATTTGGTTTGGCAACCTGAGGAGCAGTTCATTTCTTTCTCCTCAGCTTATGAATGGCCTCTTCTGTGAAGGTTGCAAATCTGAGCCTGGCTGCTGTTTGATGAGATTCTTCTATTCCAAGGAGAAAATGATCCTATTTCCTTTGCTTTCACCATATTCCCACATCCTTGTGCCGAGCGTGTCGAGAGGTGGAGTTCCACTGGCAGGGACAGGGAAGATGCAATGTTAGATGTTTTGCTTTTGTGATTCTCTCAGGATTTATGAACCATTACAGAGTGACTCATGTGGCCGCATATTTTCCATGCCTCAGCCAGGATCCTTTCCATGCTCTGTATGCAAAAAATTAGACATAATCAGGTTCAGATAGTGTGCAAATCGCAGCCCTGCTTCCTATGGCCAGGTCTCTGGAGTGGAGCAGAGAGAGGTTACTCAGTGCTGTAGCCTTCATTTCTCAGATGCTGTGTGATCTTTAGTGACTGCTTTAGATGCAGAACAGCTTGCCTGAAAATTCTAATGCCAGAGGTTTGTCACGGCTTGTTAACATCTCTTTAAGTCGTGTGATCCCTGCCCTGTGGGGTAACAATTTGGTTTTAAAGTAATTCATTGTGCAATAGATCATCTCCTGGGAGAAGGCGCTCTTTTATTCCGTGGCTCTGAACCCAGAAGATGTAATGCTGGAAAACAGGCTAGGGATTTTGGAGCTCAGAGGGAGGGTACAAACACCACCTGGCCTGGCCCATACAGCTCTGAGGCTCAGAAGAACAAACTGTGGTAGGCAAATAATGGGGCTTGCTATTTCTGCTCCGTTCCAGCCGCTGCGGAGAGTTCTTCAGCCGCAAGTCAGCAGGTGTGAAGACAGAACTCTTAGTGCAGCTACTACTTGCCCCAGGCTGGGCTCGCATTTGTGATGCAGACATGAGAGGCAGCTGCCCACAGAGGCAGCAGCTCTGCCTTCGCACCAGCAGCATGAAGCGTCTCCACCGGTGTCAGCACAGCCTCACATTTTCCGTGGACGTGATGCCGGCCCTGCCTTTCCCAGCTGCTGGGTGCGCAAGCATCCGAGCCTTCTCCGAACCAGAAGGCACAGAAACTTTCCACTGACTGCTGAAAAAGAAACGATGGGTCTTTGGAGCAGGATCCCCCCACCCCAGATTTGTCTTCGCAGGCTCTGGCACGTACAGGATGACCTCGTGCCTTGCACGCTC
>NW_009646958.1:369796-373111 GCF_000708025.1 Charadrius vociferus
GCCTTTGCCATCACAGCAGCTCCCGCTTCGTCAGGTCTCGTACCATCAGCCCGAGACCCTCCACAGCTCCAGGGAATCTCCCTGCCTCTCTTCCCTTCTGCGTGTTCCACAGTTCTCCTGTTCCCCTGGGATCCCACCCAATCCTTTCCCTCGGTTATGCCACACCATTTGTGCTCCCATTCTCCTCTCCACTTGTAAGCCTTGTGCTGCTGTGATACTTTTGGGGACACGGGTGTTTTTCAGAACTACTCTTCTGCTTGCTTACAGTTTTCACTTCAGAGTATAGGAGGTCCGCATGAAGCCATTTTTCAGGAATATTTGAAGTTTATTAGCATCACCACAACTCACTAGATGGTCTGGAATAGCTTCTTTTGGTCCTTTCTCAGCAAGATAAGGACACCGGGGTAGGGTCTACCTCGCCTGATACAGACAGCATCATCCCCTTTCAGCACTGGCGCTCAGATAATTCTTTTGGGGTTCATCCTTTAGCACACATAAGTTTAGAACTGCTAGACTTTAAGCTTAATTTTGAAGAGTGGAAGGTAAAGCGTACCTCTGGTTTCATTAAGGTTGAGTTACTTAGTTCTAATCCAGAGGAATGGCTGAAGCATGAAGAGAAACTCATCTCGTGTGTACACGCGTACTTCTAGACTACTGCTCACTGGTCCACAGCCACGTCTTTCTGTGCATCACTGCAATACAGACACATGTTAAAAAAAACACAAAACCCTGAAATATTAAATACTGAATTCAGATACCCTCTTTAGCAATTAATTCAATCTCGAAAACCATTAATTCTTATTCCATCCTGCAAACCTGAAAGATATTTTTAAGCTGTGTGTCTTTGTCGTTGCCAAAGGTCTCCGCTTGCTGAGATCTCCAACTCCTCTTGGGTGATGTCAGACCAACTCCTCTTGGCTGTCCCTCCCCTCCAGCACAGGGAATGTCCTTTTTGTGAGAAGTCCAAGAGCTCTGCAAGAAGACTCGTGTAAAGTGGGCTGTGTCCTCTGAGACGCCACCACCATCATTTTAATCAAATTATTGCATGCAATTTATGCATCAGAGGATTGTTCTTAGGAGAACAACAGCTTGTTTCCCCGTCAGCAAGTAGTACACTGCACGGAGAGCAGAGCTGCCTTTTGTTATGGCAACGGAAGTGTTGAGAATGATGTAAAGGAAACTCCTATCAGATCTGGGTCACATCACTACAGCTTAATTTGCAAAATCTACACATTCATTTGTTGTGCGGAGCTCACGGGGAACACAGTTAAACATGTTATTACCCAGGAATTTGGGGAGGGTGAGGGAAAGCGGGTGGAGGGTTATTTTCATGGTTGCAGTTGTATTGTCTTAACCTGTAGCAGATGTGCTTATAGATTTCAGAACTGGGATCAGTCACTTTTCTTGAACGTCTGTTGCATTTAGCGTGCAAGTGCTTGGGGGCCAGGCCTGGACCATATTTTTGCACCACACTTCTCATGGCAAAGGTGCTGCTCGAAACAAACCAATCTGCAGAAAGACGCACTTTGCTGGCACTACGCGGTGGTTTCTTTCGGAACTTTTCTGTGTGTAGAGCAACTGTGCCACCCAATGGACTCCCGTCCCCTCCCTTTGCTCCAAAAGATGTCTTGGCAGTGCACGGGGAAGAGCCACAGCCCCCCTCTTCCTGCGGGGATCTCCTACCGCATGCTGCTTGCAGGAAACTTATTTCCCTTTTACATTAGCCAGCGCGCTGCCTTCCACACGCTGACTGCGTGCTGACTTCTCGGTGTGGGTAAGGTTAAAGATTTGCTGCTGCCGGCCCACATCCACATCAGAGATTCTGCAGCCTGTCCTGCAACTGCTCGAAGGGAAGTTCATCCACCTTTTCAATTGCATTTTTCTGCTATTTAAAATTCAGTTTCAGGTGCAAGACAGTCAATTCTGGGGATTGTCAGAAAGTTTAAATTAAAACAAATTTAAAACAGTGAGAGCTGCAGACTTTTAAAATCAATATTTTATTTTAATTGAATGTGCAAATAAATATAAAAAAAACTACATTCAAAGAGCTGGCAAAGCAATTACAAGCCCAAAAGCAAAGATCCTTCAAAAAAATGGAAGAACAAACTCTTGAACCAAGGTGGTGCTAGCAGATACACAGCGGTCGAGCTTAAACTCTCAGACATCAGCAAGCCACTCTCAAACCTGCACTGCCCGCTTACGCCATTCACATCATTTGCCACTATCATTTTTGAGACAATAGCACTGTAAAGGGCGAAAGTCTTACTTAAGCTGTTCAGATTATAAATTAAGGTTTACAAAATAAGGATGCTTAAAAATACCTGAAGTACACTTAAAAAAAGGGAGATGGAACGGGACGGTGCACGGGTGCGTCACCCTCCTACACCTTGGTACACATGGAATCGAATGCATTTTAAGCCACAAGTTGCAACCTATTTTCTAGTAAACATTTTTCTGTATCATAAAACCATAAAATTTGGCACAGTTGTCATCTCCACTGGAAGACAGCAGAGAGGTGAGCAGGACTGAGGTGTGTTTTGTTGAGCTGTCAGGAAGCAAAAAGGGGGATACTGTGCTTTGCACCGGGCTTGTCCCCCCGCTCCTCCACCCAGCCCTGCCACAGCTACGCAGTCAGTGGCCTTCATCACTTACTGCAACAAGAGCAGGGGAAGAACCTTCAGATCTTTTCAGTAACCAAAATTTAACAGAGACCCAGACAACGAGAACATGAGCTCTTGATGAAAAGTCCTCCGCTGGCAGTGGTTGTGCAAGTGGCCACGAATGCCAGAGACTGGCCTCCCTCCTTCCCTCCTACAGATTATTTTGCAAAAAAGACAAAGAGTCAGTACAGTTTTCTATTAAACGTACCCCAAAGGCCAATTTTTCTGCTGTCAAGTGAGACAATTGCAAAACCAAATGCTGTACAGTGGAAATAACCCAGGACAAATCCTACAGGCTGCTACTTAGGTCTGGCAGCAATTACAACCTAAATATCAAAGCCACAAAAAATATCGGGGGAGTGGAGGGGTATTCCCCCCAAAGCCAGGAAAACGTTGGAAGCAGAGCTGAAAGGAGGCCAGCCCTGCCTCAAGCCGTTATGTCTGTAATACACTCCATGGACAGTGCGCTGGCCCTTGGCCCCTGAAGAACAAGAGTGCAGTCATGGTGGGGCTGCAGGACAGACACAACTGAATTTTCTTGATTTTTTCAACAGATTAGATTAAGTCAGACAATTGACGTAGTGTTCTGCATGACTCGGGGTAGGTTTTTTGTTAGGTTTCATTTGAAAAAAGCTTAGCTAGAAGTACAGACGGT
>NW_009646958.1:373168-386623 GCF_000708025.1 Charadrius vociferus
TTCATCAGAACAGCGCGTCTACGCTGGTTGTGGCTGGATCTAACACTGCCCATTACCGATTTCCATGTTTCACTGCAAATACAGCATCTGTGCTGACCCAGCAGAAACAGCAAAGCGTCCGGACAAACCTCAGCTCCAGTGCAAACACTGTGCTGCAAGAGCTCCATCTACTGATGTTATTGAAGTGGTACAACCCAGCAGAACCACGCAGTCCGGGCATGCAGAAGGAAAGCGAAGCGCCTGAGAACGCAGTCCCCAGAGGCTGCTGATCAACATGCAAAATACAAAAAATTAAAAAACCAAACCAAAACAAACAAAACAAAGAGGCCAGACCTCGCAATGGATACTCCTCCCCAGGCACACGCTCCAAGCAGCTCCAGGTCTGAGAAGGCAGAGTCTGCAGCAGGTCGTAATTTCCCAAAGCAACACCACGGGATGCAGCGCGCGTCTGCAGAGGGGCGGCTGATGGGCCCGGGCTGTCTTGCACCGCAAATTGCTCTCTTGCCCAGCACTGCAGCTCACAGAGTTTCTTCCCCTTAGTTCATGCTCCAAAATACTTAGTCGATGAGTGAGAGTTAGAGCGTTTAGTACGCTGCTCACCCTTGTCTCAGTTTTGGCATTTTTCTCAGCAGAGCACCAGTAACAAATACTGCATTCATTGCCTTATTAGTATACATAGATAACGAAGCAGCCCATAGCGGGGCTAGCAATCTGTGCCAGGTGCTCTCAGCCCCTCTGGCACTCGGAGGTTACATTGAAGAGTTCTGCAGGCTCCAAGACGGCATAAATTCAGGAAGATAGGCAACATTAAACCCTTCAAAGTGGAAGCAGCTGCCAGCATCTGCTCAAACACCAGCCCAGCTCCATCTCTCCACCAAAGCCACTAGCAGTAGCTCGCCCAGAGCCTGCCCCCTCACTCAGCCTTCCAGTAGGGGCTGGTCAGCAGTGGCCAAAAGCACGGAAACTACTAAAAAGTGTGCGGCAGTGCCGAGAGCCCTCTTCCCATAAAGCTTTTAAGAGTCTCTTCATGACGGCTGGAGGATTACACTGCAAGGAGACAAGTCTATGCCATATGGAAAATACATCATAATCCAAAGTAAAATGCTGTTTGGATAAATATCATTAATACATACATTGCATTCCCACCACTATTCTCAGAGTAAATGTGTTTCACCAGCAACGCTCCTACTTGTCTTGGTCCCAGGAAGAAGTCTCTGCTCACGGTGAAGCTGGACGGCGACTGTACTGCACTCTGTATCTGTTCACTGGGACCCCATGGACATTCACCGTCTCACAAGTTGTTTTACAGGGCACCATCTCCTCGTCTTCGTCTCCCATTAGCCAGTCTTGAACTACATCAACTGCCTCCATGGTCACGTTCTCTTCTAGCCACCTGTTGTGCCACTCTTCGAACTGCTGGTGGTGCTTTAGCAGCACCATTGGCTGTACCTGAAAGCAGGACAGGAAAGATCACCGAGAGGTATCTGGGGGAGAAGCACAAACCCTCACCTCTTTGTATGTCCCAGATGTGCACACTTTACAACACAACGCGAACAGTAAAATAGGAAACCGCATACCTGCATTTAAAGATCTATTTCTTAATGTTTGCCATCCCCCTTAAAATTTGCATGGTAAAGAAAAGGCTGCTAAACTAAACCAAAGTACAGAGCATTTACCAGCTCTCCTCCATGTTTCATCCAACACAGAGTAGCAACTTCTGGGTGTAGTTTGCAGGAATTCAGCCACAAGACTTCTTATCGGTACCTGTCTTTGGCTCACATCCTCAACCTCTGCTACTGCCTGAGCTGCAGAGAGAGTAATAGGAGATGCACCTGCTTGGCTCGGCAGAGCGCTCCCCGCCGGTACATGTAATCCTCCGAGTTCATGATGAACATCATTTTGTGGGTGTTGAGCTTGAACCGGCAGTCCACGTTGCAGGCACTTTCCACCCCTATCAGCCTCTTCCAGGAGCTCTTCACTTCGCTACGCAGAGCTCTCACTTGCTTACATTGCCACTTGCGAAACTTTTTTAGGTTCCTAGGACAAAAGGAGGATTAGGAAGCATGTGTCACACTTGGTTATCCCTTCTCTTAAGCTAGCAGAGCTGACAGCACCAGTGTGAAATCTGTATTTCCCCATTTAGCGTTCAGACTTTCTCCAGGAGCTTCCTGCATACACTCCAACAAGTATTTAGTGAAATGAAAACAAATTAGACCTCAAATTCCTCCCAGAAGGGACTGCTTAGACAGTCCCACTTCATTCTGAACAGTTTCACAAACAAACCTCAATGCAGTGGTCATAAATTTTTTCTTCAGCATTTTTATGCAGCGCACTGGACTACAGCAGACCCTTTGGACCTCAAAGATGAGGGCATTTCCCTAGAGCTGCTTACGTGGCACATCACCCAAAAACACTGCCTCATATGCAGTCCCAGCTGCTGCGGGTGTGACTCAGGAGAGGGAGCGCGCTCACCTTTGCAGAAAGACCGGTTTCAGTAAGAAGCCATCATTCTGGTTGTTCGGAGCTCCTTCTACCCCAACATACTGCTCCATGTAGTTAGCCAGGTGCTACACAAGACAGACCAATTTCAAGTCAGCTTTCACTCTCATCAAGACAAACACCACTGCAATGAACTAGTTTATTCCAAGCTGCTGTTTATGAAGCTGCTGGTATCTCACTCGACCCTGAGCTGATTTACCTTGAAACTCTTTTGCTAACATAGGCATTTCTGTCAATGACCACAGCCCCACGTGTAATCTTCCCACCTCCCAGGTAAAACTTCTCCTCCTGGTCAAGTCTCACAGTTTGGAACAAGAAAGTGGGAAAGCATTCTTAGACATCTGCTTTGTCTGCGGTACAGCAGACTCCGTGGTCACTGTGATATTACCTGGACCTCCACAGGATCTTCTGTCTGGGTTTCTTCCGTATCCAGAAGTTCAATGGTCATGATCACCTGTCCCTTCCGCTGAAGAAACATTACCTGTAATAAAGTTACAGACACAAGATATGGGCCACGTGGGTTGACAATAAAACGCTGTATATTCACAAGTCATTTGGACAATAAATATGAGCTAGGAGAGAAGTAAGCAGCAGAGCTTTTCAGCGAGACAGTATGTCACTTTCTTGTCTATGCTCTGCTTTCGGTACCTTCTCTCCACATTGCTCCCTCACCATTGTGGCCTCGAAGCTTCCAAGCCCATTTCTCCCAGGCAAAGTGCCACAGTCACTTTATGAAGTTCCCTGGCAGCAAGTTCTTACCTTGAAACAGTTCTCATCCGCCATGCAACGCTCAGCCTTCCACTGATAGCTGGTCTCCTTTGCTGCCCGGACACACCTGGAGGATAAGTTACCTCCAGCAGCACCTCGCTTCCTTTCGTTCAAGTAGAGCTCAACAACCTTCAAGCAGATGTCGTCGCTCACTAGATGGTGAAGCTTCCATTAAAAAAGGGGGAATTCGGTCAGCAAGTCTGGGCCAAGAGTTAACTCTAGTGTTACGAAAGGAGCACAAAACTCAGCCTGGCATCACACCCCAGATGAAGTACCAAAGCTTTAACTGCAGCGACTTCACACATTTCATTCTCTTTTGCATTACTTTGCAATAAAAGGAACAGAGAAGAGTGAGGGGCTGACGTGCCTTAATTGTAACAAAACTAAAATTAGAAGACAGATTTGAGTAAAAAGGACTGGATTTTTTTTTTTTCCTCAGATGTATTTTGGGAATGGCAGAATTTTGAAAAGACTGAAACTTAAGAAATGTTGGCAAAGGCTAGGAGAAAGGGTAAATCCCTCCAGACGGACCCTGTACTGAAGCTGAACTATCTCACTAACCTTCTTGTTAGAGCGTTTCCCCTACATATATGTGTTTTCTATGAATTTGCTTTAAGTTCAGTGAGTCCTTGCACTACAGGGTACTGTGAGAAACCTATCTGTCCACAGAAGAGAGATGTCCAGCCCCCCAAACACACAGCACAGCTATCAAATTAGTTACCTGGCGGACAATATTCTGCACCAGTTTGTCCATAGTAAAGCCAATATAGGCATGGATAGTGAACATCTCCCTCAGAGTGTCCTCGTACTGCGTTGGGTCAATATTCCCATCCAGAAGACTCCTCACCATATCCAGAAACGCGGGGTAGTACTCCTCCAGCTCCACCTCACCTGGGTAGGAGAAAAGCGCAGTCACTTGCTGCGTGCAAGGGGCAGAGTGAAGTTAAGAGATACAAGGGACAGCACCGCTCAAGAAACATGACGTTCAGTACCAACAACATGCTTAGAGACAGACAGTTCTCTGCAAGGACTGCTGATGGGCTGTAACAGTTGTATCTCGTGCACTTCCATGACTACCTTGCACAGTCAACTATTTCCTTTTAAATCAAAGTAAGAGACTAATACGAGACAATTCAGAACACCTGACAACAGTGGGCTTGCGTGAAGTGTCTATGAACTATGTATAAGAGCCCCCAGAAGTCACATTACAAACTAACTATCCTGTTAAATTAGCTGTACCCACAAATCACAAATATAGCGGAGGTTTGCACCTCTACACTCCTTACAGACCCGCCTGCTGGTCTCGGTTACTCAGATACATACAATCGAGCACGAGCAACCAGTGCATGAAGAACGGACTACGTCCCGGATTATTCTTACTTGGTTGCTTCAGTCTTAGTTCCATGGCTGGATCATTGGTTTTTTCTTTTCTTCCCTCACAAAGGAGTTTCTCTCTCTCTTTTTCAGTCCGATATTCTAGAAGCTGCTTCTGAGCTTGACGATAAATCTTTAGGAGCCTAGAGCACAGAGTCTGGTGAAGGCGGAGGAAGAAATACCAATTATTATTAACGAAGAATAGACTGTAAACATCATCCAGAGTGTTGTGGGGCTCAGCAGCTGTAACATCACAGAAGGTTGCTTTTGCCTCCAAAGGACTGCTTGGAGGCCCAGGCACATGTTTTTTCCGTAGGTCAGGAGTATCCAGGTTCTGCCCCTGGTGGTTTTCTCTGTCTTCATCTGTTGATTCTTCAGAAATACTGTGCTCAGGGGGCTGAGAGAAAAACAGCTCAGGTATGAAGTGATGCACTATCTGCCGAATGGTTGCTTGATCCTCCTTTTGGATAGTAGGCTGCCTTTTCACGTAATAGCTGATAAGAGACGCTGCATCTTCCAAGATCTGCTTATCTTCATAGATAAAGATAAGATGAGGCTCATTTGTGGATGAACTTCTCCCCTCTGAATGCTGCTCCTGATGCTGTAATCAAGAGACAAATAGATAAAGATCCTTCCAATCCATGCTCAAGAGCCATTCCTGCCAGAAGAAATAAGCCAGTATTAACGCTACACTTAGGATGGTCATTTTTGACTGAGAACTCTTCAGAGCACTACCACTTCTACAAGGTCCCAGGAGCTACGTAAACATCTAGGGAGTATTATAAATGAAGGAGGGACAGGATGGATTGTTTGCTAGCATACGCACCTCATCATAGACACTCTCAATTTCATTCAGCAAGCTCTTGGAGCGCAAAGCTTTGGTGTCATTTTGTTTGAAGTTGACGGCCTGGTGGTCAAGGGACTTCAAGTAGGCTTTCTCATACTGCTCCCGCCAAATTTTGTTGAAGCCCTGCTGGGCCTCCCGCCATTCCTCCTCTTTTGCTTTTAATCTGCATAAATGTATTATCTACTTCAGTTCAAAAAGACAACCACAGAAACACACACAAAGCATTTTAATGTAGCCAACTGCGATGCACCAAAACCTCTTTGGTATTCCTGGAAGCAATAAATAAATAAATAAAAGCATCACCACTGACGATGAGTTAACCTTTAAAACAACACCTAGAGGAAACAGTTGTTTAAAAATGCTTTAAAAATTCTTTATCAGTTTCTTAAAGATCCCAGGTGAACACACGAGAATGGGAATTACCTCTTAAGAACAACAGGAACTGCAGTAACTGGGTTTTTCTTAAGACTTTCAATGATCTCTGGTGCTTTATCACCATAGATGCGATAGATTGCCCTGCGCTGGATCACTTCTGATGTTCCTCCCAAGCAATCATCCAGCCGAAATTTCTCCTGATCCTCTTGAGTCAGTCGAGACAGTTTTTTCTGCACGCTCTCCAGCACACGTATTGTGGCTAAATTGGTCTCCAAGACAACATCCAACTGTCAAGAGTTCATAAAAGACAGTGTAAGAACAGGCACAGCAGGAAAATGGAGACGAGCAGCGCCAGGTTTGTGGCATGCATTCCAGCCCCACTGGGTGGAGCTAAGAAGCATTAGCAAGGTTTCTTACTGGAAAATACACCTCTGCCCGTTCTCTCAAAGGTAACATGCTTTTTAAAACTAGACTCATGCCTAGAAAGAACCATTAGACTCCAAGAGAGTGTAAAACACCAAACTCTAGCTCAAACCAACAAACAGTAATAGAACTTTCAGTATTTGGCCACCAATTAATTCAGTCAAAATCCCCACAGCTAGAAGTTTTGCTTTCTGAGGAGCAGACAGGCAGAGAGGAAGCTCAGTAGCAGAGGTACCTCAAACCGCTCATCTTCACAGCGGTGCAACTGCTCCTCATAAGGAGTCTTCTTGGAGCTGACAAAAGTGGAGTCTTCAGACCAGGACGGAAACGAAACCCAGGTATCATTTAACACCTGCAACAGTGCAGAGACAGAGCCTTATGAGCCCAGAGCTGTTCTCATGGGGTGTGACACCTCTCTGTTTTATTTTTGCAGTTCTTCCCTGCATTTCTATTGGAAGTTTCAGATATAGTTCAGAAGTCACTGCTCTGACTGGTCTCAGAAGAGAGGTCTGTGTGGAATTGCGCCAGGGCCCTGCTCAGAAAGCTCGAAAGCACCTTCACTATCACCTCACAGAGCAGAGATCACGCTGCAGGGATCAGCAACTGTAAGTAAAGGAGACAGACTTGCCAACAACAGTGAGAGGCGGGAGCACCTACGCTGCAGATGTCCGCTCTCAGCGAGAATGGTGCCCACACTGGCTCACACTGCTCTCAGGAGAAAAACTGTTTCTGAAGGTCATGTTGGTCGACTGACAGAAAATTAATTTCAGGCTATTTAATATTCTTTCCCATCTATAGAAATAATTTTGTGTATGCACACATGACATGGAAGTGAAAGACACAATTTGAGATGAGCTTAGATAAAATGAGTAAAATGCATGTGGATACTCTTATTTCAATAAATTGGATGAATAACTGATTTGAGATCAACACTGGCTAAGCAGCATTAGAGAGAAGAATCCACATGCAGAAGCGGTAGCAGTGACTACCCCACTTCAGGTTACGGAAGTGAGACGTGTGTTCAGGGATTGAATAGGTTGAACCCAAAGTACCTCCTTGCAAATGGCTGTTCTTCCGCTGCACTTTGGCTGCTGGTAGGTTTTTGGGAGCGCCCGGTAACTCGATCCTATGCGTTTGCAGGAAGCATAATCAATTTCCCGACTCATTCCATCCCCAGATCGGTCGCTCAGCGGAGAAGCAAATGAAAGCTCTTTCACACCAAGAAAAGACTTGAACTGTGCAAAGAGTTCTGGGAATTTCCTTCAAAAACACAAATAAGCGTATTTTGTTATTTCACTCTGACGGTTTTAGAGTGGCTAATGTGTGTCATAAAAGTGAGGGAGAAAATCTAAACAAACTTAGCACTGCAGTGAGAAATCCTTCACCAACGTTTCACCTCCGTTATCATTCTCTCTGAAGTGCTTTATGTTCTTTTTGACTTAAGGCAGGAAAAGAATCTCCCTTCACAACTTCAGGAATACTGCTCATAACTGACTGAGGAGTCACTTTGCCATGTGATTCTTCCTTTTCTGTTGGCAGCCAAACAGGACGAGAGGCTCCCATCAGAGCTAGAACTATCTACCCTTCTCTCAGCTCTGTGCCGAGATTTCATGTTTATACCTGTATTATATTTTGAGAGATTTGAACAAGGAGTGTGAACAGCAACAACCCTCTAGAACTCATGAGATCCTCCCCAGTGATTTAGTATAACATCAGGTAGTCTGCTGCTTGTGAGGCTTTCAGCCGGGTGCACAGACAGAGGAAAATATCCTCTCCAAAAATACCCTTTCAACGCTGTGTAGATACGTTAAAAGATTCAGATTTTATTACTCCTCTTTTTGGATTAGCCTTCAATTTCTTGCATGCAACATAAGAGAGATTTCTGAAGTTAACTCCAAAACTCCAGTAACAAAGTTCACAATGTCTACCAAAAAGTAACAGAGTAAGACCTAAAAAGTACCACACAGCAGAGAAGATACTCAGTAACTCACCCTAAAAATGGTGTAACTAGCTGGAGCAACTCAGAGCCAGAGACCAACTCCTGGTTGAAGAGAGCAATGCAACGGAGAAAATTTTCGTAGACTTCCTGACTCTTTAGCACCCTACGCACCTAAAGCACAGATTGGAGAGAAATGGTCAGAGCACTTGAACATCGCTTTTATCTAGTGTTTGTATTCTAAGTAGTCTGAGCCACGGGCACAGTGACAAACCTCTGTCTACACTGCAACATAAAAAGTGAGTATGCACAAAAATGTCCACTTTCAAACAATAATGTAGTAACTACAGATGGTACCATGAGGAAACATCACTGAAAAATAGAGAAAAACAGGTCTGTAAGAGACAAGCCTTCAGGAGAAGCTCAGTTATCAGTTTCTATTCACCTTCCAAACCCATCTATTTTCTTTTTTCTTGGTCTCTCTCTACCACTTGAAAAATCAGGCAACTGCTAAGTGCTGACACACAGATTGTATAGAAAACCAACCAATTAATAACCACGTAAACGGATGAAAATAAGTCCACAGAATGTGAGAACAGGCCAAATACTGACCTTGTCAAAGAAGGAAAACTCTTGCAGTGTTCCGTATTTTCCCACTGTCGCTACTGACAGGTCTTTGGTACCTCGCAGTTTCATTTTCTTCTGTTAAAAGAACAAGCGGTTATACTTATAACGTTGTGAGTCACATGCTATCAAATTCCACTTTGCTGACATATAACAACCCTCTGCAAAGGCTGAAACTCGGTATTTCCCCAACAGTGATCTACCATTGCTGCATCAAGTCCCCCACTAAGCCAAGAAGAAGAAAACATAAAACAAAGATCACTTGAGAAAGAATTCCACACTTGAGAAAGAATTCCAAAGAAAGATTTCTTCATAGAAGCAATGAATTGTCCCTTTCCAGGGCCAAGACTTGTACAGAAGGTTTCAATATTTAGTATTCAGCGTGTTACCCCACACATTTAAGCGTACTTCAAAAATTCCCTTTTTCTACAGTAATTATTTTAAAAATAACTTTGAAATTTTGTTTCTTGTACCTAACATCTACGTACCTCAGAGACGCTACTCATTACAACTTTATCTAAGGAATTATCTAAAACACAGTAAGTAATATCAGGTTATTCTAAGTTTTTACTTGCTGAAGATACCTTTGCTGGGCCAGAAACAGGACGCAACAGCAGTGGTCTGGATCGCTTTTTGCTGTGTTCCAGATTCTTCTCGTGCTCAGTTTTCTGGACACTGTTCACTTCACATGGTCCGTTTCCTGTGAACTGAAGTAAATAAAGAATGATTTCAATGTTCTCTTCTCGATCGGTGCAAATAAAGTACCCTATATATCAGAACAGGACAGAGAACATGCAGTTCAGTCACCTGTTCTGCAAAATTCCAACCAATGAAGGGGAGCAAAGTCCATCTACTGGCTTTATGTTTTTCCATCATGTTTTGCATTCTAAAGCTTCTTTATGTATTCTACATACAAACAGAGAGTATTCAATATTCTGCCTTGCTGTAAGCATACACATACCAAAGACCTTTTAGCCTCCGGGAGGAACTGTCCAAACTCAGAAAGCAGATCCTCCTGCCCCCTGAACAGGTTTGCTACTTCAGTAAACACTTCTTCCTCTGACATGCCCCGAAAGGGTCGGCCTTTAGTGTTCAGCTGTTCTTTCTGAAAAGATAGGCACAGATGTTAAGAGTTGAAAACACACCTCACTACATAAGAAAACACATCAACTCGGCCAAAATCTTTATGCTACACAAACCTGAAATAACTATCAGATAGCCCAACGTCCTGACAGCTCATCCTTTCACAAAGAATATCACTAAATCAATGAAGGACTAGTAAAGACAGATCTAGATACAACCCCTTCACACCTCAGACCCTGAAAAGTTCTACAGTTTTCACACTTTTGTCATTTCACGTGAATATCTGAGGCAATTCTTGTCCAAAGGCTAGTGCTTGGCAACTGTGTAACCCTGTTCCACAGGCAGACATTTCATTTGACAATAACTACTCAAACAGCTGCTGTGCAAACCCACAATCTCTTACGTGGAAGACTTTTTACCTGGTAAGTATGTAGAATTTCTAAAAAGGATCTGTAAATTTCTGGGTGGTCAAGGAAACGCGTTTTGATCTTATTCACGTAACTGATAGCATTATTGAACTCTACAGAATCGGACTCCAAAGGAATTTGGGATTTATCTTCTTTGTACGGAAGCTGTTGCCTAAACTCCTCGGAACAGTCACTGTGATTGTGCGAATTCTCCTGGGAGTAATGCATCAACAGCCCGCTGCCAGGGAGAGCGCTGGGAACAGGCTCTGAGGGCACCTAGTGGCGTAAGACACACAAGACAGTCACTTGTACAGAAACCAGTGCAAGTTCAACAAGAATCTCGCATCAGGGTCTTCAAGCTGTTTAGCTAAAAACGATTACCATATGAAGAAGAAAGAAAAAAAGATTCAATTAGCCAATAAATTTCCCTGCCTATTTTTATTAGCTGGTTTATTAACACCACCAGTTAAAAAACATCCCGTAGGTCATATGTGGCTTATGAGCCATCTGACTCATTACTGCTTTTGACTGTCACTGCACTATCCACGACACTTGCGAGTGGGGTACCAAACAGCACACACCACAGTTTCTGTTACCACTGTTTTCAGAAAAACTGTCAGTTTTAAGAAACATATTAAAACGTAAGGCTCTTAAAGCTGCTAAATTTCTCAGTAACAGAGAGATTTAAAGGAGCTGAGATCTGAAAAACATTTACTGCTACTAACTAAAGCACAAGTTCATCAGTAGAATTCAGGTAATAGCTGTTTCAGCCTCCACAACCACACAACAACAACAAAGAAGCAGAGGCCAATGTTTCCATCTGTATTACAGCAGATGTCCTTCATTGCAGGATATTGGCAACTGCACGGCAGTACCTGACATGTATTTTTTGCCTATTGCCTAAACACATTTCCCAGTTTCTCAGCAGAAGACTAGAAACGTGTCTCTTCCAGGATCTCTTTCTGAAATTTGTCACTACACACATCATGTATTGAGAATCTATATAAATATGCCAAGCCAATTACAATTTCAGTTTTCAAATCTGACTGAAGTATTTGGAGTTGAAATGGCACTTCATGCAGGAATATCATTCTTGTGTAAGCTAAACTAACAACTGGTTTGAGAAGAAATATTTAAATTTATATTATTACAGAATGGTTTAGGTTTGAAGGGACCTTAAAGCTCCCCCAGTCCCCCCCCCTGCCCTGGGCAGGGCCACCTCCCCCCAGCCCAGGTTGCTCCAAGCCCCGTCCAACCTGGCCTTGAACACCTCCAGGGATGGGGCAGCCACAGCTTCTCGGGGCATCCGAGGCCAGGGCCTTACCACCCTCAGAGTGAAAAATTTCTTCTTAATATCCAATCTAAATCTCCCCTCTTTCAGTGTAAAACCATTCCCCTCTCATCCCATGGCTCCCCTCCCTGATCCAGAGTCCCTCCCCAGCCCTCCTGGAGGCCCTTTAGGCACTATAAGGGGTTCTAAGGTCTCCCCGGAGCCTTCTCCAGGCTGAACCCCCCCAACTCTCCCAGCCTGTCCTCATAGGAGAGGGGCTCCAGCCCACTATACCCATTATCATAGACTTTGAAATCCATGTAAAATCTTTAGCAACATGCAATATACATAAATCTACATAGCCTAAACTGTACAAGAGGTGTGTATGGCAACACACGTAACAGAATTTATCTAGAGAATATAAAGTCTGTAACCTACCTGACTATTCAAAGGTGACTGTATACTTAACTTCCCGTTCTTTGGAATTTCTATCCTGTAGCCCAGAGGGAGGAAAGCATTGAATCCTACAATGAGGTCAGGATGCTCATGGAACAGCTGTGAAACACGTCGGATTACTCCAGGTGTGTCAATGCTAAAATTGAGAAGGGTTTGTTACTTGTGTCCAAAACAGAAATACAAGTTAAGCCTAGAAAATTGCAGAGGTATGTGACGCATCTGGCTTCATATAGATGCAGTTTTCAACAAGCAAGTTTGGGAACCTCAGCCCTAGAAATTAGCCCAAGCAGAGGGAATGACCAGTGCAGGCTCATACTGGGAGCGTTATCCCCAGAGAAGAGATATGAGTGTGCAGGTTACCCAAAACGGGTGAGGCAGACATCACCTCTAGGGCTGACAGGTCACAGAGAGGCTCTGCACCTAAGCATCTGCACTTATTTTCAAGATCTGCGTTTCAGAGCAGGAAGTAAAAATGGATATGCCTTTTCCTGTGGATTTCACCTTTGGAAAACGATGGGATGGACGTGGACATTCCACCTCCAGTGTCTAGTGACTGCACTAGGAGGGAACAGGCCAGCAGGGTGGACTGCGTTGTGTGTCTGCAGAGATGGAATGACAGAGTGAAGGCAGGGGGACCCCCGAGAGGCAGAGAGACCCCTGCAGAGGCTGAGGAACTCCCTGGAGCAGCCCTGGGGCGAAGGACCTGGGCTTTACCTCTGGCTCTTGAACTCTTTCATGATCTCCAAGAAGCCGTTGTAGGTGGCGGGGTCGCTGCCAAAGCGGATCTTCACCTGGTCTAGGTAGGAAAGCGCATCCTCCACCTGCAGGGCGAGAAGGTGGGTGAGGCCCAGAGAGGGGGAACAGGCCCTGGGGGTCCTCACGGCCCCAGAACGGGGACAGGGGCACCCCATGGCACTGAGGGGGGTGGGAACAGGCCGCGGGGGGAGCCCCACAGCCCCGGGGAAGGGGGAGCAGCCCGGGGAGGGGCACACGGTGCCAGACAAGGAGGCTCTGAGGAAGGCAGGCCCCGGGGGGGGACCGCGGTACGGGGGAGGGTGGCCCTCGGGGTGCGGGAGGAGGATGGCAAGGCACGGAGGGGGGCACGGTACCGGGGAGTGGGGGGACATGTCCCCGGGGAGGATGTCCCCGGTACCAGAGGAGAACAGCCGGGCTGGGGAGGGGGGACACGGTACAGGGGAGGGGGAAAACAGGCCCGGAGGAGCCTCACAGTACCGGAGAAGGAGAGCGGAGGCCCCAGGGGACCCCACGGCACCGGGGGGAGAAGGCCCCGGAACACCCCACGGTACCAGCGGGGGGGACAGACGTCGGGGAGCGGGTTCGGCACAGCCGACAGGGCAGAGCAGGTCACGGCGGGGCGGGCAGGGCCGGCCGG
>NW_009646958.1:387121-396886 GCF_000708025.1 Charadrius vociferus
AGTGCCCGGCGGCGGCGGCTGGGCCACGGGCGGGCTGCGGTCAGTGGTCCGAACCGAGCTGTTGTGCCCGCTCCGGTGTAGCGGGATGAAATGTGGGTTTAGGGCTGGTTTGGGTTTTTTTTTCTCATTTATGTTTCTTAAACGGTTAGTACTGTGGTGCGTGACAGCAGTCGTGTCGCGCCGAGGCATCAACAGCCTCTGAATAACCGCAGCGAGGGGGTTTTCGGCAATGTTTAATGTTGCGATTCTGAGGCACTAAGGCAAAAGGACAGAAAGAGAAACCCTCAAGCTCAGTCCCGGGTGTTTACGCTGCTTTGTCCTATTCATCTTTGCTTTTTACACCACTGAACAGGTTTGAGAGACCTTGCTGGTCTGAATTCGGCTCCCAGAATTTCTTTGGTTGTACGGTTGCTTGCTGGAGTTTTCCCTGTCCGTCTTTCTGGATTTTACTGTACACGTTGCCACGGTGTTTTGGAGTGGGTTATACCGAGGAAGGGTGGTCTTAGGGCAGTGAAACTGCTCACGAATTATACGACCAGCTTTTGTTATTGCCACAAATCCATCTGCAGTTGGTACAATTCTGTGAGCGGCTGTGTACACACACTGTACAGCCAGCAAGGCACCTGCAGAGACCAAGCTCAGAATAAAGCATTTACTGTGTAGCAGGATTGGACTTAAAATGTGCCACTTCCCTCAAACAGTCCCTTGTCACCAGACAACTTAACTCAGTAAAATTGGGTCATGTGAAGAGCAAAGAGGAGAGGGGAAAAAATAAGCCATGCTGCTTGTTTCTGCTTAGAGCATTATAGATGATTTGCATAATAGAGACTTAACAGATTTTTCTTGCTTTGCCCTTAATCTTGCTGCTGATATTTGAACCCAGAATATTTTTCTCTACTCTGTGCTGGAATGCTGCAGCTGTAGTATTGCAATTGCAGCTAGCAGGCTGCTTCTGGATTCATTATTCTTGCCTCTTTTATCATGCTTGCCCAAACTGTTGCTGCATGGCATGTTTCCCTTCTTACAACAGGAAGGGTGCTACGAGCCTGTTTAATACAGGAAGGAGTACCGACTTCCTCCTTGTTGCAGCATTTCACCATTACTCACCGCTTGCAACATCCCAGACGGTAATGGACTGATCCAGCGATCCAGTGTACAGGTACTTGTCATCTTTTGAGAAGCAAGCGCAGCAAACGCCTTTCAGGAGAGATGTGGGCTGAAAATGGATGGTTAGGATTAGATTGTTGTGCTGGTAAATACAGGTTGAAGAGAAGATGCCTTAGAGTAGTCAGGGGTTACTCAGTGCTTAAGAATAGAGGTAATAAATAAAGATTTTCACAAGAGTGATCCTGGAAGGAGGATGGGAGGTATCACAAAATAAAGCCCTTAGCTTGTGAAGCACGCTATAGCTGTGCAGGAAAGACAGCCCAGTATGACTGTACAAAAGCCCATTATTCCACCTGTGGAAAGGAATGGCTCAGACAGACACATCCGCAGTGTGTTGTCAGGTGAAAGAGTAACAGCATTGATCCAGTCTCCACCATCACTTTTTTTCCCCCCTACTGGATTCTCCTGAGCTGGCCCAATTTACCCCTTCTGTTGCTATTGTTAACTTGTGAAGTCTTGTTCTCTGACTGATTTGTGTCATGTAGCTTCCACTGGCTAAATGAGCGGTAATGAGGTGTAGATAAATAATTCCTATGACTTAAGTTTAGCGTCAGAGTGATGTTAACAGCACTTACTCACTTAGAGAGCATTGGCACCCTGATAGTGTATTTAGACGTACGGATGCTTTAAAATCAGACCTAGGTGCTGAGAATAGCTTCCTGCCTGTCAGTTTGAACAGCAACATGCAGGATTTGGGTATGCTGTTTGAGAGCTGGGAATCCTGTCGGTAGGATCCTCCCTGGCAGCTCTGGGCAGTCATCGACTATTGACACTGTCTTACCACTGTAGTACCTTATACTGACAGAACTCCAAGTCCCAGAGACACTGCAGGGAATCTTCGGATCCGCTGAGTGCCCGCTGCTCTCCGTGGCTGCTTTCCAAACAGGAGATCTGGCTTCCATGACCTTCCAAAGGAAACACTTGGGCCCGAGGGCAGTCATAAAGGAATAAGTCCCCGCTAGTCATGCCATAGAGGACTCTGTAATCTGCCAGGACAGCCACTCTGGAAATCAGAGAGCCGGGGATTTGAGTTTTAAAGGTGTAGGTGGGCCTGTCGATCACTGGGCATGGATCTGCAGGGATAATATCCAGCACAAGGACTAAATCATCGTATGCTATGGCGAGCTGCTTTTCCTGCTTGTTGACTGCGATGTCGTTGACTGGTTTCTGTGACTCTGGAGGTGGGATGCATGCTACATCCTGCGTGGAGTTCAGAGGAAAGACAAGGACTGTTCCAGATATAAGCCCTGTGAAAAGGAGCTGGTTTCGCTCAGCTATTTCCAGGCATCTCACTCGGGCAGAGGTGTCCAGTGTGTCACGCACTTCACCTGTAAAACAAGGAAATTCTTACTCTAACTGCATGTGAATGTCTTCCCTCAGATGAGGCTCATGATTGACTTCTTTATTTGTGAAATAATTTGCATATTATTCATATTTCCAGTTTTCCCATGTCATAATAATAAGCTATTCTAGACAAACCTTTGGAAAAGAGGTTAAAAAGCTCTCCACGCCTGAAACAAATTTTCCTAAATCTCATGCTTAGAAAAAGCAGAAAGGAGCAGACGGTGCTTGTCATATGCTCGGAAAGCTAACCCCACCTCTGCTCCCTCTGTGACCTGCTTTGTTTCTCTCCTACCCCATGTGCAGGCTTAATTTAATGCAGTATTTCTGAGATGCAGTTCACCTTCTGTGGCATTCCAGATGATGACTTTATCTCTGTCTTCAGGTTGGGTAAAATAGACATAGTTCCCCCCATGGGACAGTGCAGCACAGCCTGAGTTTGGGATTGGTGCCAAGGTTTTCTGCTGATGGTTGTAACTGAGGTTCCACACTCCTAGATACGGTGTGCTGTGGGAGGCAGACACCAAAGTGCAGTCGCACAGGGCTAAGAGCGTTACTGGTGCTCCCATGCCCTCCAGTGTGTCAGTCAACATCCCCTGGTCTGATAAACTCCACACCTGGGAAAAGTTGAAGGGGGAGAAGTCGTCAGTGCCTGAGCTACTTAGTCCTATTTAAGAGGTAAAACAATATACTGTAACTAACTTGTAACATAAGTAGTCAAAGGATAACATCCTAATATCAGAAGGCAAAACACTGAGTAACTGCTGGCACCAATTTACTCTAAAGCAAATGTTTGTAGCACCTGGAGCCGTTCAGCCCGTTTGCTTCCTTTGCTCTGCAAGATCCCTAATTAGATCCTGCACATTTTGGACTGCACTGGCTGTTTACCTCTTTTATTTTTGGCAAGTGATGATGCTCAGATGTTGTGTGTTCCATCTGGCTCCTGCTCAGAGATGGGTAATAAGGCAGCTTTTAGGAGTTCAAATTTAAGACATTTCAGAAATAAAATTGTATTTCAGGCATTTGGCATACGCTGGCTTGAGTGCTCTCCATTCAGTGTCAAAACCAGGAGGAGGACAGGAAGGCTTGAAGCAATGAAGAGAGGGGTCAATGCTCATATTCTTTTTGGAAGTGTGGCAGTACTAAAAATATCTTCAGAACTGCAAACCCAACCCCCAGACAGGTTGCTGGGGATCAAGATGACCTTACTGGAACGAGGCCATATTCTGTAAGCTGCATTTGTAAGAGATGCTTCTGATTGGGAAGCTGCCCAGCCTTCCTTCCTACCTGGATAGATGCAGCCTGAGAACCAGTAACAATAACGCTATTGCCAGCAGAGATAACAGCCGTTCGAACTGCTCCGTCGTGTTCCAAATCTGCTGCTAGGAACCTGTGGAATCCCTTTGGGTCTGCCAGGTACACTCGCACATATTCTTTAAAGCCTTAAACAATAAAATGTTAGTTACTGATTTATTGAGCAGAAGAAGTCTCTAATCCTCTTCAACACTACGTCCTTCTGCATATGATTTAATTCCTGTGTTTCTTTAAAGGTAAGCCCAAGGGGTAGCTTAGAAACGTGAAAAAATAATCATTCCAGCTTAAGTCCTTTTCACTACTTACATCTCACTTATTCCCTTGAGAAAAAGCTCCTGGTACGCATGCAATGTTCTGACTTTTCACAAAGAGAATTTCACCCAATCTTTGTCACTCCCTTAAGCACAATAGTTAAACAAGGCCAGGCTCCTGGGAAATTCCACATGCTGGCCCCTTTTAAAGCACACTTGGCGTGTGGGACAGCAGCTACTACCAACGCTTTCCCAAGGAATGGGTGCTACTGAACCTGCAGCAAGAATGGACTCATCATCTGATGCCACCACGAAGCAAACCCTTCCAGGAAGCTTGTCTAGCAGACGGTTTCCATCAGAAGAGATCTGCACAAAAATAAGGCAGGAGTGAGACATGAATCTGGGATAGCTGAGCTGCCTCTCTCGGGAAGGAAAGAGGATGCATTAGCAGTGAAACTTAATTTGGCCACATGGTGTTGGGCAGAGCTATAAAGTGCAGAAGGAAAGTCTTATGCTTCTCTGTTTGGGAACTAGGATATGGAAGTGTGAGGAGGATGCTCTGTTCAGAATAGAGAAGGAGGGCCTGTTGGTTACCAGATCTGTTGTCTGGCTCAGTAAACCTCTGCATATTAAAAGCAAATACAAGAAATATTATAAGAAAGTTGACCACAGAGATGTGTACCGTGGATAGAGATCCCCCACTAAATCCCACTATCATCTTCCCTTGCTTCTGGATCAGAACGCTGGATGTTGGTGTTTCTTCCTGTAGCCCTGACAGCTGACATTTGGATCTCAGCTCGCCAGTGTTGCTGTTCCACAGACTCAGCGTTCCTCCTTCAGACACAGTCATAATCGCCAGCCCTGGGCTGAATACTGTGGAACATGTCCATGCATCTGACGCCTCTCCAGAAATCTGGAAGATGAGTTCTGCTGTCTCCAGGTGCCAAGCATTGACCTAGTAAAGAGGTGGCAAAAGAGATAGAAGTAGCAAGGACAGGTCGCTCTTCTGTCCTACGACCTTTGTGATTGTGGCTGTAACTTCTAAAGTTCTTGTTCTTTCAGCACACTTTAACTTAAAGACTGGCCATACCTTTGTGTCTGAGGAAGAATATACAATCATGTGTCCCTCATCCACATGAAGGTGATGTGAGGGCTGTTCTTCCATACGCGTGTCTTGGATAATAAACCTTGGTCTGCCAGAAATCAAATTCCATATGCGCAGACTGTGATCCATGGCAGCTGAAACAGCACGGGTTCCTTTTCCAAACACTTTCACACACCTCACCTCAGCTATAAAATAAGAGGAGGATTTGCAAAGTGAGGGATTCTCAGGGCTTTCATCAATGGGGAGAATGCTGGCAGCTAGGAGGTGTCTGTGTGCCTACAGCTCAAGGATTGCTGAGCTGTTAGAGCTCTTTTCACATGTGAAAAAAGCTTTCCAATCGTAAAACGTGGAGAAGGCTCACCAGAGTGCCCAAGAAGGGCGTGCAGCATCTCAAAAACTTCCGTATTCCAGACAAGCATTGAGCCATCCTGGGAACCTGCCACCAGCAGCCGGAGGTCAGAACTAAGTGCCATCGCTGTGACACCTGCCGTGAGACACACAGGAGAGGCTGTTGTTGATACCGCAGACGGAAAAGAGACATTTTGAGGTTGTTCATGTGCTGTTTCCCCAACTGGACCCCCCCTATACTGTCTGAATCCTGTAGGCTGTGCCAAGAGCAAGATTAGGTTCCCTCAGACATATCTAGGTCAGTGTGTGCTTTTGTTGTCCTGACGACAAAATGACCCACTTTATCCTCATTTGTTGAAGCAGTTGCGAATGGGACTGGTGCATGACTGAGCACAAAGGCAAAGGGACCTTTATGCTGCCTTTGTGTAAGCTCACAGGCAAAACTGTATCTCTACGGAAATAGATGTTCTCTCCTTCTTGCTCCGCTTATTTATTATGTTTCTTGGATCTCATTCATAAAAGATGAATGGTTTGATATATTCTTGGGTTGTATCTCTCCCCAGGACTAATCCTACCTTTGAGGAATCCGGTGAGCGTTGTGCGTAGGGGCCCACCAGGTGGCTGAAGAAATCCGCAGAGAGGGATGAGAACAGGATAGGGACAGACACTGCACCAGCTTAGGCACTGCTGGCACAGCTTCCCGATTACCTCCGGGTAAGAAGGCACATAAAAAAGAAGCCTGGCCAGCAATTCTGTGTATATTATACTCACTCCTAAGAGGGTGGAGACAGAAAAAGCGATTTAGAACATGACTCTGGTAGGATGTGAGAGCCACTGTAGTTGTATTTTATGTGATAGGCAGTATGTAATGAACTGAGCTGGCCTTATCTGGCCAGGCTCTTGAATGATGTAAGGAAGGCTACAGCGTAAAACATGGGCAAATGTAACGGAGTGGCAGGATTTGTCCCCTGAGGGAGGAGTGGGTGTTCTGAGGAGAAGCAGGGTAGCAGCACTGGGCACCCTCTCATCCAGTTAGCTTTAAAACTACGAGGGAATCCAGATAGCTAGCAGGTACTGCTGCTAGATGTGGGGCAACAGGCGCTGTGGTCGTGGTGAACTGATCTAATCAAATAGACAGAATGTCTTTTGGCAAAGAAGAAGCCTCAGCTTCCCATACCAGGATGAGGCATTTAAGAGTCTTTTGATGGCTCCCAGTCCTGGTTTGAGGTAAAACAGGACCAATTTTGTTCAGTAACTTTACTTTTTAGCTAGCTTTACTTTTAGCTTTTTAACCACTGAAATGAACAGCGTATTATGCAGAAACTGCTCGCTCTCAGAGTGATAAGACCTATGTTTATAGCTGATGCCAAGGAATAGTATGCAGAGAGGCTCTTGCTTATACTTATTGCTATAACAACCAAGGGCAGCGAACTCTGTTATTTAGCCCATTGGAGGGTCGGAAGCGGAAAATCGTAGAGGGGTGGTACCATGACTCTGAACCCCAGAACAGAGAATTTTGTCACTGGTTGTAATTCCTCATAAAAGTACTTTTATGCAGAAAGGAAAATTCCATTTCTTTTCTCTGGTAAACATTTGCATCACGCTCTGTCCCTCTGACATGGCTGTTACCTTCAGGGCTGTGTACGCTGCTGACTGCAGGCTTCAAAAGGAGAAGTGTTTCCTGCATGAGGCGTAGTTCTGGACAACGGATGCATTCAGTGCACATGGCAAAGTCGTCAACAACACTCTTTATTCCAGAGGCAATTATTTTACAGCTGATCCAGTTCATATTCCCTGCGGAAAGAAATACCATTAGAGCAGAGGACGTCAGCCCTGAGAATGCACAGTTATCCTGAAAAGACTGAGATAAAAAATGCTTTTTTGGGGAGGAAGGGGATAGAAAGATTAACAGCCACTAGCAGTGGAACTAGGACTCATTTGCTGAGGAAGTGGCAGGCTCCCATTGTCACAATTCCTTCTTCAGCCTCTTAAATGATTTATGTATTTTTTTCTAGTTTGTTAGGGTTTTTTTTAATATGTTTTCTTCTCAGTATTTGGAGGATCTAGCTCATTTCTTTCAGCTACGACAGGATTGTGGTGATAATTCTAGGATAACAGCTTGTAAAAGTTAGCTTATTTCTCTTTTCCAAGCTTCCTTCTCGCAGTGGTTATTGATGCTGTGCAGAAAGGCTGTGATTCTCACCTGCGGCTGTAGGCATGAAGCGTGCCTCTGCAGAGCACTGTATACCCCCTCTTGCCCGGTCCTTACCCAGCACATCCCGTTTTAGCTCCTCAATTCGTCCAGCATTAAGTAAATGAAATGGCAATTCACTCAACTTCCTCAGATTTGCAACAGTATCAGAGAACCAGAGTGGCTGAGGGGCTACCTAGGAGTAACAAGAAGAGTGGATTTGAGACGTGGCTTGTGAATTAATCCGTTTGCTTTCACAACTGCAGTGCTAGCTGCTATCTCGTGGTATGCCACACAGCACTTCCAGGACTTTCATTGTTTTCCTGTTAGTAGGAAATCCTTTTCATGGGTCTAAATTTCTCTTACTACAACCTAAGGCAGAGCTGCCTTTCTGCAGATGTGAATAATAGATTACTTCCTTCCTTTTTGCAGTAGCCTTTTACATATATGAAAACTGCATGAGAAATTTTGTAAATGACTGTAGATCTCCTTGGTTGGAGAGATCTGTTTGAAATAGATATATATATCTTTGTGATTGTTGAAAGCACTGAATAGTTTCATTGACTATTATTTCCACTGTCTTCTGATTTCAGACCCTGTGCAGCAATCCGGAGACACAGAGCCTTGGCCCAGAGCTTACAGGTATGGAAAAGCCTGCTGATGTTCATCACCTTCCTGTCGGCATTCAAAGTCCCGCTAAGGTGTGGTAACGTAAGAGGTTTCTTCATTCCCCAGCTCCAAGTCCCTTTGAAGAAATCTGCCAGGAGAAAATGCCTCTTGATTTGGTCTTGTTTTGGTAGATAACGATTCTGCACCATTTCAACGAATTGCCTGGCAAGGGAAAAAGTAATAGATGTACTGGAACAGGGAGCTAGAGCTGGGTGTTTTCTAGAGTCTCAGCACTGGCAGAGTTTAAGGATGGAGAGAAGTCTAGGCAGGGTGCCCGAAAGCCCCGGATGGGAACATCCCATACTCAGAGGTTTGGCTTCTCGTTCTCTGCCCTCTAAGAGTACCTGTGTGCAAAGCAAAGAAGGGTGAAGCCGTCTGCCTTCCTTTCTGCCAGGCACTCTCCCATGTCCCTGCGCAGCCGTGCCCAGTGGAGAGGAGGAAGGCGGAGGATAGTTTTACTTGAAGGAAGGTGGCAGTGGTGAATCTCTGAGAGAACTTCATCATCAAGGGATAAAATGTCCTTCAGCTCCATGTCTGACAGCCCATTTCTGCAAATGAAGTGTGATACATGAAAGGAAATTATTTATCCTCCTCCTTAGTGTTTACACTGGTATCTGTAGTGGGAGGCTGAGTGGTTTCTCTGGCAGTTCAAAAGTACTAGTCACCAAAGCTCTCGGTAGCTCGCATGCACACATGGCAGTCTCAGCTGAAAGCTTAGACACTGGATAAGCCATGGAGATCGAGTTCCTTTTCCAAGTAATCCCAGAACATCTCCCTTCAAGACAATATTTTAAATAGGCTGCCAGGTATGAGAGGAATGTTATGGTTGCTAAATATATATATGAACACATTCACAGGCTCAAAGAACTGAGGGCTTTGACTGGTTTTGGCTGTATTTAGATGTATTCCTTATGAGCAGCAGGAAATGTGGGCTGTTCCGTTAGAGATACAGCAGTACTCACCGTGAGGAAGCAATATAGCCAAGCACATGAGCCACGAGGACTGTGCCGTGTGACTTTTCCAGTCTCTCGCACAGGCGGTGCATGGCGTCCTGGGCTGTGCGAGCAATCACTAGTTCTGAAGGTGACGTGTAAGATGCCCATTTTCTGGCCTCGTGGAAGGTCAGCTTGAAGAGCAGGGCTTGTCCACCACTAGGGAAGCTCTGATGGAAATAGGCCCATTGAGTTGGGCTTAGCCGTCGTCTGTCTGAGGCTAAGAGCATCTCTAGCATCTCCTCACCTTCCTCGCTGGATAAGGGGCCTACTTCAAAGTACGCTTCAGCCTCAGGCACAGCGTATTGGAGAGCTTTCAGGGTATCGGGCTCTGCTGTGGAAATGGAAATGATGATGTGGACCTTTGGAGGGCAGTGTGTAGGGAGC
>NW_009646958.1:396896-415032 GCF_000708025.1 Charadrius vociferus
CAGCAGGAAGTAATCTCTCCACAGAGTCAAGGAACACCACCAGTGTCTGTGTGCCACAACGGGAGACAGTGAGGAGGAGTTTACTGAGAAACAAGACCAAATCACTGCAGGCTTGTTTGGTCTGGGTTGGGGGTGGTGGCAAATCAAATGCTAAACACACTTGGAGACAAATATCCCTCAGCAGGCTGTGAATGGCAGAACTGGGCTGGGATGTTCCCAGCAAACGAATCACAACTACACTGTCTTGCCCTAAAACAGCTTGCACCTGCTCAGATA
This sequence comes from Charadrius vociferus, assembly GCF_000708025.1. Taxonomy (NCBI): domain Eukaryota; kingdom Metazoa; phylum Chordata; class Aves; order Charadriiformes; family Charadriidae; genus Charadrius; species Charadrius vociferus. Next base: position 397,173 of record NW_009646958.1, read on the forward strand.
GTTTGCACATCACAGCTGTTTTTCCACAGCCTGGTGGCCCATAAAGGATGAGGGTTTTGTGGGTTTTATCATTGTTCTGCCTGATACAGTGAAAAATGCTATCCAGTAAATTCTGTCTCCCACAGAAAAATCTGCAGCTCTTCAGGCACAGAGCTGTGTGGTGGCCCAGCTCCTGCAGAAGTCGCCCTGGCTCCTCACTGATCTGTCCTCGGTATCGAAGATTCTCTAAAACCTGGTGATTAGTGACAGCAGTGAACTGCTCACAAAGTTGTTTCAGGTATTTGTTGTTCTCCTTGCACTGAGGGTTCCCAGAGTCTTTACTGTATGCCAGTGTGTGTACTTTGAGGTATTGGGGATAACAGCTTGCAATTTTTGCTTTAAGGTTGCTGAACAGCTGTTTTGCTTCATTGTCCAGATTGTCCTCTTTTTCTAACAGCTCACTGGTTGTCCCGTGCCCAATTTGTCTGTTGGAATCCTCAACATTTCTGAGGAATATGAAAGTCCCCGGGTTGCTCTGCTGGCTAGGCAGGAGACCCTGTTCAATCTCCCATTCAATCGCTACAAAAAAAAAAAAAAAAAAGAAGGGAGATGTGAGCATTTGGTTTCAGCACAGAACACAGGAAAAGCCATCCATCAACATCAATGTGACATCCCTCGGTCCTTCTCTATTCCCCATGACACTAGCAGGTCAGCATTGCCCATGTCCTCTGAGCTGGGCGTACTCCTGGATGTGCTCAGGGAGACTGGGGGGGGAAAGGAGAAACATTTCTATCTGGTGTATTACTGTTTGCTCGTCAGCACCAACCTCCCTCTGCAGGATTCGGGATACGGCAGGGAGTTAGCAAGTCTCTTCCTTCCCTGCATCTTTCCTGTTGTATGCAATGTCATGTTGTCCTGAAACAGGCAGCTGTGCTCCCTCACAGCCCTGGTTAGAAGGACATTACAGCCCTGCCAGAACACACCTGATTTGTGGTAGCAGCGCCTCCGCTCTGGGCTGAGCAGCCCACACCTCTCTGCCTTCCGCGCTGCCACGCGCAGCGCTGCGGCCAGGCGTCCCTCCAGGCAATGCCAGCCCTGCCCGGCCGCCGGCTGCAGCACATAGCAGGTGGGCAGCGCGTTCTCGTCCCGCCAGTACCACTGTGCCAGGAGCTGGGCAGCGTCCTCTGACAGCTGCAGAGTTAGGGCCTCAAATTCCTTCTCCGCAATGAGCCGAGGCACAGGCTGGTGCCCGCAGTGGTCCCCCAGGAGTCCCTGCAACAAGCAAAAAAGGTCCGGCATTCAGGCACTGCTTCTGCGGTGACAGCTGGGATGTGGACTGGCCGCTTGCCGTAGCACCTAGGATTGCCAGGGAGGGCTGCTCAGAAAACTTGCTGGTAACCACAGCGCCTGTGTGGCTTCCGTGTCGGCTGGGGACAGCCAGGCAGAGTCCCAGCCTGCCCTATGGCTGGGGAGAAGCGGCTTTACGGCAGCTGACCCTCAGGCCTTTACAGGGGGTCTGCGGGGGGAGAGTGCTGGAGGTGAGGCCGTGGAAGCACGGAGCAGAATGGGTTTGGGGACTTCGACCAAAAATTGGCTTTGGGGTGGAGAAGAATTAAGGGAACAGGACTGAGCCTGGGCATTTGTGATTAGGACGGAAGGCTGAGCTGGGGAAGAGGGGGATCCTGAAAGAGGTCAGCGTCCTGTGTCCGTGCAGGTGGGAAACAGCCAGAATGAGCTCAGAGCACAAACCCACAGTGTAATCCTTGAGCAGGGCCCTTCTGGGGTGCGTAAAGGAAAGAGGGAGTAGTCAAACCTTTGTCGCTGGCTCTACGGAGATTTCTACGTACACACGTAGAGCCAGTCTGAGGGAGACACTGCCCGAGTGCCGGCTAGTGCCACCTGCGTGTGCCGAACGGCGCTGATAGCGGAGCTCTGAGCTGCAGGGAGCTCGTGGGTGCGGTGTCGCTGTGGTGAGGCTCGCATGGTCTCTGCCTCTCCGTTGCTGGCCTCTGCGGAAAGTGTCTCAGGGGAAATCAGTCACAACTTACACAAATACTTAATTGCTTATTTATTTACTTGTGGCTTCAAATATGCCTCCTGGGACTGCATATTTATTCTCTTTGTTCACCAAAACTTGCTTTCTCCCTTTCTAAAACCAAAACAACCTGAGGAAGCTACCTGGCACTTCTGCAGGTGTCTCAGCCTCCTTTCTCCTGCAAGGCTGAAAGTTCTGGGTGTGGGTTTCTGTTCAAGGCTGTCACCAAAGCGCTTCAAGGAAGCTGAGGTGGGCTGCTGCTGTGGGGAGCTTTCAGTGGACAGAAAGAGTGATCAGAGGGATACAAGTAGGGCAGAAGCACGGAACAGGTATGAGCTTGCAGCGTGGCGCCCCGCTCTGTCCCCGGTGGTTGCTATGGCATTTTCCTTTCTGGTTCTTTGCATGGAGAATTTGTATTTATTCCTTAGGAGAAGATCTCCTCAATATTGAGGTGTTGGTCAGGAAGCAGGCTTAGAGCAAGAGCTTCTTGCCTTACGTGTATCTCCATCTGCCTCTTCTATCTGTTAGTTAATACACACAAGCCCTGTTATCTTCTGCTCTGAAGAGCCCCTGTGTTCGGGGCTGGACTGTATGTGTGTGCCTGTCAGTGCTCCTTTTAGGGACTCCTGGCAGTTATTGACATCTCAGCCCCATCAGCTAGCTGATTTGTGACGCTGCTCAGGCAGGCTAATTAATTTTGAAAACCACCTTATTTGTCCAGCAGACCTCCTGAGGGTGTGTGACCTGCTCTGGATGTCTCACTTTAGCCATAGGGACGGAGCAGGCACCGCGGTGCTGGCACTTACGATGAAGGTGGGACCAGCCGACAGTTTCTGACAGGCTTCAATTTCTTCTAGAGAGAGTTGTGTGATTGTGTGATCAGGGTCGACAAGCTCAGAAATACCCCATCTCAAGTCAATTACCTGCACAAAAATACATTTTTAAGGTATTTTAAGTATTTTAGTCAATACTATCTTGAAAACAGTGACGTGGGAAAATTAAATCATTCTATCACGTTTAGTTTTTAGATCAGTCTGAACACTAGTGGTATGCAACTTTAATTTCTGGAACTCTGCAAGAGACACTGAGATATTCAAAATCACTTGGTAGGGATTTCTCCTGTGAAAGACTTGGGGATTTGAACCATGGATCACCAAGTAAGCAACGGAGTCTTTCAGGACAAGGAACCTCGAGACTGTAGGTTATTTGCTGCAACATTTCAAGCCTCTCTTCTATCACAGAAGACAAGGATCCTCCACATTTCAACAGCCCCTTCTATGCTAGAAGTTCTGTGCTAATTAGTATAATTAGAACTAATTCAACTACCTCTGTAGTATATCCAGTGGAATTTATACATGGAACTTTTTTTCCAATTGAATATAGAAACAAAGGGATGATGTAAACCCTCATGTCCAGGCGCTCGAAGATGGTTAGCCACCGAACTCTTCCCTGAAATCCCTACAACTCAAGCATAGAACTATACTTAATCCAAAACTTCTAGGAAATTGGTACAGCAGTGTTTGACTCCTAGGAGGCTTCTAAGGAGGTGGAAAACCTATGAGCATTTTGGGTTTTTTTTTCCTCCGTCACACATATTTTGATGGCCTTTGGACAGGATAGACAGGAGAGAAGTGATTTACCTCAAACATTAGGCCGTGCTTCTGGCAGAAGGCTTGCGCTTCTGGGTATGCTTTCTCCAGGAGGGTCTCTCTTTCTGTAGCCATGTCTGCGTGGAAGGATTTGTGCAGCACACCAGAAGTTAGGAATTGGGAGCCAGGTTGTCTACTTGTCATTTTAGACCTTGCACTGAAAATGCAGTTCATGTTGCTATCACCTAATCTATGTTGAGTTTCACATAGATGGCATTGTGGTTAAGTCTTATAAAACTGTGGTTTCCAGATAACTGCAAGGCTTGTGCCTGTTACCAAAGTGAGTGCATTTTCAAGGTTATATACTGGCTTGCCACACTGTGTTTTTATTTGTTAATATGAAAACTCTGGATCTGGAAATTTTGGATTGCATAGTTACAGAATACAGTACAGCGGCATCGATCCAGAAAAATATATTTCTTACACCTTGCTGCGGCGACTCCTCCATCCTCTTTTAAGACCACTCAGCCACACTGTTGGCCATCTCGGCAGTGATAAATAGCCACAATAAAAGGCAATTCTACCCACAGGGAATCTTTTCATACACAGTCAAGTCTGCGAAAGTTTTATGGCCGCTTCCCCTGCTGTGCTTTTTACAAGAGAGATTACCACTTTCTAGAAAACTCTTTGTGACACCTTTTAAGTGACATATTCGCTGAATTAAATCAAACCGCAAACTAGGTAAATTTAAGATAAATTAAGAAGACAAACCGAGTAGGAGAAAAGGTAAGCACATATATGCACACGAACACAAACATGAGTGCTCACTCGCAGTGCCCACACGTGTACACCCTCTCCTGTTCACTGATCTTATATTCATGGATACTTTTCACAGCTGCAAAATTAAAAGACACAGGGAATATAAAGGGCATTTTTCTCCTTGCATATCATCTGAGATTATAATTTCTTCAGAACTGGAATATTCTCTCCCCAAAATTATGTAAACATTCACAGCACTACATAATCATATGATAAAGCAGTACAAGAGGCAATGCTAAAATTAGGATGGGGAATGGCTGTATCTGCAGCTTTCCTTGGGACTGTTCTAAGTGAAAAGTGATCACTAATGAAGTCTGTGCCAGCGTCAGATGAGGAGAGGGCTCCCTTGGTTTAGGAATTATCGTGTCTGCACTGCTGTCCAACAGGGAGCGAGCATTCTCGGTGTAATACCCCTGGAATAATTCATTACCTCTCACCAAGGTTGCAGCAGTTACAGGAAATCCTTGTATCGCTTTACTCTCCAGCCCACATGAATTCCAAACCTTACAGTGAGAGAGCGAGTTTAACTTATAACCCTGTCTTTTGGTGAGAATCCAATCACATGTCATGTCCTTCATCCCCAAACTGTTCCTGAAAATACATGAGGTCTGCCACAACTTGGACAGGTGTTGTAGGTAAAACCTTAACACTACCTCAGTCCTTATATGCCCACTAATTTCAGACTGTCTGCACTTCTCACGCATTCCTCCCAGAAACTGCAACGATAACCGTTTCTGTAAATGCTGACTTGTCTGCTTGGCTTGGAAACACCTCGCTGGCCAAAGAGCTTCTTATCGCGTTACATCCTACTGGAGGAGATGCTGCAGTATTTTTTTTTTCTTTGGAAGGCACTTTTTGTGGAATTGAGAGCCTGTGTAAGCCTGGGTTTTCTTATTTAAAAATGGAGACGGGGTGAATGATTTTCAGGGGAAGGGGAAACTGAGTTTTGTAATTCCTGAAAATCTGAGTCATTGCTGCCCACTGCCAGTTACCACTTTAGGAGCTCAGTCTGGCAACTGTGTCCCAGCAGGCAGAGGAAGTGGGAAATATTTGGATATTGTCCAAGAAGACAAGTTCTTCACAAATCTTTCTTGCTGTTACAGTGGCGGATGGGAATCGAATGTGTGTTGCCCAGGGTTTCCAGAAAGCCTGCAAACTTTGCTGCCGTGTGTGCAGACAGGCGCTGCGCTGCGCCTAGGGTGAATTTGGCTTCGCTGCAAATACCATTAGTTCCTGAACTAATGCAGAATTCTGCCGTCTCGGGCATGTTCTAAGTGCAAATTGGGTGTGACAGAATAAAGCTGTATATAAAATGCAGCAGATTATGGGCACCTTCACTTTCAAATCAAGCTGCAAGCTTACCGCTTCGCTGCTAAGCACAGTAGTCTCATTGCATTGCAACACTTTGCAGACGCTCGCAGAGAGTGCCTGATGCATTCAGCAGCTTCAGGACTTTTCAGCTTATTTACCTGAAAAAACTGAGCTGATGAAGATTCGGACCAGGCTGGAGGGCTGGAAAGGAAGAGGAACCATCTTCCCACGGAGAAGATCCCGGCGTGTATCTGGACTGAAGCTCATGCTGCTCTCTGGGCTCCCTCAGCTCTCCTCCGCAGAGGTTGCTCATTAGAGAGGAGATGACTAACAGCAATGAACACCAGTCAGTGGTGCCCCTCTCCGGAAAGCTGGATGCTCCTTCTTTTAAGGAAAGCCTGGGAAAATTTCAGCTACTTTGACAGGGACAGCGGGAGATGGTTGACTGTCTGCACTGAGATGCAGTGAAACTTCACCGCATCCTGGAGCGATCCATCTGTATTTGAAGAGGACAGATATCTCTATAGCAACCAGTGTTTGTCACTTGGGCTGAATCCCCACGGTCTCTTTCCAAGCACTAAATGTGCTCCCTATCAGGTGCCGTACACCTGAGCTCCCTTTGTTCACCACCCTTGACTATTTTACAGATAATTGTCTCTGTATTTTAGCATCACGTAAGCCTGCCAGCAGCGATGTCATTTATGGTTCAGACACTCAGGCATTTAAAGTAGGTTTCTTAACATCCTGTGTTATGTATGCCTGTGCCCCGTCACTATTTGCCTTCTGTCAAGCTGTGCAAGAGTGAATTCACTAAAAGGTGTTTAAACTGTGCACAAGAAATATTTACTTCTTTGTGGCTACGTTTGGACTGGGGGGTACTGTCCCCAAAAAAGCAGCACATGGGAAAAGGTAGAAAGAAAAATGTAGTAATTTACAAGCTCAAAGGCAGGAAACTGCAGCTGCCAACAGAGAACAAGTGGAAAAACAAAATCTTTGTCCAAATGCCTTTGGAATGCGCAGGGAGAGGAGGTAACTGGTGCAACCACCTCAGGAGAGGCCCTCAGAATAGGTGTCTCCACCTCCCGTTCACAGAGCGTGCTTTTCACTGTCTCTTCCATGCGCGTCTGGTTTCCAACATTCACAGCACGGTGCTATTTTGGTTTGTTTCAATATGTGTTTCTGTATTTGCTCAGCGTAGCTTTTCCTGTAAGAAATGCGGCTTTCTCCACGTCCTGTGGAAAGAGAGACGGTGCTGTACCGACCAAGCAGATTCACTCGCTCAAGAGCCGCTTTCTGCTTCCCCATTTTCTCACAGGAGACCATAATCTATTATTTCTGTGGCTTTTTGCCTTTTCCAAGAAACTGAACTGAGCATGTTAGAGAAAACCAGTATCAGCCAGAGCAGCTGCTGCGGTTTTTCTGTTTCTCTCGTGAAATGAGATTTAAGAGGCTGGTGTCTATCCTTGTCTGTCCTCCCTCTGTATCCCTCTGGCATACGGAGGAATAATTAAAGAAAAATTGGTAATCTGTATTTATGGGTTCCTTTTGCAGACAATACTTGATTAATCTCTACAGTCATCTAGCCAAATAAGAAGAGATTAACCGACATCCTAATCTGTCATAAATCAAACAGGCAGGGAGACGAAGCGTCTTACCTTAAGAGATGAACACTACAGAGAGCCTACATTAGGGTTTAGCCTACATTAGTCTAAATCTAATTTAAGCCAATGTTAGGACTCTAAAGTCATGGATTTTTAGACTGATCTTCAAGGCACTGTAGTCTGCGACATGCTAAATGCATCTCACACGGCATATACCTGTCATTATTACTGATCACACCAATTCTTGTCACTAACAAATCAAAGAAAATTAGCTCACGCACCGATTCAAGCAGTTGGTTGCAGTGGGACCAGAAGTCCCCAACAGATCTTTTTTCAGCAAGTCAAAGTGTGCAGCTCGATGGAGGAGCGTCAGGGGCCGGGGTAATTGGAAGAGCAGCAGCTTGCTTTCTGCGGGAATGCAGCACGTGTGTTAGAGTTTCTGGTGAGCTTTCTGTAATTTGAAGATCAAAACCAAACAAAATCGACCAGCCAAATCTTTTCCAGTGATGTTCTGGGTTTCCTCAGGCTATAAAAATGTTTGAGCCTCTGAACGTATCAGACCTGTTTTCCTGCATTCCACATCTATAGCCTACCTGTACCCTAAAGCTAAGATGAAATCACTGTGTCACACTTATTCTTCCTAAAAGGTTACATTTGCAAGCTCTCTAAAAAAATTCCTCCCCAAATTCTCTTTTGGAACATACAGGAAACAGATAAGAGTCACGATAGAAAATACTATAAACGGTACTTTTTGTAGGGGTAATGAATGAAAAATGCGAACGCACAAGGGTAAAAGAAAGACCGGACTCAAAGATATGCACGATTGTTGATCTTAGCACTACCGACATCTTCTTTTTGTCAGAAATGTCATCACAGAGCTGAAGTGAGTAGCAACTGTGAGTCACAATGCAGCGTGAGCTCTGGCATGATAGGGGACTTGTTTTCTCACCCTCTGTCTGTTCCGTGAGCCGTATCCCCCCGCAGCTTGCTCACAGACTGCTGCCTTTCAGACCGCAGGAGAGCAGGATTAAATTCTTAGCTGGGAGGTAATTTTGTGGGTGTTTACCAAGTAAGAACCACACTGTTGGTGCCTGATGAAATCCAAACCCCTTTAATTAGCCTTTCCTTGCCGTGGATGGGCACACGGGACAAACCGGATCTCTTTGGGGCCAATAGTGAGAGCATCCTAAAGAGGCAAATGTCAGCCCTCTGTGTGCAGTGACTGTCTCAGCTTTGGTATGAACAGCGTATTTTCTCCATTGCCAGCAGTGTGCCTTCTCAGTGTCCTGTCTTCCTAGATGGAAGAAGCTCCTACTAAATCCAAACTATCTTTGTGAGCTTTCTAGAAAATTTTTTATAGATGTATATTCTGATTTCTCATTATTTTGGCAAAGAGCTAAAACAACTTGAGAGAAAAGCCCTTGCTGCAGCAGAAAGCTGGGTATCTACAGTTGCAGGAAATGCCGTGCTACACCAGCCCTCCCTTCCGGATAATCCTCCGTCGTGTGTCTTGCAGTGCCCAGTTATGTCCTTTAAAGAATAGCAACAGAACTGTAAAGCAGACAATTCTAGCTAAGGGCCCAAATAAAGATGCGCTACTGTGAAATGCATAAAGCTGTAATTTTTAATGCTTCTGTGTGTCCTGAGCGCCGCTAGGACTGACACTCTTGGCACCGATTGAGTGCTTTACACCTTGAAAGCACCGTACAGCCATGAAATGGGCTGCAGGAGGAAGCAGGCATTTGGCAGCTAATCACCTGGCAAGTGTTAAAAGGCACAACTTCTCTGTTGCTCAGGAGATGGCCAAGCCAACATCCATCTTTATCTTCTGGGTCTTTCCGCTTAGCTGGATTATATAATTTGGTTACTCTTTGGACAAAATGTGGAAGAATGTACATGCTGTCATTGATAATAAGAGGAAAAGGGGAAAACAAGAACACTGGTTGCTCTAGCACTGGTGCTCTCTTGTAATGGCTTTGCCCTTTCTCACATAAGCTCTTCTGTATAGAACTTCTTTCCTTTGGCTTCCCTTTTTTTTCCTTCAGTTCATTTACTGTGAAGAATAACTAATGTTTTCTGTAAAGTTATCCTATGGGGGTTTTTTTTCCGCAAACACGGGAAGGGCTGTAGAGCTTTCCCTGTCTGTGAAGCTGATCTGCAAGGGTGAGAAAGCTGTAGACGCTGGGTTTGGCTGGCTCTGTGTCACAGAAAAGGGAAACCTGTCAATCAACGAGAAACGCTGAGAGCAGCAACTGAAACACTTTGCTTTTTCCATCAGGCAACCAGGGCCTCTTTGAGGATTAAACCCATTGCTAAATTTAGCTACATCTCACTAGAGTTAGTATCAGGAGTTATCAGATCAGAACATCTTTGGAGGGAATGACGTCTGTCCCGTGGAAGTCTAAGCCCTGGCATGCTTCTCGCCTACCCTGTGCTGCAGCGGAGCTTGGAGCCGGGAACATTCTGCACAGCCGGCACAGCATGGGACTCCTCAGACATCGCAGGATTTTTTCAAAGCACTTGAAATACCTCCTCTCATCAGCCTGCTCTCCTTAATTGTTCCGTCCAGGTCCTGAGCAAAATTTGTTCACAACACTGGAATGGATATCATGGGAGAGGAGAATGGTTAAACCACATGAAACATTTGAGTGCTTTTTTCTGGAGGGTTTTTTTAATATGCATAAGGTTTGCACTGACCCTTTGTTCCATTGGTTGGGTCATACAGAGACTTTAAATCCCACATGCCAATGCACCTTAAATTCTCAACTGCTCTGATAAATTAAGGAGTATTAAGTAACATTTTAAAAGAGTTAGATCTTCGGGGAGACAAGTGAAGCCCTTCAGAAAATAAATAGCCCTTTGCAGGTCCTCATATAGTGAGCTGAGTAGATCAACTGTGTCTTGTTTTCCTCATCACGCCCATCTCTGCCATGGAAGCAAATCACTCCATCCCGCTAGGAAATGCCCAGCTACCATTTTCAGTCTGGCTGGAGCAGAGTCTTATGGAAGAAGCGTATGTACAGGTACAGAAGGGCTTCCCAGAAGGGCAGAAGCAGCCCTGGAGGACTCCGTGGCCCTGCAGCAGTGGTTGAAATGGGCTGTTTTGTGAAAGATCCGTCTTTGCTTCTAGGGATGAAGGACATCTGTCTGGAATCGTACCACATACTACCAGTGCTGAGCCATGGAAATTCAAGAAAGGTTCCACATCTCTCACTACGAAATGCTTCACTAAATGAAATTTGTGACTCTTCTTTATGGCAGTTGTCTTCTCAATGCTAATCCCATTCCAGATAAGGTACTGGGAAGGCGTACAGAGCTTTAATTTTAACATCTGTTGGAATATTTCTCCTGTCTGTTCTTGGTTAGCAACTTTGAAGAGCAAGGACTCTGGCACTTAGAAGGCAGAGCAGCAGCTAACAGTATCCTGCTAAATAAGTAGTCATATTTGTTCAAAGCATTTTGATTTTTTTCAGTTTCAAATAGAAATACTGAAACTCCATATAAATACACTAGAATTGTGTGTGTGTGGTTGTATGCATGTGTGTATATTTACCTGTCCCAGGTGAATGTCCTCCTTCTTCTAGTGACAAAAGGAAAGACAGAGTCAACTGGTACAAACACCAAAGGAAGTTAGTTTCCTTATTTCCCTCCCTGAAATCTCAGAAAGTCTGCTTGGATGACAACACTACAAACACAACAAAAGCAATGGGCCTTTTACTATGCTATTTCCATTTAGAACATGCTCAGGTGTACTTGTAGGACATGCCAAAGTTCGTTCTCTCTCTTCAGTTAGAAGCATTTTGTCATTGGGTCAAGGAGACTTTAGGTAGATCAAGGAGTGTGTGGCTTCTGAGGCTGGCGAGAGTAAAAGAAACACTCGTATTTCCTCAAGCGTCAGTGGACAATCAGAGACACTTCACAATTTTTATTTGTTGATGGCTTTTGTAAAACAAAATTCCCCTTGAATCAGGCATCTCATAAAACATTTATAGTCTTGTGCATGCTTGTGATACATCAGGTTTCAGTAGACCAGTATCTGCAAAACCAGACAGTTGAGTTGTCGGGTAGAATTCCTGTTTTCTACTGAAGGGGAGGGAAACTCACAAAATTAAGGCACTGTCAAAACCCAAGCCCACAAATCATTCGACCTTTTGTACTGGCTTTCATCTGGTTGTATACAAGAATATTTTTTTATTTTTAGTTAACCGTCGATTTCAATTTTGAACAGGGACACACAAAAAAATAAAAACGCTTTTCTTAAATCCTCCTATTTATATTCTCAGTTGCAAGACAGCAGCAGCAACCTTTATTGCTAGGGACGGCAACCTGCTGCTTAACGGAAAGCCCAGTGCCGCATCCCCCCGCGTGCCATTGTCACCGCAGCGATCCCAGCCCTTGGTGATTAAAAAAAACTCAGAAAAGTTCTGGTCTTTTGGGTGCAATGCTTAAGATGACACTTTTAAGAACAAAATCAGTTATAAGAACAGCTTAAAACTAGTCTAAAAGCCAGTACTCGCTAAGCAGAACATGAATGAACTGAGAGACTCCTCCCTGAGCCAGGCAAGGCATTTCATACTCTTCCTGGGCACAAGCTGCTTTCACGGAGCAGTAGTTTGGCTGAAAGGAACCTACAAAAGATAATCGATATCTTCAGCTGGTGTGCGTTTATCAGTCTATTAAAGTAGTTTTAATCAGCTGGTGTGAAATCCACTTCTTCAGCTTTTATATCTTAACTTGGGAACACAGGAGATGTTCCTTCCTGCATCCAGTGAGAGCGCTCAGGCTGTCCTTAAGCACATTAAAATCACTGCTTTAAGCACAAACCAGCATGTAGCTGTGGGCTTAGGACCATACTTACAAGTATCCCGTTCTCTATATCAAGATGCAACATTTTAAAAAAGCCAGTTTCAAGTCAATTAAGTGCCCTGGCAATTATAAATAAATAGTAATAAATACTTATTTACACTCACACACCTTTCTTGGTATCCCACAGGATCACAAACAAACCAGAACCGTGCTTCTTCCCTGGTTAAATATGATCAGGTTCGAGGTGACACACTATTGGTAACAGCGCGCAGCAACGCTACACAACAGTTTAGAGTAATAACAGTACCAATACATAGCACTGGGAGCACTTCACAGCTTCACAGCTCTTGCAAACACAGACTTGGTTAAGAAAGTGACCTTGTTCTACCCATTAAGAATCAGAGGGAACTCAGGTGAGAGAAACAGAGGTTGGCCAGGACACCAGAGTCGACGTACTTATTGCATACAAAATGTCACATGAATTGGAGATATGGCAGATGTGGGAGCCAGGAAAAATTACATCAGGCTCATATAAGACCATTTAATTTCCTTGAGTATAAAATCCAATTTCCACATTGATTGTGTCTAAACAGTTTAATTGTTTTGGTAGACATCAAGAAGGTCAATGAACACTCAAAGGAACTTATGAGTTGCAGGAGCACAAACCGCATTGTTTTGGTAGACATCAAAAAGGTCAATGAACACTCAAAGGAAACTTATGAGTTGCAGGAGCACAAACCGTTACCTCCATTCACAAATAAACACAGTGAAAGATTTTACATCAATTGAAAATGCTGCATCAGAATTGCTGACAGCTTGGGAACTGGCACCCACTTGTCATCCTGGCACAAATCTACAAATCCCTGAAAATATGATCGGAATAGAGACACAGAGACCACGAAGCAAGCAGCAGCACTGAGAGCACAAATGAAATTCAGGGACCTGCCTGGCAGTGTCCTGGCTTCCACCTCTCCTCTGGAGTCTGAGAGAGAAGGACTGGAGGATAAAGGAGGTCACAGGTGGCTTTGAGACTCAGCTCTGGAAGAATTTTCTTGGCCTATTTACTGTGTGGTTGCTTTTTTATTCAGCTTTTTTTGCTTTCCGTTTCCTTGTGCCTTCATTTAGCTCCTCTTTTGACTTTGCAATAGAAGGCGGAGGATGGGAAACCTCATGGGAGGCCCCATGCTGATCATGGTGATGACTAGTGTGTCCACTGGAAACGGAGCCAAAGAAAACTGGGCAGATGAAGCTTTCCACTGGAGCAAAAGGTGAGGCGTGAGAGTGAGTTGCCGTCATGAAAACCTGCCATGCAACAGTGAATACTTAAAGTTAAAGATCACATACACGAGCTATGAAATACTAACTAGTAAGGAGCATTCCCCTTACCCCAGACAAAAGTCCCTCTTGCTCAAGGCTATATCACAAGGACCTTGTACCACACTGTCTACGTGAGGGAGAATTTAGCCTACAATTTCCTGAGCAGATCTTTCCTGCTCTGTACAGCCAATGCCCTCAATAGTGGCTTAGGAAGGTGAACACCCCCAGTTTAAGTCTGCACCCTTCCTCTGGTTCTGTAGATGCGTTAGCAGTGAACCTGCTGTAAACTTACCTTGCAAACTATCATGAACATGGTGAAAAAGAAGATGAGGTTGGCTTCAGAGATAGGGAGCCAGTGAGTTTGTTGCAGAGTGAAGAGGACTGTGCCATACAGACTAGCCTTTGTAGGGCTAGAAGAGAAGGAAATTTTCCTGAAGGTTTGCATCGTTTGTATTCAGTCCTGAACGGTTCTTTAAATTCCATTTTTGGTCTGACAGAGAATTTACAGAATTTACTTACAAGGACATACGAAGGACTTCATTTGTTTCTGGCTTCCAGACCCCACGCAGCAGTTGCTCAAAGTTAGACATCAAGGCAACACCAGAACCTGTGAAACAGTAAAAGTGAGCAGCTAGAACTGCCACACCAGGGGAGAGCTCTGCTGTCTTTGCTAGATCCCCAAGGGACGCAGATAACCTAAGGGGAACAGAAGTTTCCTGACATTCTTCCCAAATTTAAAAGAAGTTAGCCTAAAGGAACAGAGCAGGGCAAGTGCTTTCTAGACTCTCTATAAAGTGTTTCCTGATGCAGAGAAAGGGCGTTTGCCTCTGTTCCATTTACTGATGCTCAAATGTTTGCTCCAAACAAAAGCTAAAGGAAAACTGACTGGGCTGTTTCAGCACTCACAGAACCCCCCTGAAAAGATAAAGGTGAGTCCAGAGACAGTAGAACACAGGAGAAAGAATAAAGAATTCTTGAATTCTACACCCATACTTGATAGTGATTCCAATTCTCCACGCCTCCGTTAAAGTCAGATGGCGACTCAACTGACAGCCATTCTGCAAGTATGAGTGAACACCCGTGCTCTAGGGAACCTGACTGATCGAAGCCAACTGACCACATCCGCTCGCCCGCCTGCTGCGCGGCACTGAGGGATGTGGTCACCTTAAGCTTCACTCACAGATTCCCCCGTCCCTCCCGACTGCATTAAGAGTATCTCATTTTTCACCTTTGACCCATCCAGTAGCCATCATAATGAACCACCCGTGGTGGTAACGGTGATGAGCATGGTGGACTCCAGCTGCAATTTTGCGAACTCTGACCACCTCCTTCATTGCCACAAAGATGAGCTTCACAGGGAGAAAGCTAACACACTTGTAGAAGAGGTTCATAGGACAGAAGAATATCAAATACCTGTAACAAAACCACGAAGAGTTTAAGGACCTGTTTGTCCTGATCCGGGACATATAGAGAGGATTAAGAGTGCTGTGGCGTTAGCCTGACTTATGGCATGGAGAGGGAAGTGCTGGTTCTGTCATGCAAAAGCACATACAACCCATACGCACTGAGGAAATGAAACTTGGAGTAACTGTGGTTAGTTTGCGCACGTTTCACTAACGCAATGAAGAAAGTGCCCCCAAACGTGCCTCTCCTCTACTATATGTGGTATCAGCTCAGTGCACGCTGCTCTTGTGGTTTGGCCACTGTTCAGCTGCAGCAGCTATGAATAGAAACGCCCAGTGACTGGGCTGGACCCGACCCATATAATCAAAGCACTGGACAACCGGTCAGAGAAACTGCAAACTAGATCTAGGAATACAAAAGCCTCAAAGAAAGACTCATAGACTACCTCGCCCCACGTCTTTCCCCAGTTAATCCAAGCAAGACAATACACACGTGTCACACTGACAGAATACTTTCCCTCACACCAGATGGTTTTGTACACAGCCAGCGGCATCTCATGCTTGATAAATTAGGTGAAGTGCAAAAGACTCACCAGACTGCTGTGGCCAGGATGACGCTGGAGTTATTACTGAAGTAATCAATAGGTGATTCTCCAAGTAAGAGATCAGCAAGTATGTAACTTCCAAAGCAGTGGAGCATAGCACAAAGCCAGGAGGCAAAAGGGCTCTTACGAGACATCTCCACGGCTCCTGTGAAGCAAATTCTAAATGAGAAGACGGATTCAGCAAACAAGCCGAAACTTCAAGACCCTCTAAGAAAGAGGCTTGTGGTGCAAGTGCTTGTAAAACAAAATCCAAAAATGTGTATTCTGTGAAGCCTGAACAAGTACCAGATACTATCAGGAACACTGTGTGATCAGAGCTTGCAGACGCCCCATAAGGGTTCAAATTAACTGAGTCATTAGAAGTTTATGAATTGGCTAAGAGTTTCTCTCCTGTATTTGCTGCTACTGACTGCAATCAGAAAGAACCTTTTTTTCCCTTGAAATCAATGTATTTTTATAGTCTAAAACCAAAATGCATACTAGTACCATTCTCTCCATTGCCTCAGCCTAGGCGCCCTCTAGAATTCATGAACAATCTGTTCAGCTCTTTCATTCACAAGATAACCTGTAAAAATAGAACAGTAATTCTTAATCTTTATTTGAGGATTCTTCCCTGCTCCTGTACTAATTTGGAAATGCCCTTTGAAAATACAACTGCATATTAAAACAGTGATACTATTTAGTAATACATTAGGGTCTTCTCCCACAACCTTCTATTGCCTTTTTCTTATTGCTCTAGCCATTTGCATCCACCTCTGTACTTCTTCAAGGAAGCCTCTCAAGAACATCATTTCTGTAAGATTGTTTCATCGCCTTAAACTGCTCCAGAGTCCTTTGTGCAGCGTTTCAGATACCGGACTCTGTTCAGTAAGCCAGTAACAGGCAGTCAAAAGAGAGAATGCTAAAACGTTATGTCAACATTACTAACAGTGGCCTACCTTAAATAGCAGTAAGTGAATCAGCATATGCTAAAACTATGACTGCTCAGACTCTTCCATCCTCAAAGACATTTGAACCAGCTGAAAACACAGTGGAAGTGAGACAGCTGCAACAGCCACGGTATGAAGCTGGTTCTATAGGAACCTGAAGTTCAGCTTGAGGCTTAAATTTAGTAACACTTGTTTTTCTTTGGCTCCATGAAGCCATGCTGTCTCCATGGGGGAAACAGGACGTTACTGTCCTGACACTGATCTTCAGCACAGGAGCTGTGGGATGAAGCAGCGTAGGAATCTAGTGAAAAGCACCCCGGCCTTAGCCAGTCTGAGTGGATTACTGGGCTTACATATTTTTGAAAGCTCTTTTCCTAAGGCTTGCCTGTTAACTCTTCCGTTCGGGACTTAATGCTGGAAGACAGCTGTAAGCAATCAGGCCTCGAAAACCCAGCACTTCTGTTCACGTGGTGTTTAAATAGAACGGTACGTAGATTGTACAGCGCAGAGATCTGACAAGTGGAGCATTTCAAAATCATACCAAAGGGGATTTTTGCTTTCCCCTCAGTCACCGGGCTGTTCCACTGAAACTCTTCAGAACAGAGCACGAAGAGTGCACACACTATGAAAATACATCGAGGGGGAGGCCAGGGCAGATTTGGAAAAGGCCAAGGCACAGTCAGGCTGCAACAGCGCAGAAAGTGAAAGCTGAGATGCGGATCTATAGTTCTTTACCAGATAAGCCCCAGAGAACAAACAAAGCAAGGTCAGTTAGGGTGCCTGAGAACAGATTATGGCACGGCCTGGAAGGTGAGGGAAAAAAACCCCAGGTTTTACTTACAGCCTTTTTGTATATAAATAGGAGAAGAGCGTTGCCACAAAAATAGAAAAGCCAAGCAACTGGACAGAAACGTAATGCTGAGTCCTGGGATAGCGGCAAAGAAGTGACTGAAGTTAAATACTTCTATGTGGTTGGAATCCAATCTCAAATAAAATGCAAGATTATGTTTCAGAAAGCAGAGTGAGTAGTTCTTGGGGGTTTTTTTACTGCTTTATATTTAGACGCCTGTGTCAGGACCTCTGAAAAAAAGCAATGCGGCGAGGCTCCGAGCCCGAATCCCATCACACCAGCGGCTGCTCACAGCCAACACGGAGAAGCACAGACCAGGCTGCGGGATGACCTGCTCCCGCACCAGAACGTAAAATCATAGAACCATAGAGCGGTTTGGGTTGGAAGGGACCTTGAAAATCACACAGTTCCACCCCCTGCCCTGGGCAGGGACACCTCCCACCCGCCCAGGTTGCTCCAAGCCCCGTCCAACCCGGCCTTGAACACCTCCAGGGATGGGGCTTGTCAGATTTGTGCCTCAGAAATCCTGACAGGAATGTCGCCGCTCTCCCCCTCAGGCACACGCAGCCCCCGGCCGTTCCCGCCCCCGGCCCTGACTGACGGCCCCCCCGGGCCG
>NW_009646958.1:415913-419473 GCF_000708025.1 Charadrius vociferus
CCCCCCCCGGTGATGTACAGGCATGGCTAACCGAACTGTGCATCCCGAACTGGTGATTCGAGGAGAAACGCAAAAGTGCACGTTCCTTTCTGAATTTTTGAATGTAGGTGCCTGTGCTACGGCGGTAACGCTCTTTTTACGGCCCGATTCCCTTTTTAGTGTGTATGTGCCTGATCTGTCGCATCTCTGCTCGCTGGGGAAAAGTGGCAGGAAGGCTGGAAGCTGCCGCAGAGGACTGTCCCTCCCTTTCTGTCAGTGTGACCCCTTTTTATCATCTAGTGTTTATTTTCCCACATGCCCTTAGTAGGGATGCACTGAACATAGTGTGGATCATTTACATAAAACTTCAACTTTCAGTTTTTTATTCTCCAACCTTTTTTGTTGTGGGGGGTTTTTTTGTGTGTCAGAGTTGCTTATATTTTTCAGGCAGTGTTGAAAATGTGACATGTCAGTGTACTGGGTATTTTTTACATTGAAGGCTGCTTCTCTTGATTTTTAGGTGATAATATCAGAGAGTTTTTGCTGAGTCTCAGATACTTTCGAATCTTCATTGCCTTGTGGAATGTCTTCATGATGTTCTGCATGATTGTGTAAGTAATGCATCTTGTCATTTGTTTATAGGAAGTCGTATACATTGGGATTTTTCTTGCACGTTTCTTTTCAGATCCCTTTCTCTCCCACTCTGTTCTTCCATTAATCCTTTTCATTTCACTTCTTTATTTCAGTCTTCAAAGAGATGTTGGTTGACCTCAAATTTCTTTGCTAATGTGGGCACCTGTAGTGCATGAAAACCTTCTTTGCCAGCGTGCAAGTCATTTAGCAATCAGTATTCCTTGTCACGGGTTGCTGAGATGAAACATCATTTGGGTCAGCACTTCAGTTTAACTTTTGGGTTTTTTTTCATTTTGGCGCTGAGGGGAACCCACCAAGTAATAGAATGGAATCAGCCTTGAGAATAGTCTCTGGAAAGGACAGGCTTTGGTTCTGATAGGCGGGCTAGCAGGCTGCTTTCCTTTCTCTTTTATGTCCTGATGTAGGGGGAGGCAAAACCGCTGGCCAGATGTGCACTGGTGGTGTGATTTGGAAGGGCGTTGGTGTGACTGTTCACAGTTGTACCCAGTTCTCATCTGCTTTTTTTTTTTCTGTTGCATCCACTAGGTTATTTGGATCTTGAAAATCATCCACAAACATGTCTGTTGACTTGGAAGAGACTTTTGGCTGGAAACATAACTTTTTCTATAAAAGATCATAATGCTTTCAAAATACAGCCCTGGGATTGTGGCCTGTTCTTCGGTGCAAGCTCCTAACACGCTCAAGGGACAGAGTACGTTCAGCCTCGTCAGCTGGTCCCGTAATACACAGTGCACGCTGGGTCGCTTGCTGCCAGGCAGGGCAAGCCTTTCAGTCCCAAGCCAAAAATCTTCAAAGTAAAATTATTTCAACTTTACTGAAATAAAGAGAACTTTAAAATGTTTTGCTAGGCTTAGAGTGCGGTACCTAGTATGCAGGGTAGAATTGGAGCATGACTGAAGACCACAATCTTAAAACTCTGCGTTGTTAGTCACTCCCAGCTTGTGATGCGTCTGCTGCTCTCGCCGTTGTTGGGTCCTTGGAAGTCGCACTTCTCGATTCTCCTTTTTATACAGTTGAGCAAAGCATTGGTGGATCTTCTCACTACTCCATTTAGTTTTGTTGGAGAAATAGAATGGGATGATTAAAAAAACGGGGTTTATGCTTTCTATTTTTCCAACAAAATGCTTTCTAAATTAAAATTTCAAAGATAAGATTTTTTTTTTCTAAGCAATAGGTAAGGGATTTTTGAATAGGAAAAATAGCAAAAATAATTCTATAAGTCAATGCCAAGCAGTAGTTTTGGAATAATCTTGGATTTGGTTGAATAAAGTTGTTCTATTTAAGGGTAAAATGTATATTTGATGCCGTGTTCGTTCTGTTACAGGAGAAATCAATTCAGTATTGGTGTGTTTTGAGAAATTTTAACTAGTCTTGTGATTGTGTCTGGCTTCTTGTGTTATTTTTTTTTTATTCATGTGACGTTATCCTCTCTGACCAGCAACTTTTCCCCAGCATCACCAAGATCATTTAAAAGAGTGTGCAGTGCTGGGTATCTCTTCAATCAAACTGAACTGTTAGTGGAACTTCCTTGGCCTCAATTTCTTTAGCTGCGTGACTGTTGACGAGGAGAGAGAGGGTCCTCATTTACATGATTCTAAGGATCAGGTTTAAGTGAATACCTTGAATTTTATCTGGATGCAGTCGTGTAGTCAGATGCAGTGGCTCTTGCAGTGATTTACTCCAGTAGCCCTCTTCTGCGTTACCTGAAGTTTTCATGTTAATGAAACATGAAAGGGGAGGGGTAGTTCTGTTCTTTGGAGGGAAGATGCATTGCTGTAATGAGCATAGGAAAGGATCCTTCGAGCGTGGTTTGAACTGTCCAGAAATACTTACAATCCTAGGTTAAATTTAAACATATTCCTTGTCTTGTCTGTATTTTATATTTTAACCTTTTTCTAATCCTTTTGTATGAGGCAAAAAAAAGTAGCACACTGCTTTGTCACGGCATCCAAACAAAATCCAGTGCTTTATATAGTTCTTGGAAGACATTTTCTCCCTAATCTTCGTGAAACCCAGTCTTGCCCTGCTTTGTACAGGGGAAGGTGGAAGGGGCCGTCACCCTGTGCACAACCTGTGAGAAGCCCCCGGACTCAGCACTGCAGCACACGGGCTCAGTTTTGGACTCAGGGGTTTAATTCTTACTTGGAAAAATGGTTGAAGCTGTGCAGAATTGACGGTCTGCTCTCCGAGAATGCTCTGAATACAGGAAATAGAGGATGATCAAGCTCTACTGGCAAAGGAAAAGGGACAATTTTATAACTCTAAATAGATCATGTGGTTTAATAGCGTGCTGTCACCTCAAGATTTCAGTTGTCCAAAAGAATAAAAGTTGTCATTCAGCTCCTAAGTAGGCACTTGAAAAAATAATCAGTTAACTTTAAGGTACTCTTAAACGCTCTGGGAAGTTTAAGCGCTGGGCTGGTCGCTTACCTGGTGTGGTGCAGGCTGCCCTTGGCTGTACGTTCGTTGTTGTACAGCTGCTTGTGTACCGAGTCCGGTTTTGTATTCTAAGCTTGTGAAAAGGCTGACCGGCCGTGCGTGTGCTTTCCTCCAAGTCGGGAGACGAGAGGAGTGAGAAGGTAAATGCATCTGTGTAAAGACCTGTTTGTTCAGTTCTTGTAGGGGTAGCTCTTCCCGGATAAGGGCTGGGTGTTTCTATTGCCGCCTCACCCGTTAGTCTGAAAATAATGAAAATAGGAAGTTTTGGCGCTTGGTAAAAACTTCTAGTCATAATGATTTTTCCATGAACGTGTCAGACTTCACGACTACCAGGACCACAGGCTCCTGCGAGCCTGGAAGAAGGCACATACCATTGCGTTAGCTCTGCAGCATCCGAGTCGCGATGGTTTATTTCCGATATTTATTCACTTAAAACCCTCTCTCCCCACGAGGCTCGGTCCCGCCGCCCGTCGGGGGCCCCCTCCTCC
>NW_009646958.1:420665-427014 GCF_000708025.1 Charadrius vociferus
ATACCCCGGGCTCCGGGGACACCGGGAGGACTTCGATGCTGGCTTCGGGGCTCTGGAGCTGCTCCAGCACCGGGCAGCCTCCGTCTTCGCTGTTATCCTGTCCTGCAGTGCGCTAATGAGCTTATCTGCTCCTTCTGGGATGTAGTGTAAGCACAGAAGTCGGCGTATATTTTACCTGTAAGTGGCCTTAACGTTTAAGTGGTGGTTATCCAAAGTATCATTTACTCCTTTTAAGGTTTTTTTGGGGGGCACGGTAAAGCAGTTCTCTGCTTAGGTGTTTATTGCTGTGAGAGGACTGCGGGGCCTGCAATCTGTCCGATTTGTGAATGTTAGGTCAGCAGTCAGGGCAGCGGATGCACAGGTGGGTTTGCTTTGGCCGTCTGCAGTTTGTGGGGGCAGCTATGGGTGCGTCAGGCTGAATGCGCGTGTGTGTGTGTGTTCTTCCAGGAGGCTGGGTATGTGAAATGCTATTTCGGTTCTATTAAAGTCATACCTGCTGCTGTCTGAACAAGTGATTTTCTGTAATAGACTTGTATTGAAGTCTTAAAGTAGCTAATAAAGTTAGTGCCATTTGGAAACGTTCCGGCATGGCCTGCACGTGACATGAAAACTGAAGAAAAATCACCCTTCTTTAGTGATCCCCTGTGATGTGCATTTGTCACCAGCTGCAACATTACATGTTCGAGTAACAGTAATGAATTGTAATGGTAATTGTGGGCTTTTAAATGTCAAAGTTGTTTGAGTTTGCAGTACTTTAACGTGAATCTTGATGAAATGTCAGTTAGTATACTTCATGAATTTTGTTTGCTCTGGCTTCTCTTTCTGCAAATTTTTCACTTTATGTTAGACCGAGTGTCAACCTAGTTTAATAAAATTGTAACAGATCTATGGTTTCTTTTGACTTCAAAACTGTCAGCCACAATGGTTACCCTAATTCTGGTGTTAATTTCTAAAACACAGTGGCTGTGTGGAATGAAGCAGCCAGGAAATACATGTTGTGATGGATACTTTTCCCTTCCTCCATATGTTAATGTTACGTTACGCTGCGAACGCGCTTGCAGTTTGGTTGTGATGAGGGGGAGCAGAAATAACCAGGCAGCTGTCTGCGAGGGGAAGTCAGAGCATCGGCCAGTAGCTCTGCTGAGCTTCCGACAGGTCAGTAGCCCCATAAGCTGAAGAGTAATGTATGTTAAATTATAATTCTACATACTTGATACTTATCCAGGGCAATAATTGGTGGCAGAAAAATCAGCCCATTGTTTAGAAATGCCTGTAGGCAGGGGGCTGTCTTCCATTTTAACCTTTTCTTCGAAGGAGAGCAGAGGTGGTGTAGTTGAGATCCGTTGTGCAGGCTTAACTCTTGGACTTCTGTCTCCAAAGCGCATAGAATACGCGGTAAACAATTGGAAAAAGCTACCTCTCATGCCATTTTCGTGCAGGGAAAAAAAAAATAAATTTTGAACATACTTAAAAGCAGATTCTGAATTTAGTCGCACTTGGGCGCCAGCATAAAAGTATAAGAAACTGTTCTGCTGTTTTTCTGTAGGAAGAAGTCAGTGCACCTACGAGCTGCAGCACTTGTGGGCACTCACAGAAAACTTTGGTTACTTTCTTCTGGCTTTTAGAATCTTCTCCTAAAAGAAGCAGTTGCATTCAAACTTGCAGTATTCATTATTGTGATTGACTTCCTTGTTTACCAAAAAAGTCGAGCTTTGAGGCCTGGATTTCATTCAGGCTCTTCAATATAATTGTCAGTGTGTGTATGTGCGTGTTTCTGGAGAGGGTGAAACCTGTGCTAATATTGTCAGGTGTGCAAAAAAAATAAAAAAGCCCCATTTTGTGAGGCTGAGGAGGAGGATGTGGTTCTTTATAATAGTGCTTTACTGTGGGGTGCTGTAAATTTAAGCTTCACTGATATGTTCTCTGATACAAGCTATTTCTCCGGTGTGGATATTTGTTCCAGTAAAGGTCTTTGTGGTATGTACAAATGTTGGTTAACTCTGAGGTCCTGCCTTAAATTAAAAAACGAGAGATAAGTTTCCCTACCTGTGTTGGGCTGAACTGGTCAAAATAACCTTTTCGCCAAGTTTTCAGAACCTGCCTGCTTTGAGAAATCTTCTGTACCGATTGTTCATCTTTGTTTTAACTGCTACGTGAAGCCGTGCTGACTCAGGAGCGATGTTTTAATTGTACACATGTATTTAGCACTTGAGACCTCTTCTAGTAATTGCTGCAGAATATGTTTATGACTTAGTTTCACACACTTAGTTCAGAATTTACATGGGTAACCTCTATTTCAAAGGAGACCTATAAGAAATAAGCTATTTTTAAAAAATTACATCATCTTGGAAGCCACCCGGGATGTCTGGTATTATGTCTTCATTTATTCAGCCTTTTCCCCTTGAAAAAACATATGGGCAAACTACTTCTGCTGCATGACTTAAACACTAACTATCAACACCAGTTTCCTTCCAAGGCTTGTGTGTTAGCAAGACCGTACCAAGACTCGTGTTGGAGGAAAGCGTGAGTTTAGTGGTATCACCCACAACGACGGGTGATGTGATGTTCTTGCAGGAAAAATCCTTTTCCTGGAAGAACCGTGTTGAAACAGTAACTGGAGAAGAGTGTCTGAAACCATACTGTAGCGGTTGGGTGAGGTCTTACAGAGGAGATGCTCCTTGGTTCTGGTAGAAGCAACGCTTTTCCCTTCGGGCTCAGTGTGCGGAGAAACCACCTCTTCCACCAAGCAGAACACCTTCGCCTTGTTAAACTGTGCTCTCTGCTCTCCAGGGAATTTATTACCCGATGTCGGGAATAATGAGATCTGTTAGTTTTTGCTCTGTGGGAAAGCCTGTCGTTTCCAACTGGCTGTTAGAATTGTGCTTGCAATTAAATGGTTCCTCATCCTGAATATGTAGCGATCTTTTCCTGACTTTAAATATTAGACAATAATTTAATTATTTGCCGTTAATACCACTCTGTCATGCAAAGCCAGCTTTGGTTTGAGTAACAACCCATTATGTGCTCGCTGTGTGCTTGGAGTTGATTGTAAATCCGGCTGCCGTTCATGCAGTATCTCGGTTGGCCTCGCTGATCAGACCTTCAGGAGAGGTCCGTGATCTGAATTATTAATAATAAATTGGTCCGTGTGTTGTAATATGTTAAGTAGTGCATTGGCCTGGGGTGATCTTCCAGTTGACACGAGTTGCATAGTTAAAGATGCTTCCATGGCTGCTTTCTGTATTGATTGCTTTACCAAAGTCCTAGAAATAAAAGCTTCTATCTATCATCAATGGTAAATACACTTTCTAGAACTGAGTTTAAAAAGGGGGGAAGAAGGTGCCAGGCACTGCCGTGAATGTCCGGAGTGGAGGAGGGACAATGGTTCGCTTCGGGGGATTTCTCTGGACGCAGGGAAGTGTTACGTGTGGGCGAAAGTAGCCTAGGCATGGCTTTTGCTTTAGCTTTATCCTTTTCTGTGAGGCCTTAAGGAGCTTATCAGTTTTGAGGAAGCTGCAGCGTGCGGAGGGGCTGGGACCTGTTGTACCGCTCACCGGGTTTGTGTATTTCCTTATTGTAGCTCATCTCGCTTCAAGCAGCATTTTGTGCATCGGGGCTGGGGATCGTGTTTCAGGTGTGCAGCGAAACCTGTGGGTGGCTGTGGCGTTGCCCAATGTGTACGGTCTGGAGTGTCGTTATCGTCTCAGTCCTGGCTTCCAGATAAAGATTTGGACCTGATGTCACAAGTCCAATTGTATTCAGCATCTTCATAATTTTAAATAACCTTAAGTGAGGATGACTGCTTTTTTGATGCTCTGTGTTGTAAACACCTGGATTCACTTGCATTCGCCTGATTGAGGGTGGTGGTGTAGTTGCTTTCTTGGCCTTGGCTTTGCAGCTTTCCGGCCCACCTCTTTCTAAAATAGCTTTTTCGCTCGGTGGAAGTGTGTTCCAACAGTGCCTGTGACACTTACACAGGTGTAGCTACGGAGTTTGACTAGTCCCAGTTAGCGCTTGTCTGGTCAGTCACCTGTATAGTCCTGGCCAGTTTGTTACTGATGGTAATACTGTAACTTTTGGAGGGGGTTAAAAACTTACGTTTGCGCAGTACCCCTTGCAGTAAGGAGACCATTACAAAGCTGGAGGCTGCCAAGACAAAATCTGAGCAAACAAAAGTAGCAGGGACTTTGGGTTGAGGGGTCAAAGCAAGGGGAATGCCAAATTGCCTTTCTATTGTTAATTCCTTGAAACTCCCCAGGTTGCAGTGAGGAGGGCAGTAGTCATTTGCTCTTGAGCTGTAATTTGAGTGTTTGTTTCAGCGGCAGTGACAATTTAAATAACACCCATTTCTTATTCCTGCTACACACACCCATTTGATGTGTGCCGATGCAACTATTTGCAGGGTTGTGTGGTGAACTGAACTGTGGAATTGATCAGGGTTTAAAAAAGAAAATATAATACTCTTTTTCTTTTTCTCCAGGTAGTTCTTGATGTAGCTCCATTACCTGATAAAACTTCTGGTACATCGCTAATAGTACTGGCACAGGTGTGGCAGCAGAATTGGGTATTAAAGTGTTTAAATAAGTCTGGAAGCTGGAAAGTGGAGTGTCATTTGCTTCCTCGTGCTTCCCTGCTGCCTTGGGGCCTCGTGGGAAAGAGGGATGCGTTACCTGGAAAAGTTCACTCATCTGTGTTCTGAGATGAGAGTGGATGCCTCATGGTCCGGTTTCACTTGTAGAGGCTTTATTGTCACTGTCCCTTGTGTGTGGTTCAGAAATGTCTGGAATCGTACCCTGCGCTTGCTGCCATGCAGTAGTGCAAGGGCTCGGCACGCGATCCTGGCATAAACGCTGGGAACCGTCACGAATATCCAGGAGGATGCTCCTGAGCAGCGAGCCTCGCAGCTCGAGAGTAAACCACCTTATGCCAAAGGCTGTGTGGCTCCAAATAATCAAAAATTTTCTTGGCTTAAACTTACATGCTTACACCAGCTGAACCTGCCAGTGGAGCTGCGCCTGGCGGGAGAGCTGTTGGGGTCCCCGTCTGCTTCCCTACGTTCCTGCTCCCTTGTGCTGCCACGGGCTGTCTGGTGACCCTGCGCCGGGTCTGCCCAGGGACTCACCAGGCTGAGCCCTGCCTGACGGGGGGCTCGTCTGGGGCCTCTTCCCCTGTCCCAGCTCCTCGTGGCGCAGGGAGGTGGCAGTGGTGGCATGGAGTGGCAGGTGGGGCAGCGTGAGTGGGGCAGGGAGGTGACGGTGGGGTAGTGGCAGCCCCGAGTGGGACAAGCTCGAGCTGTTGGAGAGCAGCACCCTCCATCTGGGCGCCTCTCACTTTGTCGGGTTGTTTCGTTAAAGGGGGTCAGGCTTTTCAAATCCAAATGATAGAACTTTGCGGCAAGTAGCCGGCTGCACGCACCATAGCATGGAGCCTTGGTGAAAAACGAGCGCTTGGACGGCTCAGAGGCTGGAGGGAGGAAGCGCTGGGAGGGAGGTAACTAATCTAACACATTTTTCTTGATATAACCGTGAAGCGGTTTACTGAATGGAAGAACCAAAGTTTTGTAGGTGGAATAAACATCAGGAATACTGTCTGACAGTCACCACGAACCACAGCCTGGAAAAGACAGCTGATGTGTAAGATGTGCGTCCTTCCAGGAGAGAGATGCTATAACAAACTTCCCAGGCAGCAGAGAGCCCGAGGCTGCAGTTTCCCAAGTTCCTGACTCGGGGCAGCTGTGCTGCTGCGGCGCTGGTGCAGCCGGGACCCTGCGCTAAGCCCTTTCGGTGCAGAGGGGCACACAATTAACCCAAGAAAGCAGTGAGGTGAGGCAGCTGAGCGCGGGGTCCTGGGAGGGCTGGAGCCGGGCTCGGACGGGCACAGGGTACGGCTGGATCGGGTTCTGCTGCCGAGGCACTGCAGCCTGGCACGGGCGGGAGGGAAAATATGTGCTGTCAGAAGCTCCTGAGTGGGGAGAGACCCAATCTGTGTGTTAGGAAATATGAATACCTTCGTCTTAGCCTGTGTTTCAGAAGTCTGGACCCAGGACAGAAACGCCAGTTTGTCCTTTGTTAGGGTTTTGTACAGTAAGGTGAGGATGAGCCCAGTTCAGCAGTGTCTAAGGTGTGGGTCGTTGCATCTCTTCAGGGTTTTTGGTACGGCCAGATGACACAACGGCACTGTTGCTCTGGCACCTTTGGCTCCTGAGCAAAGTAGTTTCAGAGCAGCTGAAGGTTCTTCTCCCAGTATCTTGGGAGAGAAGAGCCTTTTCCAGTTTCTTCAAGGAGCTGCTGCAGTTGACAAGTAGAAGGTTGGGTTGGTTGGTTTTTTTCAGGAACCAGAAAAGTTTCAG
>NW_009646958.1:427057-443736 GCF_000708025.1 Charadrius vociferus
TAAGAAGCACTTCTTTTAAGGCATAGTTACTCCACTATATTAGATTCGGAGTTAAAATTAATGTCAGTGTAGTTTTTATAAATAAAAAAATACCCCCACATCTGTTTTGGCTGATAACGCTTTACTGCTATCTCGACTCACCCGTTTTGGGCTTGGTGATAACTTCAAATAGACTTTTTGGTCTGTATAACATACGGTATGATGTGGCCCCACTTAAGCACTTTGTCTTTAAAGAAATATTTAAGGTAAAGGTAAGTACATCCCATTCAGTTTAATGTAAGTGTAGGTTTGTTTATCGAGTATTCTAACAGCTAAATTATTCTTTCTACAGGTAATTCATGCTTTCAATGTTTGGAACAATATTTAAGTGGTAGCAAATTGCTTTAATTTGAGGTGCAATCTGCTAAACTTAACAGCATGTCAGTATTTTCTGGGGCATGGCTTTCACGGGGCAGTGGTGCGTGCTGAAGTGTGATTGTTAATATCAAAGTATACAATTTTCAGTATGTCCAAACAGTCGGTGGTAGAAATTTCTATTGAGGAATCACTGGAAGTAAAACCTAATTAGTTCTGTTTTACTGAACAAAGTGGTTTTCTAACATAGCAGTTGGGGAGGAGAGGAATCCTACGTCCGAGTCTGTCTGTAGTATTCAGCAACGTACTCAACTGGGTGTATTTTGAAACTTTGTGCTGTAAAGATGATTGTGCAGAGGTGGAAGTCTTGTCTAAGAGTGACAGCCAGCGCTTTTGTGCAGCTGCTTTCTCACATGCTGTTTTCACGCAGAATCTGCTTGCTGAGTATCATGATTATACTGCAGGTCTACATTCATTTATTCTTTTTTTTTTTTAAGGAGTATTGAACTTCTGAAGGTAGAGGAACATGGTGGGGTTTTTTCCCAGGGTACTGATGCGCATTCATAACTTGTCTTCAGCAAACAAACTTCCAGCGCATCTACGACCAGCTCTGCGGTTCTGCAGCTCGAGCTGTCCCTTAAGCGGCGTTCTTTGTGCTGGGGGCCGTGGGCAGTGTGCACCACTGGGTGCTGTGTAAATTCATTGCATGGGGAGGAACGTTTGTGTCCCTGTAGAAGTTACCATCCTGAAAATTCCAGAAAAATGTATACCTCTAATATTATAGTTTATCCTCGGAGAAACTGCAGTTGGTTCTTGAATAGAGCTGAGCGTAGTGAGGTGGAAGAGATGAAGATGCGAGAGGCAATGTGTTGGCCAAGGTGGGGTGCCTGCGGTGCGTGTGCTTAGGGGGTGAGCACGCTGGCTAGCAGTCTGCCTTCGTCATGAAAACTGTCTCCATCGTCATGTGTGTAAGAGTTTTGGTTTATCAAAATACGAGTTTTCACTTGTAGGATTTTTTTTCACTGGCCTTCTTAAGACAGGCTGCCAGGGGACTTCAGCATCGGTGGGGTATTCTTAAGTGGAAATCATCAAGTTTTGCGCTCCTAGATGAGAAATAACTAGTGCCAGGTTGCAGCTTCCTGAGTGTTCTGTGTTTAAATACAAATAAAACGATGATGGGGTGCTGGGTTCTCTTGTCCTGTCAGGATCACACTGTGACTGGTCTTAAAAGTGAAGTAGCCCTCCAACTTGTAAGCCCTGAGATGAAAGGGGGTTTGCTTATCGTCCTTTGGCTGGAAAAAAAATATATCTTCCCCCAGAGATAGGAAACTCATTTTGTTTCTAAGTAGCTGCTAATGATTGTGCCCTGAATGGAATGGCCGAGCAGTCTCAACTGATTGTTGGGGGGTCATCGCTTTGGACAGGTTGTGTTCTCCCGAGGACCTGCACAGTCTTCAGAGAATGGAGATATTTGGAAATGGGCGACCGGCAGCAGTGTTTTTCTCTAGAATTTGATGAGCAATAATTCTAGGAGATGGGGAAATTGATTACAATTATTTTCACATATCCATAAAGCTTCTCTATGGTACGTGCTGATGGAAATTCTATATTAGTAATTGCTGTTGAAAGGATACAGCGACTTCTCTCCAAACTCCGTATTTAAAACTTTCCCAATTTGTAGGGCTGTTTTTCTCAGGTTTTGTGAACAAATACACTATGCTTAAATTCTCACAAGCAGTCATGCAAGCATGTTGCACTTCTGTGTGATGAATTAATAAATTCCACAATGCTGTGTATTCAACAGGCTCTCACTTAGCCTTCTTCAGAGTTTAAGGAATCAGGGGAGAAGCTTCCCAGCATCTTGAAAAAAGTTGTCCTGCTGCATATAAAAGTACACCAATGTGGTGATAGATTTTATTTTTTTTTTAAGGAAAGAGTGAAGAGTCTATATTGTGGTGACATTTGTAGAGTTTTTCTGTATTACATTCAGATATAAACTGCTTTGTGTTAACAGCTCTGGGTAGATATTCCATGTGATGGGTAACATAATATTTAAGAACTTCAGAAAGCTCTTGACCCTTTGAAGCCGTTCTCATCAAGTCCTTAAATGCGTGTTGCATAATTTTAAATCTCCACTAGTTCTCTGGAGTGCATTAAGATTAAGCAGGTGATTGCAGAATGATTCTGTCCAGGCAATGCCTGTAAGGGTCGTTCTCATAATCTGGTTCGGTGTCCGACTTTGCTCTCACCGTGAGGCAGGTGGGTAATAACGGGGAGTTCAGGAGCGCTGCTGTGCTCTGTTGGCACCCGCCTCTTCTGCATTAACACTCAGCGTTGCCTTCTCGCTTCCCCAAATACCTGCTGTCAAAGTGCAGGCTTTGGGCTGAGGGAGTGGGTCTCTCCTTACTGTGGAAAACACCAAGATCATGATAAACCAAAAGGGGCTCATCTTAAGGCTGAATTTTCTGTATACTCTGTATTATTTTGCCTGAATAATCGACAAACTTTGCATTTTTCTCTTGTTGAAGTGGGCCCAGTCATTCCTGTGACTTTGCACAGCAATCTCATTTTATGGCTCTCTACATTTTTAAGCAGTAATTTTGGACTTCAGTTCCTGGCTTATAATAAATAGTAGCTA
This sequence comes from Charadrius vociferus, assembly GCF_000708025.1. Lineage (NCBI taxonomy): Eukaryota > Metazoa > Chordata > Aves > Charadriiformes > Charadriidae > Charadrius > Charadrius vociferus. Next base: position 430,050 of record NW_009646958.1, read on the forward strand.
CCAAGGTGTATGTGGGTGAAGTTTCTGTACAGGTGGAAGAGGGGGAGAAATGATTATCATGTGTACAATAAAACATGTAGGACCAGTGTAGTGGTTGGGTTTTGTGTGTTAGTGGTGTCTTCTATGGCTTTTATTTATTGTGCTGAAATAGTCTGTAGCGATTGCTGCAGCTGGAGGGGGGACGCGCTGCATTATTTTGTACTCTTTGATTGTGTGGCTCAACACTTGACAAGTGTCGTTCTGTAAGACGTGCTACATTGTTCCGCTAAACATTAAACATGTTTGTAGCTGGCTGTGTGATGGGTAGTATTTATACCAGAAGGCAACGGTGTATAGGGCTGGTCAAACGTAATAGTTTCCGTGGTTATTCTTGTTTTATTATGCTTTATTTTGGCAGGCTGGTGCTGTATTAGGAACGTGCTCAGGCGTTGAGGTGCAGAGGGGTAAGCATCAGGTGGCTGAAATGGTGATACGAAGTGACTACAGAGCCCGAGGGGTGATGAGCCGCCTGCGAAGGCTGGGACAGCCGTGGGCATTTCTGGGGTCACGCTCCCTCGGGCGCTGTGTGGGGTGCTGAGTCTGCCCACTTGGGTGCGACAGCGAATTTCAAAGTGTTGGATTTTGTAGGTCCTTCACAATATAAACTGCTTCGTCTGATTACCTGTATGTATCTCTTTGAGAGGACAGAAATTAGAATTACTATTTTGAGTCTAGTTTGGACTAGGTAGAAATGGGTGTTTCAGTGTGTTTCTACTACCTGCTGTTCAGTGTCTGTTCCCCGGGTGTGCGTCGTAGGGGTGTGTGGCTGGAAGGGACTTTAGGAGGCGACGTGGTCCATCGCCTTCACTGGAGTAGCATCACCTGTATGAAACAACTCCTTCCAGACTTGTCTGATCTGCTCTTAAACCTCTGGAGTGGCTATGGAAACTATTTGAGAGCTCACTTGAGTGCATTGGTGGCTCTGGTTATTCCTAATACGTAATCAGTATTTGTCTCATTGCAAATTAGGCCGCTGAGTGTGAAAACAGTTGATCACCATTTTCTTTATTATGACTAATAATGCATAGGCAGGCTTATTTTGAGCTTTGTGTGTCTCCTCCCCTTTTTTTTTTTTTTCAATACTGTATGAATTGCATACTTAACTTTTTCTTACTAACCATGTTTTCAAAACCTCTTATCACTGCTCACCTCTGAACTCCTCTTTGGATACGTTCTTCTTGAACTGCAGTGCCTTGGGATGAACATGTAATTCCAGCTGAGTGTGGTTCCTATGCCATTCCTTATCAGTATAGTGTTGAGTGAAGAACAAGACTAAAATTCTCTTGCTGTGGTAGATACCATTGAGTCCGTGTTCTGCCCCGCTGTGAGGATGACTGCCGGGGTTTGTGGTCCACAGGACCCACTCCTCTTCTTACTCTGTTCCCTTTTCTTGAATTTGTGCCACACCTGTCTTTCCAGTTCAATAGTATTTCTTGTAACTAACCTTCACTTCAACTGCTGGGCTTTTTAAATCGGGCTAATAAATTTGTTCCCCAAAAAGGTTTTGCCCAACTTCATGGTCTGGTGGTTTGGGGTTTTTTGGGGGGAGGGGGGTTGTCATATTGCAGTGAGTCTTCTCTGTTTCATGTACAGCTGAAGGGTGGGCACTACAGGTGCAATTCTTATGATATGGTACAAAATGTTTAGTGAATCTTAAGCTGACAATTATTCCTCTCTGTAGTAATGTCTTCCAATTATCGACCAATAAATATGAATGGAGAAGAGTGTTATACTGTTGATTGTTTTCTATTTGTCTTAAAGACCTCTTTCTGTAGAGCAGGAAGACTTCTAATGTGCCACTGCTCTTCTGTGACCTTGTTATGTTCAGGGTGTGTGTCTTGTCTCCATAATGTGTATTTTACTGCCTCTTATATCTCACTTTCTGAATGACTCCGCCGATGGATACTCCTTTCATTGGGTGGTTTCCTCTGCCTGGCGTGATGTGTTTTCCTGCTACGGCTAGGCCGGACTTGAGGGCCTCTGCCAGGGTTAGACGTCCCCTTTGGAGCGGACAGTGTAGAGAAGAGCCAGAGTGCTGCTGGCACTTGCCAACTGCTGGGGATTTGTCTCGAGGCTGTTTGTAACGGGGCAAACTGTGGTTCCTGCTGGCAAACTCCTCTTAATCTCTTGGCTGCTGTAGTCTCTCTACACCTCACTGCCGTGGGTACAGACTGCCGAAGGGTAACGGGGCGAAACTGGTGTCTCGCTCAAGTGAAATATTTCAGGTCTGCTGATTTCTTCGCAATGCGGTATTTTGTTGGAATCTGACCTTACTCCTGTGTGATGATCCTGGCTTTGTACAGTGTGTATGGGACGGTACCTGGATGATGTTACTTTACCACTAAATAAAGCCTAAGTACAAATAAAATATATGCAAACTGTTTAAATTAGACCTGGAAATTTTCAATCCCGAGGTAGGAGTATCCTCACAAGTGCTTGCTGTGCCTTGCCACGTTTTTGACTGTCCTTGGTAGTCAGGGAGCATTTCTTATACCTGTTGTTTCACAGCACAAATTTCTGATGGGTTGTCAAAGCACGGACTCCGAGTGGATTTCTCTGTTGTAGAAGATGCTCTCAGTGGATGACTTTGGAGCCAAATCATTGATTTCTTCATGTTTAAAGATCCACTTTACTAAATACTATTAGAAAACTCCCTTCCACCTGTAAGACTGTCTTGTGTACTGGTGAATATTTGAACTCCACTTAGCAAACTGACTTTCAAACGTTTTCAATAATGATGAACAAAGTAGTGCATGGTCATCTTTTGGTACATCGTTTCAGTGAATAGTATCTCGTGTTACCCTATCTTTAGACAACATCATGTCACATTGCGGGTAGGGGAAACTAATAGATCAGTTGCAATTAATTAATAGATCAGTTGCAAGGGAACTGAACTAAATACCAGCAGGTTGTAACCTGAATTCTAACTTTGTGTGTTTGGTCTGTATCTTTGAAAAAAAAAAAAAAAGACATTATAGTTTACTGTTCACGATATGTATTATTAGTGTCTGATATCTAATGCGTCCTATATGAAGTGCCAAATAAACACTATACTACTGTATTTCCATTGCCGCATTTAAATAAAGCCTACTATGAATAGCAACTTTTCTTTTCTTACTTCTTATTCCATGTTTCGGATTATTATGCAATGAAGTAGCTCTTATACAAATGCAGTGCTGGGGGCAAGATCTGATACTGATCCAACACCCCGGTCCGGGGTAGGAATTGGTGCTTAGATGGAGGTGATCACTGCACCGCTTTGGAGAAAATAAGTGTGAGCGGGTGAGGCTGCTGGCGGGGCTGGTGCTGTACCTCCTTTTGACTGGGCTCTGCCTTCCTGGCAGCTTCAGCAACACTGACCTTGAACCCGGGATTTTCTTAAATATTATCTTGTACTACCGAAGGACATAGATGGCCCATAGATATATGGCAGTTTCTATAACTACCCAATAAAATGCTGCTGTCTCTCAGAGTGGGGGAAGACAATAAAAAATGGTACAAATGCTCCTGTGGACTTCTGCATAGACCACACTGTGTTTCTGATACTCACTGCCAACAGAGAACGGCAACATGGCAATAGAGATCTGCATTTGTATCTGTAGGAAAGAGAAAACGATCTGTTTAGTCTTCCGCAGTGGGTCCACTTCTCTGCTTGCTCTCGTGAAATTGCTTTAATGCTACAGGTGAGAAAAGTATTTTCTGTGAAACTAGCAAAATATTGAGTATTTTTAGCATATTCTGAGGAAACTGAAGTATGATGGCAAATACGTTCTCAAAGCCAGTGTCTTCTGGTATATCTGTGTAGTCTGTTTCAAAATGCTTACAGTGGAGTCGGATGGTCCATTATTACAACCTGTGATTTCAGGAGGACAATAGTGTTACACTTCGGGTTTGGAAAAGTTTCAGTGACGAGGGACTGTAGACGTGCCAGACCCAGTGCAGATACCTGTTAGAAACTCCTACAGGTACTAACGTGACCCATGTGGATGATGATACTCTGCCAAAAGATGCCTTTTAGTGCTTGTAGGTAAACTTTATGCAAGTAATTAAAAAGAACCTTTCTAGCCAGAATCCGGTAGGATGGGAATCTGGATTAACAGTTTCACTGCAATTTTTTTGTAATTGTGCACCTAGCTCTCGGGTTTTGTGTTAAAGAAAATACCTCCTCCTACTCCAGGCCTGTAGAACTAATTGTCTCAGCAGCATCATGCTTGCTAACTCAGATCTGGTTTGTCACCTATCATGGTCTGGTCATACACGCAAAGATCTTTAGAAAACATCCCTGTGAAACATTTATTAAAAAAAAACAAACAAAAAAAAACCAAACAAAAAAAAACCAAAAAAAACCAAACACAAATAAAAACCCCAACCAAAATTGCTTTAGTCAAACGAATGTTTCTGTAACATCTGTTTCTGAGGCAGCGGTGGAGGGAGATGCAGGCTGTGCGGTGTATCGAGGCAGTCCCGTGGAAGCAAGAAAGGTGTTCCACTGGTACTCCTGTTGTGTTTTGTCTCTGGACTGGTCCGTAGATGGAGGAAGCGAAGCAAAGCATAGCATAACAGCTGAGTGTGCCAGTCCAACATAAACACATCCGAGCCCTTCCGCCCCCCTGGCACCTGGGAACAGTGATGCCAGCTCCCGCGCGGGTGCTGAGTTTGCTGCTGTTCTGCAGTCTGCCCGGGAAGGAGGCAGCGGAACTGGAGGTGGCAGAGAGCAGCTGTACATTAAACTTCCCAAACCCAAACACACTTTTTATCCTTTTAAACTGCTGTGTAACACTTACCCTGAAGTTAGTTACTGAATTGTTCTCCATTTATAAAAGCTAAAATAGGATTAAGATGGCAGTTAAAAAAGGGAAATTAAGCTGCTTGATCTTTTCCAGAGAGTTCAGAAACCCATGCTTTTGTCTGAGGCTGTAATAAAAACATTTAGTGCTTAACTTGGAAGAGATCTCAGATACCGGTAGTAAGCTCCAGAGTATGGCTGAATGACTTAAGGAGACTTGCATGGAATAAATAAGATTTGGTTTTTGTGACTGTCATTAGGGTTGGCTGGAAAGGATTATCGTAGATGACTCAAAGCAGATGTTCTCCAGTAAACTTTCGAGTGAATTAGTCTGTGTGCCAGTCGATCTTCGCAACACAGGAATAGCATGGGATAATTTGAAATGCCTTATAAATTATTCTTAGCTGTTTTCTGCGAGGTCCTGGGGTTGCTCCATGGAAGTTCTTGTTTTGGGTGGTAGTAACGGGTTGCAGCGTAAGTAGGCAAAGGCAAATAGAAACCAAAAGGATGTGCAGGTTCCCGGGACGCTGACTTAGGCAATTGTACTCTTGCCCAGCGCCTGAGAGCAGTGCTCCCCGGCTCCCCTGTCTTGCTCTGCTTTATGTTACTATGCCTATCTGCCGTGTGGCCAGCCAGCATTTTTAATAGCGGCTTGCATTAATAAATTGTCATTTCTGGTGCTGCTCAAGGTAGGGTGATGCCTTGGTAGGTTTTGTAACTTCAGTCTCATGACAGTTATGTGACAATATGTTAATTCTTTTAAGCCAGTAACAGATGGTTTAAGGTAAAGATACTGGTGTGCGATACTAGTGTGCTGCTGTTATCAAAGTAGGTGTCTTCACATTGGATAGATAATACTTGAGGCATTTTGGGGACATCATCTTGTTTTCATCATAGTGTTTAACTATACCACAAGAAATTTCGTAAGTCTATATTATTTTGAAATAGGTGAATATGATTTTTATTTTAAGCTTCTCTTTACGGCAGTTTGGGTGAAGCATTCCAAGAAGACTACACAAAACTCCTGGGGAAGGGTGGAGCAGTTGTTGAACCTGCCTGAACAATTTATTATTCTATTTTTTCAAGAACAACGCTTCCCTGCAGGTCAGAAAGAAGGGAAAAAGAGAGGAGCTTCTTGCAGTTGATCCGAGCGTGAGCCTTCATGCTCCTTGCAGCAATTGCTTCAGAGCAACAGCATGTTTTCAATTGGATACAAATGTGTGAAGAATCTGAAATGGGTGTTTTGTGTGTTACCAGAAGTTGAGTGATCAGCACAGGCTCAGCCGTGCAAGGCTGCTTTCGCTGCCTCTAATTGGCACCATGTGTCCCTCAAAGGAGGGAATGAAGTAGCGGTCTGTCAGTCCTGGTGTAGACCCGCTTCCCGGTACGTGATTTAGCGTTCGGGGGCATCCACAGATGTGTATTTGGGGATATTGAACCAAAGGCAAAGCTGTTACTGGAAATTCCCTGTAGGTGTGTATATACATGAGCGTATCACTTTGCACGTCTTGACCTTTTGATAGACTGAGGATCCTTTTTTGCCATTGGTTTGTCATTTAGATAACAAATATTTGGGGATTACCAGTAACTGCAAAAATAATTGTACCAATTATTGGTGTGTGCAATACACAGAGCCTTTTTGCACGCTGGTAATTCATAGTCTCAAATATGTGTTGGGAAGGAGAGTATCATGTTTTGCAAGTCTAAAAATGTTTGTCTGGAAACTCCCAGAATTGAGCATTAGCTATTCTAAATGCTCTGGTTCTAGAAACTGGGGGGGGGGGGGAACCCCAACCAACCCTGGTGTTCTGTGTTACTTAAACTGTGGTGCCAAATTATCCTTCCTGGGCACTGAGGGCAGTGCAAGGATCACAACAGGTAAGAACGTCAGTGCACTGTAGTGAAATAGTAAGAACTAAAATATGTCAAAATACTTGCTGTTGCCACTTTAAAGCTTAAGCGGAATTTTACCAGACCTGATGGGGTGGTGGGGCTTTAAATACCTGCGGAGGGGCTTTAAATATCTGTGGAGGCATTGTAGTTCAGTGAAGAGAAGCCCTTGACAAATTAGTTCATCTTTGGTCTGAAGTCGGTTTTATAACCTGTAAGAGTTGTAATCATTCAAAGCCCATATAGACTTTAAACATAAGTTTATAAAAGCAGATCTAAAAATCAGGCAAAGTGTTTCATTGCTGCCAGCTTTATCCAAGTATCCCCAACATGATGCTGTGCTGCTGTGATGGAAAAGACATTGTCTATGCATAAGATTTTCTGAAAGGAAGAGACTTCAGCTCCCGATTCTGCTGTATCTTAACAGAAGGGTAGAATTGACTTGAAAAAGCTAATTCTTACAAATTTGCAGTCTTGTTAGAATGAAGAATCTCGCAGCGGAGTGTGCGGCTGGCAGGGCAGGGCTACCCGATTATGGCTCTGATAAGACTTCAGGAGAACATGGAATCCCTGTAGAGGTTCTCGCTGCGAGATTTTTCTCAGATGCAGTTCTTGTCCAGTTGAGTCACAAATGCAATTAAGCAATAAATGACACTGCGATTCAAGTTTTCCTTTGCTTATCTTTTAAATCTATCTACAAAGGTGAATTAGAAATTCCAGGTTTTGGTGCTTTTAACATCAGGTAATGGAAATGCGGATCTCTACGTAGTCTGGGGTTTCTCATAGAAATTATTAAAAGCGCACTTGTGCTTAACATCTGCAGATTGTGGGAACGGCTTTTGTGTGGCGCTTACTCACGCGTGCAGAAACGCTGCGGTGAAGCCCATCAGAAAATCTGCTCCGCGCTTTGCTAATGCGATGTGAATTTGTGCAGTAACTCCGCACCATCTCCCTTCTCGGAAATGCAGTTTGGAAGGCGGCCGCTTCGCCTGGTCCCCGCGGTGCTGGGCGATGGTCTGAGGACACCTACTGGGCACAGCGCTTGCTTCAGCTCTGCTTTCATGCTCGGAGGAGTTTATACCTGGGTTTTTAGACTCTTGGTGTGCAGCTACAGGAAGCATCAATATGTTATGAACAAAACTGTAGAACGGTGACTTGTGTAAATCTAAAGCAGTGCTTAAAGGAATAAATGCAGGATTTCCAATTTGACTCGTTGCTTTTCTTGGTCCATTTGGCACTTACGTTTAATAGAACCGTAGAATGGTTTGAGTTTAAAGGGATCTTGAAGGTCACCCAGTGCCACCCCCTGCCCGGGGCAGGGACACCTCCCACCAGCCCAGGTTGCTCCAAGCCCTGTCCAGCCTGGCCTTGAACACCTCCAAGGATGGGGCAGCCACAGCTTCTTCCCAGTTAGGCTGTAGGACAATTAGCTAATGCCTTGGCTACGGGTCTCAGAACTTTGCTACTAAGTCACGCTGGTTTTATTACTAATGTTTCCTTTAGTTTTACATAAGAGCATGTTTGTCACAGCTCCTGCAGTTTTCAACTAGGTCAGTAAAGTGTCCTTGTCCCTATTCTTCGAACAATCAGCTCCCTAAAGCCAGACAGTGTGACAGCAATTTTGTGATTAATACTTCCAGCAATTATAAAGTGGAAGGTCTTAAATTACATTTGATAACTAAGACCTGTGCATGAAACATGAAGTGACTTTGTCTTCCTTCTTGCAGATCCATAACATGGTGGCAGTGCTGGAAGTGATCTCCAGCCTGGAGAAATATCCCATTACCAAAGAGGCACTTGAGGTATGTCACCCTCTGAACATCGCTTGATTTTTGTGTGTATGAAAGGACATTCTCTGCCTATCTAATTTCCATAAGAGCTTTTCTTGAAACAATAGATTGATTGCAAAGGATTCACAATTAAGATATTATTTTGTCCCTCTCGTGCTGCTTCTGACATCTCAATGCACTCACAGTGATTCTTTCTGGATTCAGATCAGTATTCTGCACAGCACAGTTCCTGTTTGTGTGGGGCACTAAACTGATCGTTACTTGCTGCTGATTAATTCTGTTGTATTCTGCGACATCGCTCTGCTTGCTGAAGTACGGGTCACCTTTTTAGGTGTTTGGTGGCCAAGCACCAAAGAATCTGAAATGGGAATATCGTTACTCTGCGTCTGTAAAATTAATCTTAAATTCAGTTAAGCAGGTTTCGACGCCCGATGTGGTTGGTGAGATAAGGTGTGGTAAAAGCTGCAGCATGAGGTAGGACACAGCTGCAGCCTCACTGACCACGTTAGGAACAGAGCCCAAAGAAGTTTTTATGGCTAAATTATAAAACTTTTTTCAGTCTTTATATTGAAATTATTGGTGTTACTTATTTTTAACTATTGCTTAACTACAACTTCAGCTACATTTCAACATACATATCGCAACACGTTGCGTATTTCTCTCACGGTCTGGTCTATGTTTTCCTTTGAAGTGCTTTTCTTAAGTAATCTGACTTGTGGAACAATTCTTTGTTTTCAAATGTGCTTTGGGAACAATCAAACACTTCACTTCCTTCCACTTATGAAATCACTTTGGGACACTATAGGAATGCTTGTTTAAAACGGTCTTTCGTACCCTTTCGAGATACTTGGGAGTGAAGGGAGAGGAGAGATGGAGGAAGAAGGTAGGACATGAGCCGCACCTGGCTAGTCAGGTTTGTGAAACAGAGATTTTTATTGTCAACGTATTACTGTAACAGACGAAGATTCTGGGACTTTTTTTCCCCTTGCCTTTTTCTGCAGATCTTACACTTTCATTGTGATAAACACACACCTTTTTCTGCCTTGGGTGCTGCGTTTCCCCTCGAATCTGAGCTTGCACCTTTATTCTCAAGATTCGTGCTGATTGAAGAATTCCTTTCTGATGTTTTTCGCAGCTCATGGCTCTGGTGCTTTAGCCAGGGAATAAAGACAGGGTGACTTGAAACCTACGGCAGGTTTCATGTTGCATGGCAGAGCACTGGACCAACTGGACTAATCCTTTCCAAAAAGATTAATTCAACACTTCAACCTTTCGTGGTTTTTCACTAGGCATTTCTTAGCGTAAGCATTACAAAGCAGAAATTTGCCTTAAGAGTTTTGTTTAGAATGATACCGGTTTGTAAAACAACTTTTCTTTCTTTATAGGAAACGAGACTTGGGAGGCTTATCAATGAGGTGAGGAAGAAGACATCCAATGAGGAACTTGCCAAACGTGCCAAGAAATTGTTGCGGAATTGGCAAAAGTTGATAGAACCCGTAACCCAGAATGAACCAGTGCCAAGAGGGTTGCCGAATCCACCTGGATCAGCAAATGGTGGTGCTCACAACTGCAAACAAGAAGCGCAACTTCCTGCTGTGGCTGGATCAAAGCCAATCAGCGAATTGAAAAGCAGGAATAAAAAAAAGAATGATATACAGAAACTAAATTCTCCAAAACCAGAGAAATTGGGAAATAGGAAAAGGAAAGGTGAACACAGGGATGGGCATCAGGGCCCTCCTCCCCCAAAAGTCTCCAAAGCTAGTCATGAAGTATTACAAAACTCTTCGCCCCCTCCAACAAATGGCATTGGAGGTAGTCCTGAAAATTTTCCTAGTCCTGTAGACGTAAATCTACATGCAGGGCCTGAAAGCAGCAGGACAGAACTCAGTGAAAACGATAAACACAATAAGATCCCGGTAAATGCTGTAAAACCTCACACCAGTTCTCCAGGACTTGTAAAACCGTCAAGCACTTCCTCGTTATTAAAGACTGCAGTGCTTCAGCAGCATGATAAATCGGAAGAAACCACAGGACCGCACCAACCTAAGAGTCCTCGCTGTTCCTCGTTTAGCCCTAGAAATGTTCGGCATGATACTTTTGCTCGGCAGCATACTACGTACTCACCAAAGGATTCAATGCCTAGTCCATCTCAAAGGTCTCAGTTCTTAGATTCTGCACAGGTGCCATCACCGCCACCATCCTTGATGCAACCATCAACACCTCCAATGTCAGCGAAAAGACTGGAGTTCCCTCAGCAATCAGTAACTGAGGTGTCTCAGCACTGGCAGGAGCAGCAGGTACCTTCGGAAAGCCAGCACAGGCACACAGCAGGGACACTTCAACAGCACCCATCTCCCAGCTGCAAAACCAGCGCCCACCCTGGGGAGTCTCTCACGCCACACATGGGCTTTTCCCAGGACGCTTCAAAAATGGACAGTGATGATGCTGCTTCAGGTTCCGATAGTAAAAAGAAGAAAAGGTACCGACCCAGAGACTATACAGTCAACTTGGATGGGCACGTGACAGAAGGGGGTGTGAAACCTGTGAGATTAAAAGAGAGAAAACTCACTTTTGATCCCATGACAGGACAGATAAAACCTTTAACACAGAAAGATCCTTTGCAGGTAGAAATCCCTGCGCTTACTGAACAGCACAGGACAGAAACGGAAAAGCAGGAGCAAAAGCCCAACCTGCAAAGCCCCTTTGAACAAACGAACTGGAAAGAATTATCCAGAAATGAAATCATTCAGTCATATTTAAACAGACAGAGTAGCTTGCTGTCTTCATCAGGAGTACAGACTCCAGGAGCTCACTACTTCATGTCTGAATATTTAAAGCAGGAGGAAAGCACTAGAAAAGAGGCTAGAAAGACTCACGTTCTAGCTCCTAACAGCAAACCTACAGACTTGCCTGGGGTCACACGCGAGGTCACAAGCGATGACCTCGACAGAATACGCGAACATAACTGGCCAGGCGTGAACGGTTGTTACGACACACAGGGTAACTGGTATGATTGGACACAGTGCATATCCTTAGATCCGCACGGGGATGACGGTAGATTGAACATCCTGCCTTACGTCTGCCTAGACTGAGTACAGTTTTGCTAAAAATGCTTTTACATCTGCAGTTAGCAAAAACGGCAGACACTATGCCACTTAACGATGGAGAAAGCCTCCTGTCCTGGACAAACAGGCCCAACGAGCAGAGGGTGTGAGGGAGCTGGTTCTTTACAGCTCTTTCCTTTAAATTCTCCTTTTTGTGAAATGCTGCTACCAGTTTACTAACAATTGCAAAGGAAGGCATACGAAGGTTGATAAATTGAGTTCAAAACTCTATAGCGAGCCAGCTATAAAAAAGTGTTAGTCCCCAAGAAGTGAAGAGGATTTCCAGCACTTTCTGAATGCCGGAATCTTATTACAGGCAGGTACAGAGAAAATTGTGGAAGTTACCTTAACAAAATATGCATCTATTTATTTGACTTGATTTGGGTTTTTATTTGGCAGTGAGATATCCGAGAGACAATGTGCAAAAACTGTAGTTTTATTTGTATCACATCTCTGAACATGATTGCGTTTTTTTTTTTTAAAGTCATGTGGTACGGAGATTGGGTTTTAAACAGCAGGTGTTGCACTGCAGGCTGGGAGACCAGCTTCAGCTCAACATTCCATAGGCATCCACATATTTTAGTCTGGTTTCAGTTTAAATCCAGTCTCTGAGAAATGCTGCAAAAACTAGATGTTTAACGATATTTTTGATCCCACCACCACCAGCCAAATATTTTTTCCTCCTTTTCCCTTCCTGCAAACTTCTAGGAAAAAAAGGAAAAAAAAAAAAGGAAAAAAAAAAAAAAAAGAAAAACCACCTTTTCTAGAATCTAAATGTAATGAGGGTGCTACAAGTTTGTAACTGTACTGTGAGAGGGAAAAAGGAAGCCTGTTTGTATGCTGGAAATATACTTGTTACCATTCCTTTAGATATTGTTTGCCTTATGGATATCCATCATAAACGCAATTTGCAAAAACAAAGAGCCTTAGTGAATGTACAGTAACTAGACTTCTGTGTTCTTGGGATGCAGAAGGGAGCAACTTTGCTATTTGGTCCTTTAAGTGGACACATTGTGATATAAATGTGGAAATAAAAAAAAATTTGCACAAAACAGTTTGTGAATTATTTATACTGAACTCATTTTTTTTAAAATTTGCTCAATTCAGACCAGCTAAGGGATCACCGACACCGGGAATCCGCCGGAGCGGTGTGGCGAAGCTGAATCCCATGCAACGCTGTCGAAAGCAGCTGCCTGTTAGGGATATACGAGATGTCTTCCAAGTACGTTGGTGGGATTCAGTCGCACAGGTTGGATGGTTATTTAACTCTGGTTGCATCCAGGGTCTGGAGACTGATAACCCGATCACTGTTAATGTACCTCAAAGTCTAAAAAGGTCATAGTTCATCTCTTTTTCTCAGTAACTTTGTACTATATTATTCCTAATTGTTAAAATGCTTTCTAAAGCAGCCTGGTTCACTATAGAGCTAAGAATTTCTAGTGACTGTAATTGCTTTAACATTTGGGACTAGTTGTTTTCTGCAGTCCCCAGTGCTGGCCTTCTGTCCAGGGGAAAAGGGGAGGGGACACGATACCAAAAATATTTCTAGGTTTAGTGATGTTAACTCTGTTTAACCCCTTTGTGCTGGATCTCGCTTCTGTGGAGAAGAGCCTTGGCGAGAGTTCCGCCTTTGAGAGCGGAGTCAAGCTCTTACCTGATTTTAAAAGGGTGTTCCTCGCCAGGTCTACGTTGGTTCCTTCCATGGAACACAACTGATAAGGTTTGGTTTATTTTTAAGTCATTCTTGTTTAAACCTACTGCTTCTGTGATCTGACTGGTATCGAAATGTGTGCGTGTCTCGGAAATCTTAACTGATGTCTGTTTGCTTCCATTTCTGAAATCGGAGAGTGAAACCAGAAAAAAGTGCTTACCAAATAATGTTTCCAAGTATATGTTCAGTTTACTTCCACGTTGTCCTTCTGCAGTTGATGAGGTCAAGCGCTGTGGTTTAGACTGGGGGAGAGCTGCCATCGTGCAATTCAGAAAGGGAGATTTGATGGCAGAGGGCTAAAGAGCTGGTCGTTTTGGAAAATTGCCTGGGTTTTGTTTATGTAAAAAATATTGTGCATCTTATTTTC
>NW_009646958.1:443791-444911 GCF_000708025.1 Charadrius vociferus
CTTTTGAGGCCTTTGAATATAGGGCAAATTTCAGGAAACGACAAAGTATTACATAACACTTTATAAACCCCATCTTTTTCTCCACCGCTTCCTTTTCTGGTGCAATCGATGACCTTTGTGGATGACGCTCGGTGAGGTGACGCCCAAAGTTCATCACTGCTTTCAAATAACATCCAGCTCTCGGGAGGGAACTGACCGTGCTGGTGCTCCTGTTGCGTGAGGGAGCGCCGGCCATCGGAGCCAGCGCTTTCCCCAGTGGTGCGCAATCGCTAGAGAAACTCACTCCCCGCACAAGCTTTAACTCTCGTTCCATACCGAGGTGGTTCCTGCTGTGAGGGTCAACGCACTTGGGTGTCATCCTGGGTGAGACGAAGCTTGACAATCTTCATTTCAGCATGCGAGTATAACCCGTTCTGTGAGCTCCAACAAATGTGAATAAGTTTACAAGGTGATATTTTTTTTGTCAATTTTGTAAACAAGTTCAAATGAAGTTTACCATGTACGTATCTGCTGTGTACTCTCATTTTTGCATGAACTCTGTTTCTCTGCTACCGGTTTCTCTTAAGTGCCTTACAAAATTTATTCCTAAAATCCTTAATTTGATATACTGCCGTCTCTTCTTGTCAGTGGATGACATGAAATGGCTCATCTGCAAATCTTTCGGGAATCACCATTACCTAAAGTGCATGTTTTTATAGGTACGTTAGTGAGGTAGAAGTCTCTCTTGACAGAGTGCGTGGCTGAAGGAGGCTCTAGAACCCCCTCCGCTTGACAGGTACTCGCCCATCTTTGACCGCAGCCAGCGTTACCCCTCCTTCAGTTAGTGTGAAAGGTCGGGGACAACTGTCTCGGGGAGTACGTGACCTTTGCTCGGTCGCTGTGTCTCTGCCCTTTCGCTGTCCTGAGGCGGCCTCAGCTCCTGCCCCGCACCTCGGGGCACGCTCGGGCTGCAAAACCTGGGCAGAAAAGAGAGTTTTTGCGCGTTTCTTGTACCCTGCGCGCTCTCCTGGGTCACCGTAACCCCGGGGGCTGCCCCCGGGTCTGGGTTAAGGGGGGGAGAGCGGGTTCCGGGCCTCAACTCCCGCCGGTGGGAAGGCGGCCCCGGCACCTGCTGTGAGCC
>NW_009646958.1:445331-454632 GCF_000708025.1 Charadrius vociferus
CGCCGCTGCTGCGCGCCTGGCGAGTGCCGCCCGCCGGCCCGGCCCAGCTGCCGCCCCGCGCCTACCCCCGGTACATCCTGCCCCTCGCCTTCGGCAAGTACTTCGCCTCCGTCTCCGCCCACGTCTCGCTCTGGAGGGTCCCGGTCTCCTACGCGCACACAGGTGAGGCCCGGCCGGGTGCACCGGGAGCCGGTGGAGGCCCCGGCGGGACGTCCCAGCGCCGGTCGTGCTCGTATAGGGGCCCGGCGCGGGGACCTGAGCCCCAGTACACGCTGGTACCGGTGCCTGGTGCAGTGACCCAAAGCCCAGCCTGTGCCCCTCTGAGTGCCCGGCGTGGTGTCCTGTGCCCCGGTGGGTACCCGGTGCTGTGTCTTGTGCCCCTGTGTGTGCCTGGTGCCGTGTCCTGTGCTCGGTGAGGTGTCCGGTGCCCAGTGCTGTGTCCTGTGCCACTATGGGTGCCCAGTGCTGTGTCCTGTGCCCAGTGCTGTGTTCTGTGTGCCCCTGTGAGTGCTCAGTGCAATGTCTTGTGTCCCTGTGGGTGCCCAGTGCCGTGTCCTGTCCCAGCGTGTGCCCCTGTGGGTGCTCAGTGTCATGTCCTGTGCCCCTATGGGTGCCTGGTGCAGTGTCCCAGAGCACCAAGAACCAGCCCATGTTTGTAGAAGCACCCAGCACGGTGACAAGGAGAGATGACCCAGCGTGGGCTGATGTTATGGCTTTGGTGGGACCAGACCTGAGCCCCTCCTCCACCTCCAGTGCTTACCCGCTGCTGGTGGTGGTTAATGGAGCTGGACCAAGCTTCGCGTCCCCACCGACATTTTCTTTCCGTTCTCAGTAAAAGCGACGATGCCAATATGGGTGGTTCTTCTTTCGCGGATCATAATGAAGGAAAAGCAGACGACGAAGGTGCGGACAGGTTTGCTGAGGTTTCTTCTCTTGGTGGCGTTCGTGGTGTGCCCTGCTGGCCGGGATCAGGAAGCTTCAGGCTTTCGTTAGCTGGGTGAATTTTGTGATTGAAATTAGGTTAAGTAGATATTACAAGTTCCTTTTCCTTTAATTGTGAATGCAAAGAAAACACACCTAAGCGTTGAGCAAGGTGATGCGCTCTGATACACTGGAGTTGTTACAGTGTGTATTGTCGTCACTTAATTTCCTCAAACTACAACAGTATAAAAGTTGCTCCCTGGTTCTGTTGCTTTATTCTTCCTTCTCCTTTCCTCCCCAAATCAGCAGTATGTATAAACTGAGTTGAAATGAAAATTCTTAGAAGATGTAAACTACTCCTCTCTGTTCCTCTTTCAGGTATACTTGTCTCTGATCCCCATAATAACTGGTGTCCTGTTGGCCACCGTCACGGAACTTTCCTTTGACATGTGGGGACTCATCAGTGCCCTTGCTGCTACTCTGTGTTTTTCACTTCAGAACATCTTCTCAAAGAAGGTAATAGTTGTGCTCTTCATAACATTGGCCAGTAGCGTCATCCTTTAGCGGGAAAGTATGCACTTTCTGGTACATATGTCTTTGGGGTTTTTTTTAAGTTGGCATTAGAGTCACAGGAGCCCAAAGTAACGGTTGCCTGTTTTGCACACCTGTTCTCTACAGCTCTTGCTACCTGTCAAAGCTGTTCTACTGAAAACTGGGCAGAACTTAGAGTTTATCCTGAGCCTTTGCTGTACACCTCAGCATGGCTTTTTTTTCCGCTGACAGTTTGATAGTGCTTAAATGTAACAGTTTGTTTGAAAGCTTTTAATGTAACTTGCTGTATCAAGTCCTTTCTCAGTAGTGAATGAGTCAGTGGCAACACTAAGCACTCTTTGAAATCTGAGAAAGTTAAAATATGTGTCGTGAATCTATCTAGTTACAAAATGATTTCTGGCTTGTAGAGTATTTTAAATGTATTACTATCTTATTAGTACTAAGATTCGCCACTCAAGAAACCATTGCTTTTCAAACGGACATATGTTTTTCTTTCATCATACTTATAGGAAATTCATACTATAACAGTATTTACTTATTTTCGCTGTATCATTTTTACTTTATCTGTTGTCTAAAGCTGTTACTGTTACATGGCTGCTGAATCTCCGCTGATAATGCAGGCAGTAGCTGAAGAAAGGCTGTTTAATGATGTTTTTTGTCAGGTGTTAAGAGATTCCCGAATACATCATCTTCGGTTGCTGAACATACTTGGGTGCCATGCTGTGTTCTTCATGATCCCAACGTGGGTTTTGGTAGATCTTTCTTCCTTCTTAGTAGAGAATGACTTGGTAAGTGTTGTGTTTGGGAAACTGTTCGCTATTGAGACAGAAAAGAGGAAAAAAAAAACCCAACCAACAAGCACCACCATCCATACCAAAAAAATGCACTTAACGTGTTTCAGTGCAGTTCCTCCCCAGCACGGAAGGAACTGTTGTGACATACGTGCAAATTGTTTCACAAAACAATATAGAAAGATAAGTGTAGTGTTTATTGTGAGAATTCATGCCAGGATTGGGAGAGGCATCTTATGTTACAGCGTAAATCTCAGGAATTAGTAGTGGGAGACAGGAGCAAACGCACCCGGGATGCGTGTCCAAGTATGTAGAGAGATGTTTTCTCAGAGTTGGTCGTTGCATACTGTAACATACTCAGGTGCCTCTTTAGAGTTAAGCTGCAGATGTTGTTCCTATCAAAGCCAGGTAAGGAGTGACTCCAGTTGTATTTGTGTTTCTTTGTCTCTTATCTGAAACCTGAGATCTTTCTTTTTTTTCCCTTGTAATGTTTGTCTTTACAACAGAGCACGATGTCTCATTGGTCCTGGACCTTGATGCTGCTTATAATCAGTGGATTCTGTAATTTTGCCCAGAATGTCATTGCCTTCAGTATTCTCAACCTGATCAGCCCGCTAAGTTACTCTGTCGCAAATGCCACAAAAAGAATCATGGTCATCACGGTGTCCCTTATAATGCTTCGCAATCCCGTTACGAGCACCAATGTCCTTGGAATGATGACAGCTATCTTAGGGGTCTTCTTATATAACAAGGTAAGGGGGTTGTTTTTTATTTATTTATTTATTCAGGAAACTCCCTTGAAACAGCCTGGTAGCTTTGAATGATTTTTTGGTACAAGTTAACGGCTAGCAGAACAAAAACGTAGACCGTGTGGCATAAAACTTCATTGCAGAGGGGGTGCATGTGTCACCTCAGCGAAGCACTCGGGTGCTTGGGTCAGGCTAGCTGTTTCACCTCCAACAAACTTCACTTTTCAAGACAATATTAAGATCAAAATTTAAGATTGGGAAGTAACTCACTCAAATCTCTTGAGCAAAAGAGCAGCTTACTGATGTGGCGTATGAGAGTAATGAAGTTTTTATTAGGAGTCACTAATATTTGAAGACTCTAACAGGCATAGATAGTAGTGCAATTGTAAAACTGTATCCTTTTTTCTAGGTATATGAATATGTTAGGTGATATCTAAGAAAAACATTCTTTCTTTCCTAGACAAAGTATGATGCAAACCAAGAAGCAAAGAAGCAGCTACTTCCAGTTACAACTGCAGACCTTGTGAATTTGGACCGGCATCGAAACACTCCTGAAAAGTCTCAGAATGGACTTACGGCATTTGCACAACATGGAGACTATCAGTACGGTCGAACCAATATCTTAACAGACCACTTCCAGTATAATCGGCAAAACTATCCAACTGCCTACAACTTAAATCGTTTTGATATATAGAATCCTGGCAAACAGGTATAGACTGTGATATCAAAGTGTTCCCAACATTGTCAGAAACTTTTAGTACATCCATGAATGTAAAGCCATTTTAATGTACAGATTTTGCAGAAGGGAAGATGCATGTGTAGTGAAAGCGGTACAGACCTTCAACTTCTGCTAAGCAGACCTTTAAATGCGGAACAGCTAGATCTGACACTGGAACGAAATGCACAGTGTAGCGCTTGTACAGAGATTCTGGTGCATTGCACGTATGAAACTTCAGAGTAAAATATCTGCTGTCACTGCTCCTTTTCAGAGTCTGTCAACTGATTATTCTTTTGGCAGCTGACTTCTGGCCAGTATTTTGTTTCCACACTGGTAACGTCACCTTTAATTTGTTCTCTAAGATGTTTTAATGACACTTTCTTTTAATGAAACTTTCAGAAAGAAGTGAAACTATGGTGTACTTCTGGTCATCAGGATTTGTCTGTCTGAGAAGGATTGATTCGTGTATCAGTTGCAGATAGGTAGACCTGAATGCATCTTGAGCAGCCACGAAATTTCATGTGGGTATTACCTACTTTTGTGCCGATGCTTTTGTTTTTTGCTGACAAACCAGAAGTGTTTCTGAAAGAGTAGACAGTAGAAAGATTAAACTCTTCAAGAAGTGTACTTCAGGCATAGAGAAACAGGGTTCTCCAAAATCACTGTTTGTCCCAGTCACTGTAGAAAACAAACAAACAGAGTTTAAGATCGTAATTATTTTCTGAATAATGTAGTTCTGTAACTTCAGACATTGCTCTTCCTTGGCAATACAGAAAACACCTTCACAAATAAAGTGTTTGGCATAATATGATTATTTTTTTCACTTGCTTCACACCTGTTCTTACAAAAGTCTTTTGTTGCTTTAGAAATTGAAAGGTTTAAGGTGTTTTCTTCTCAGTTTTATGCATAAATTATGCTCTCTTACATGATTCATATATTACGAATGCATTAATTTGCATAATCATCATTATTAATTGTTTCTTAAGTCTATCTTTTTAGCCCGTAATTGTTTTTTTTATAATTTTCCTGATTACTGCTGTTGGAGTTGCTATGTGTGTTTAGCCTGACTTCTACTTTCCGCTGAAAGAAGTTAGATTTTGTATCCTGCTCTGTTCCTGCAGCTCCCCTAGCTCAAATAGGAAATCGTTAAGAAAAAAATATTTGAATCAGCAGTAAATGGATAATTTATGGTTAAGAAGAACTGATTCAGTTAGTAAAAATGAACGTACTTAATTTAGACAAGTTGATCTTTGTGCATCAGGTACTGCATTTGTGCATGGAAGGAATGGAACCAGTTGAACTTGGGTTTCACTGAATCAGATTGCTACTGTTGTTACTACGTTAGCAAAAGAAGATTTTAGGGGCCTTCTTTGCGTAACAGAAAAGCTGTTGTACAGTGAGATTTTTGATAGCATAATACATAAGTATACATAAGAATACATAAGTATTATGTTTTTACTAGAGAGGTATTAGATACCAGTGACAAAATTTAGAGTGTGGTACAGAACACTCCCTCTGCTTATTTATTGCTTTAAAAATTACCATTTCCGTGATGTGAGATGATGATTTGGCTCCTTTCTGGATAACAGAGAGTTTCTTTTTAACTGCAAAGTCAACCTGATCTTGTTCTTTTGGCTGACTGTGGAGGTAGTTATGTAGACTGCCTTCCACCATACAGCTCAAAAGAGGAAATGGTCCTTCTGAAACTTCAGAGATGGGTTACATATGCTGCTAATGTTTGTGAGCAGAACTTCCTTGACTTGACTGGAGTTGAATCTGTTCATGCTAGCTTAGAACTTGGGCTTTTAGTTTAGAAAATCTAAATAACTAAATTACTCCCTAACCCTGGTTAATGAGAACAAGATAATGAGGAAAGGCATTCTTTCACATGAAATTTCTTTTGCCTGTTCCAGTATTTATGTATAATTATTTCTTTTTAATATGGGAAAGTGCAAAGTGAGGCTCACTTCCCAATATTTAAGTGCTTTGACACACATGTAAAAAGGATTGTGTGGACTCTGGATTTGGATTAGGTTCCGGCTCTGCAAAAGACTAATTTGAGGATGAGACAGGCTGAGATTTTTAACAGGGGCTGAAGTTCTCCAACTGCTTTCAAAGGGAGCTAGCTGTAAACTGTTAGACTCCTGCAAATGCTTAATTGTGTTCTTTGTACCTCAGTTTCCCATCTGGAAAATGCAGGTGATTCTTCCCTACTTCATAGGGGGGTGAAATAACCAGAAAAAAGCAGCAGTGGGGGCCCCAAGGATGTACAGACATACTCTGAGTTCATCTGTACATCTTCTGGTAAGTCTACTGCTGTACCACCTTCATACAAGAACTGTTACTTGGAATAAAGCTCTGCATACTTTATTCACAGATCAGGGGCTTTATTAAATATGTGGTTTCCTCTTAAAGAACATAACCAGATCTTTTTTGCAACTCTCTTCAGAGAAAACTTGCGCTGCACACTTACTGCAGCAGATCTTTAGTTCAGCTTTTTCTGCCGTGAGTACAGCAGCAGGTGAGGGCTTTCTGTTGAAAATACCTTGTCCCAAATCCCGGTCTGGGGTCGTGGCCTCACTGTGCCTCTGAAACAAAACTACTGCACTTGCAGAGCAAAAAGGGACTGACCCAAAATGAGGATAACACCTCATAATGAGGGCCCGGAGAGTGAACCTCTTCCCGGGAGACTGCCTGACAGCGTTTTGCTCTTCTAGTTCAGGTCTGTGGTCAACAGGGATAATTTTGTACGGTAGAACGTATAATTAAAACGGTTAAGTGAATCGGTTATAAGAGGTGGTTTTGTGGAGTACCTGAATCCGAGTCCTTCAGCAATATTGCCCACATTCAGGTAAAGGAAGTTTCTGATACTGTTGTAATATACATTTTAATCTTGGACTGCTGCAAGCTTTTGTTTGGCAAGGTGAAACATTTGTTTTAACATGGTCTGTAAATTAATGACGTATTTAACTATGTACATAGGTCTGTAGAAAGTATGGAAACACTGGAATAAAAAGGGCATATCTAGACAATCGTGTATAATGACCCAGTTATTAAAGCAAAGTGAAGGGGGTTGGTTTGGGTTTTTTACTTGCAGGAAGCTTTGGGAGTGCCGTACGTTACTAGTAATGGCTGCTTGCAAGATTAATCAGATTAATGTTTTGCCGTGTGGGTGTGATACCTTACCGGATGGTTACGTAGGCTGAAACTAGGATGATGGGGATGCCATAACTAGCGTTAGGAGACTAGTCACTGGTATCCTTAGAAATGTTTTGATTTTTATTGTGCATTTCCAACATACATGTAAGTACATCACAAAATTGGGAAGTTCTTCCCAAAACAGTCCTGGATAGTTCTAGAAATACCAGTGTGAAAGAAACCAATCTTTCCCCACTACGTGTGGGTTCTCTGTTGATAGCTCCATAGAATATTTGGTGCTCTTTGAAGATCTCTTGAAAATATTTCCCTTGGAGATTCAATTTTAGTACCCAGTAGCAATTAGAGCATCTTTATCATCTGGTAAAATGCTTGTGTTTTTTAAATACCTGAATGCTAAATAAAATTGAGGCAATACTTAGGCTTTGTAGGTGTACGGTGATTTGTAAAAATAGTGTTGGTGATTTTGGGGTCAACCCATGATGATTCCTGAAGCTCAAGACCTTTTCTTTCTCATGTGTGTTCAAACCCACATTTTTCTGATGTAGCATTTTGCAGCAGAAGAAACTTCTGCCATGTAGCTGTTTGTGAAAAAGGTGCAATATAAATAAAGGGAAAGTTTTGTTTTTCTAAGGCTTCCATTTCTGACCATGTTGTAAGCTGTTAAAAATAGTTCTGGAATATCTTTGCGGTGATGGTAAAGGTGGTAAATCAGATTTGTTAATCCTGAGGTCACAGGTGTATGATACAATCACATTATGTAGATATGCAAGTGCAAATATGCAGGTGGCAGTCACCACCCATCTTTTTTTTTTTTTTTTTTACTGTGTTGGTACACTATAAATTTATGTGAATATGTGTGGCTTAACCAAAAAAAAAAACCGAAATACACTCCTTACTATATGAAATCTAGCACTGAAGCAAATGAACGCTTTTGTATTGTTTTCCTGTTCTTACTTCAACTCTGTTGTTCTGTGAAGTTCTGGATGTTACTCGGCCGGATTGCCTGCGACGCCCCCCTCCAGCCTGCTGACACTAAGGGATCCCTGTGGGGGATGAGGGGAAGAAACCACACGGGTGACTTCCAGGTACTGGGAGTCTGCCCTGTCTGAAATAAATCAGGTGTTCAGATGGTTTTTAGCAGATACCTGTCAGGTAACTGTAGCTTTTGGGCCACTTTGTGGATAAACCGTTGCTGCGTGTTGCGGAAGGCGGCAGCCTGGACAGTGACTGCGTGGGCTCCAACATGCAAAGCGGTAACGGAAGGCGGCAGCAAGAATTTTGAAAAATTTCTTACTTTTAAGTACGAGCTAAGATTTAAACTTCATCTGGTGTTCTGGGATCTGTGTTGATTTCCAGGACTGTAGAGTGATGTAGAATCATGGTCGGAGTCTGTACTTGATGGTTTTTTTGGTGTTCATTTGTTATTTGGATACATGGAAACATCCATCTTTCTGAGGTTTTATATTCTGTAGATAATATAGTGGGGTCTTCATAGTATGTCTTGTTAAGAATAAAAAGTTCTGCCTTTTTGTGAGGATGTCTGTGAGTGTTATCTGTGTGACTGGAAATCCTGCAAAGTGTAATTTAATGCCTGAAACTTAAGATAGTGATTACAGCTCCAGATGAGCATTGGGATGCTCAGATTTGCTTTTGGCCTCATACCATTCCCAGATGATTGTTTCCACTTGTAGATTCAGTTTTCCTGAAACACTAAAGGACACCAAAATTATTTGGGCCGCACTTTGAGTTTTGATGTCTAGTTCTCGTATAAATGGTCTTCATGTGTGTGGGGTTTTGTGGGGTGTTTTGAACCGTGTCAATAGAGGGAGTGGAGCCATTTCTGCCATGCCTTGTACCTCGAGTAGGATGTGAAGCTGATCCGATCAGTACCTTGCCTTTGAAGGAATGTTTTTCTGAATCCAGCAGGTAAGTAAATGTGGTGTAATTTTAATCCCACTTTGAAAAATAAGGGACTATCAGGTGCAAAAGGAAAGTTAAGGTACGAACCAGAAACGATTTGAATGTTTTAACTGCATAAAATGAAGTCACTTAAGGAAAGCAACAGTGCTTAAATAACACCCCTGCATAGCACCTGCACTTTCTTTCCTTAACAGTTATATTTTAGGTTCGATTCAGTCTCTACTGAGCTTCGTCCACATCCTTGTTCCCGTTTTACATCACACCAATGACCCATGGAGCTGAAGTGCTGCTGGGATGGATTCCCCCCCCCCCAAAGAAACAGGTGTTAAATGAAACGCTTTCTTTTAATGCTATCAATTTCTGGCAACTGAATTTGCAGCTTGACCGTGGCGGTTCAGAAGTGGATGAAGAGCGTGTGGCAGTGACCCAGCAGCTCGGCAGGTTCCGGGGGAGCCGGCAGAGGACGAGGCCTCACAGGCCAGAAGCGGCTT
>NW_009646958.1:455317-461228 GCF_000708025.1 Charadrius vociferus
TTTTCTCCCTCCTGGCCGCGCTCTGACCCGCCGGGACTGGTTCGCAGCCTCTTCCAGCCCTCTAAGCTCCAGGTAGTTGGCTGAGCCCTACCCGCGGCTTCTCACGCCCTCCCGTCGGCGGGTTCGGAGGTAGGCTGGGCGGCTCCGCAGGTGCCGGCAGACGGAGCTCGACACCTGGAGGGCCCTCAAGAACAGGGTGGTCCAGCGCAGCAGCGCCGGGGGCTGGGCTGGTGTTGGAGTCGCTCCACTCGAAGTGCACAAGGAGTTGCTGATGCTCCTCTTTTGCACCATCCACTCTTGACTGCACGACTTTCATTTTACGTTAAGCAGCTATGTAAAGAGTGAGGGTCTGTTTTGGAACCAGCGTGGGTTTCATGAGTGGGCTGGTGGTAGTACATTTCTTTGTGAGGCTTACTTTAAAAGTTTACTTTGTCTGATAGTGTTGTGCAAGCAAAGTCAAGATATTGAGGCTACCGCGCAGATCCAACCACTGCCACAGCCGTCTCTCCCACCGGCTGCACCTATCCCAGCTCCTCAGGGCACTCCTTCCGTGGAGGAACTTATCCAGCAGAGTCAGTGGAACCTGCAGCAGCAGGAGCAGCATCTCCTCGCTATGAGACAGGTGCGTTTAAGATAAGTGCTCACCTGGTTTATTCTAGGCTGCCGGTGGCTGTAAAAATTAGGAGTGGAAGGAGAGAGAAAAGTTTCCTTCTGACTAGCGGTGGTGACATCGCTTGTTGGTGAGGAGAGGGAGTAATACTTAGCTTATTTTTGTTCTGTGGCAACTGGCAGTCATCTGCTTGGAACAGATGTGCTAGCAAGATTGATGATTGATCTGTGAATGAAACAGTTTGTTTATTATGTGAAAAATCTTGTTGATTTGTAGAGTGGAATAAATTGTGACTGCTTTAATCCTTGTTTAATGCTGCTGGGAACTGCAAGGCATTCTAGCTTGTAATATTCTAAGGTGGATTCTGATTAGGGATGGAGAGATTTTAGAGGTGGAAATGAACTGAACTTTTCCTGAAGAATGAGAAGAGTCTTCTCTTCTCAAAAACAAATGACTGAAACATTTACATGTGGTCATGTTGCTTGTAAATGATCTTCGAGATCGCTATTCACAGTTAAGAGGACAGGGATACAGCAGCTCAGTTCTTTAAAAGAATATTGGACGTAATATAATTATTCCTTTTTTTCTCTTCTTTTTTTCAGGAACAAGTCACATCAGCAGTAGCCCTTGCAATTGAGCAACAAATGCAGAAAGTTTTGGAGGAAACCCAGTTAGATATGAATGAATTTGACAACTTGTTACAGCCAATAATTGACACTTGTACGAAAGATGCGATCTCAGTAAGTGATCTAAATCTGAAGAGTTATTTGGTGATGGTGTGGATTAAATACAATTTGAATTTTGAGATTGTCCGTATAGTAAACAGCAGCTTTATGCGTAGTTGTATGGTAGGTGAGATGATAGCTGTTCCTTGAAAGCTTCCCTTCTTGCCGTTATTTCAGAGTTCTAGGAAGTCCATATGACATGAACACATTAAAATAACTTGAAATACTTTAAATTTGCTTTTTTAAGGCTGGCAAGAACTGGATGTTTAGTAATGCAAAAACCCCTGCACACTGTGAGCTGATGGCTGGGCACCTGCGAAATCGTATAACGGCAGAAGGAGCTCACTTTGAGCTTCGGTTACATCTAATCTACTTGATCAATGACGTGTTGCATCATTGGTAAGAATTAAATTGTCTTCAGTTTGACATTTTTATGAATTTGGCGAAGTCTCACTCTGCTAGATGCATTGTTAGTTTGACTAGTTGCTTTTTATTTTTAATGTATTCATTATTTTTAGCAGCTATCTTAAGATCTCTATAGCTGGCACAAAGATTTAGTGCTTTAATAATCAAATTCAGCTTTTACCTACTTGTGTATTTGTCCTCCAGACAAGACTGTACAGTAAAAATGTGAAGGAGGGAACTCTCTATTTTATGAATCCACTATTTTTAGTGTAGCAGAAGTTGGGAGAAATTGAATATTTCAATGCTTTTAGTGTTATAGTGAAAGGCAGTAACTCTTTTCTTTCCATTCCTTTCTTGAAGCCAGCGGAAGCAAGCACGAGACCTTCTGGCTGCTTTGCAGAAGGTGGTTGTACCTATTTATTGTACCAGTTTTCTAGCGGTGGAGGAGGATAAGCAACAGAAAATTGCCAGGGTGAGTATCTGGTTTTGGTTTAACTGTATGCTTTGCTTCGTGAGGTTAGCGCTAGGCAAATTCACAAATAGGAGCATGGAAGAGGATCACTGAGACTTTTCTAGTGTGATTGTCTTCATAGAGTCTATTACAGAACGTGCTTTAATTCATGCTTAAACTAGAACTTAAAAGTACCTAGGCTTCATTTAAAAGTTATCGTAATGATGAATGCATCTCAATCTTCAGTGGTTCAAAGACAAGTGCTGAAATCCTGGGTCTGTTGACAAAGCTAGAGACTTAAAAATGCTGTGCCTCAATTTTTCTTTTGTTGTTCGTAATTTCTAAAAACCTTTCACTCTTGAATTTATGCAGCTTCTTCAACTGTGGGAGAAAAATGGGTACTTTGATGAGTCAATTATTCAGCAGTTACAGAGCCCAGCTCTTGGACTTGGCCAGTACCAGGTTAGCCACAAAAGAAAAGTAACGCTTTTCTTATTAATGTAAACATTTTGAAAACTAATTTAGGAAATGTTCTCCTTTTTTGAAAGGTAAATATTAATTCCTCCTTTCCCCCCCTTCCCCCCCCCCCCCAAAGTCGTTTACAAGGGATTATGAAAATAATGTAAAACATAATGTTGTTATTTCATACATTCAGTGATCCGGCTGCTGATGCAATCCCAGAAAGTCTATTTGCGTTTGTAACTAGTACAGTCACGTACATATTTGACAGCGTGTTCTCTTTTTATGGAAATGAATGTTTAGTAAAATGGAAATTAAAGAAACCATAGCTTTTAATTGTATACACTAGGCATAAAAATTGTTGCGGCAGCAGGAACTATTCAGTTTTAGCATTAATAATGAATGCTGTTGATTTTAGCTGTATTTGAAAGCTGGGCATTAATATAGAGAGTGGCTTCTAGCCTGCAGAGGATATTTTGGAAATCTTCACAGAGCTTCGTAGTGTGACTGGGTGGTTCTGCCAGCAGGTTGTCCTGCAATCTCCTGTCTTTCTTGGGAGGGGGTGGAGAGCAATATCGGAGATTCTGAATGAGCAGATAGGATAACTGGTTTAGGTCGTGTTAACTTGCTCTTCCTAATTTATCTCATTTTATCAGGCAAACTTGATCACTGAATATGCAACGGTAGTACAGCCTGTACAGGTAGCCTTCCAACAGCAGATACAGAACCTGAAAACTCAACATGAAGAGTTTGTAAACAGTTTAACACAGCAGCAGCAGCAACAAATGCAAATACCACCACTAGAGAACGAGGTGAAATCCACACCCCCACCTCAAGCCCCCACAGCAGCACCAGCCTCGGCTCCGCCATCTGCTCCAGTTACACAAGCAGGTACCAGCCTGTTCTGGGGACTTGTGCAGAAATCAGTGGGTGGCAACATTGTGAGATTTTTTTTTTATTTTTTTTTTCCCTCTCCTTTTTTAGTAGCGAGGTACTGTGCTATGCTGGTTTGGTTCAGGCAAAAGCCTGAAACTGTTGGAGGCTTGCAGCTGGCATGGTCTGCTGCTGGAACATAAAAAGAACTAAAGATACTAATGTTAAACCGAGATCAGAAATCGTCTCTTCCAGTAGTAGGTTTCTGCAGAACGTTTACACATCCAGCAAAATTCAGATGGAGCCTATTGTGGGTGTGGTGGTGTTTTATTAACTGCCTGTGACCTGGGTGCTTATAACGGGCTCCAATTTGTTTCAGATGATGGTAAATCTCAGCTGCCTCTCGGTGGTTCTACAGAGTATGACGCAACAGGGTCTGGAGTGCAGGATCCTGCCTCTGGCGGACCGCGTGGCCCTGGATCTCATGACCAGATTCCTCCAAATAAACCACCCTGGTTTGATCAACCTCACCCTGTTGCACCGTGGGGTCAACAACAGGTAAGAAATGCAGTTATGAAACAAGATGTGGAGGGAGGTGGAGGTTCAGAGTGACCATCTCGGTTGTGGAAGTGTGGTGAAAAGGTGTGAAAGTTATAAATCTGGATTCAGATGCCAAGCTTGCTCATTCTGGGCCCAGTTATAGGCAAGGTATAAATTGTATTTCAGTTTGTCAACTGTCACATTTTCGCTATGAACAAGCAGAACAAGAAGTACTGTCTTGAGTACAGAGCTGTTTGGTTCAGTAACGGTTTAGTCTTTTCCTGTCTTTTCTCTGGAGTTCAGACCTTGTATTCCGAAAGTTCTTTCACTTGTGGGTATTGCCTACAGGCTATATCTACTTTAAACAGGTAGATTGTTTTTATTGTGTTCTTTGTAGCCTTTATATTTGTAGTGTATTTGTAGACCAGGCTTCTTTTCTTCACCACTAGGGACCACCTCATTGTCCTCCGTGGAATAACAACCATGAAGGAATGTGGAATGAACAGAGAGATCAAGGCTGGAACAACCAGCGAGAGACCCCTTGGAACAACCAGCCCGATCCTTCTTGGAACAACCAGTTTGAAGCACCATGGAACAACCAGCATGAACAACCTCCATGGGGTGGGGGTCAAAGGGAACCTCCATTTCGAATGCAGCGGCCACCTCACTTCAGAGGCCCATTTCCTCCACATCAGCAACATCCCCAATTCAACCAGCCCCCGCATCCGCATAATTTCAACCGCTTTCCACCTCGCTTCATGCAGGATGATTTTCCACCTCGCCATCCCTTTGAAAGGCCTCCTTATCCTCATCGTTTTGATTACCCCCAGGGGGATTTTCCTCAAGGTAAAGTGTGTACCAGGCCAGGTTTTCTTACGTTGTGATGCTGATTGCCGTTACAAAATGATTTAGTGCTTTGGGGTGACAGCTTATT
Source organism: Charadrius vociferus (assembly GCF_000708025.1). Taxonomy (NCBI): domain Eukaryota; kingdom Metazoa; phylum Chordata; class Aves; order Charadriiformes; family Charadriidae; genus Charadrius; species Charadrius vociferus. The sequence goes on from NW_009646958.1 coordinate 460,315, forward strand.
CTTGGTGGACTGTTGTGGTTTTCCTGAGAAACGTCGAATCTGGGGGCTTGGGAAGCTGCTGCTAAGACCTCGGTAGGAAATACATGCAGAGTTGGATGCTTCCTTGCTTTTTGAGCCTTCCTACCCTAATGGATGTAGATAATCAGAAATTGTAATCCAAACTCAAGTCAGCATCTCTACAGGCACCTCTTTTGTGACTATTTCTCTTTAAAAATAGTAAGCTCAAAGGTGAGAAGCAACATTTGCTTGTAAGTTCAATCTCCTGCACATCAGGCCATGGGTGAGGGCTCTGCAGCTGTGTCCTCCACAGATAGAGGACGTTAGAGGAAGCCAGGCCGGCAACATGTGTTCTTGTGCATACATTCATCCATGCCCTTCTTTTCTTCTCTTTGTTTTTACTGAAAAGCCCTCTAATTATCTGCCTTAATGTTGTGTGGCTTGGTAGTGTCTGGTGAAATGATCCTTACCTCTGGTTCTCCCTTCTTGTTTGGTTTGCGCTCGTGCCGGAGCAGGGGGATGTCAGAGTATAGGCAGCGCTCTTTGCTTGCCCGGCTTTTGTGGCTCAGATTTGGCTGCGGGCTCCCTCGTGAAGTCTGGCATAGTTCTGCCCCAATGTAGTTTCTATTTCACATGCAGAAGTTAAGGTTATTCTGGAATGATCCTTATCAATGTAAAGTCTAAAGATCACTGTGGTTCTGTATGACAAGCCACTTAAGAGAGCAGTTACGTTGCTACGTAGGAGTTGCTATTTTAAACTTAAAAGATTCTCAATTACTGAAGTCCAAAAAACATTGAAAACCAATGAATTAGGGCCTATATATTTAGGATTGTGATTAACTTCTCCAGGAGAGATTGTTCTTTTCCTTTTTTTTTTCCTTTGTGTTTGATGTTTATTTCTTTTTAAGAGTTGCGGT
>NW_009646958.1:461244-461570 GCF_000708025.1 Charadrius vociferus
AGTGAGTAGTGAAAGCAGCTTTTCTTGTCCTGGGGGAATTAAGGTTTAAGCTCAGAAAAAGATGCTCTGTTTTGGATTGTACTGGTGATTCAAAACATCTGTTGTTTCATGTAAAGTTGTTGGAGGAGGGGATCTACTACAACAGATGGCTAAAATTAGGAAAGCGGTGAAGCAGTGACAACGCAGACTCTGTTCAAGCTCTGATGAAGATGAGTCCAGTAGTACTGGCTGAAGATTGGACAGTGGCTATAGTGGCTTTTCCTGGAAAAACTGTTGGTCCTTCTGCAGAAGATGTTGATTTTGTCTTGCATTTTTCTCTGTGTAGT
>NW_009646958.1:461626-472638 GCF_000708025.1 Charadrius vociferus
GGATGGGTGTCATTCACTTCTCTATTTTAACAGGATATTATCTCTACCTCTTCTCAAAACACATCTTTAAACTAAGTATTTTCTTGCCATCTACTCATGTGAGTTAACCATACTTATTTCTTTATATGTGATGGTTTGGCATAGAGACAGAACTAATTACAGGTCCATGCTAAGCCATGATTGTGTATTTAGGCTTCAGAAAAAGATCTCATCAGTATCTGCACTGCTGCATCTGAAACCTGTTGTTCTTGAGCATATCTTTCTTGTGGTACTTTTTGACCAAAGTATGTCCCAAAGTAAGGAGTGGCGTAGGGTTAAAGTGTCCTGCTGTCTCAAGAGCAGTGGCGATGGCCAGGGAGGGAGATGCACTGCACGATATTGATGGATGTGGACCTGTAGCCAGCCTCTACGTCGGTTCTGTTGCTTTTCTTGCTCTGCGACGCTCTGGGTGCCAAGATTGTTTTTAGGATAAATGCACTAATTGAAGTACATCCCTCTGATTGCTTTCCTTTCTCCATAGCTAAATAAAATGTTTTAACCCTTCCACTCTGCAGAAATTGGACCTCCTCATCATCACCCTGGTCACAGATTGCCTCATCCTGGAATCAGCGAGCATCCTCCCTGGGGAGGGCCACAGCACCCTGATTTCGGGCCTCCCCCGCATGGATTTAACGGGCAGCCTCCTCACATGCGGCGACAAGGGCCGCCTCACATGAACCATGATGATCCCAGTCTGGTGCCAAACGTTCCCTACTTTGATCTTCCTGCTGGGCTCATGGCTCCACTTGTAAAAGTAAGTGTTTGCAGTGGGCCCTGACTAGTAGGATTAAAAGATCAAAATCCCACGGTCAATATTAGGGATGGTTTTTCATGGACATTTATAATTTCAAATCTTTCCATCCAGCAACATCAGCCAAAGTAGTTGTAGGGTGTACAAGGGCAGGAGTGGGGGGGAGAAGGTAGTGAAAACGGTAAAAAAATTTAAGTGCTGTGTCCCAGTGAAACCTGTTTGAGCTCGTATACGTGAAAGAATAATGTACTCTTGAAAATCTTACCCCTGTTTTTAGAAAATAGAAATCCCCAGTGATTTTCAGATGGCCAGAGGGGCCTTGCAGTTCTGGCATGGCCACTGTGTACTGGTTTTTGGTATTGAGAGTTCTTTCTTACAAAGATGTTTTGCAGCACGAACGTTATATATACAAACAAAGAGTGATAGAGAACAGGAAATGTATCAGTATCAGTATCTGCAGGAATATACACGTTTATGCATTCTGTGTTTGAGATGAACAAATAGGTTTTTCCCATCTCTAACTTTGTGTTACTCTCAGCGTACACCAGCTTTTGCCAGGCCTCCAGCCAGCCACACTTATCACAGAGGTGGATAAATGAGATCTGCTTTTTATCTACCTGGCGATCCAGTTAATGCTGCAACCTGTGTAGTGCTGGCTTTTCTCATAGAACGCAAAATGGTAGTGATAGCACGAGAAAGCACTGGGTCATCTACAGAATCCTTATTTCTGGACCTTTTTTTTATCCAATAGTGAAATATGAGGTCCCTACACAGTTAAATCTATATTTATCTCTTCAGGTAGCCACCCCATGACACATGACACGAATGTAATTTGTTTTGTTTCCGGCAGCTTGAAGATCATGAGTATAAACCTTTAGATCCTAAAGATATACGTCTTCCACCCCCAATGCCCCCCAGTGAGAGACTACTGGCTGCGGTTGAGGCATTTTATAGTCCACCATCTCATGACAGGCCTAGAAACAGGTAAGAGTAGGTATAGCTAACAATATGGTAAGGAAAATGCCCTAAGAAGCTGTCTCAAACCACGAAGTGCCTCTCTCTTCCTTCGCCTGTGTCTTGGTTCTTCTAATGCTGAAATAAGTGCTCTTGTTGTATTTTAAACTGCACACGCTGTTTGATCTTACGCTGAGATTTGCGAGACCTTTTTGCGCAGGCCCTTTGTTCCCTACAAAATCAAGCGGAAATCCTGAACGTCTCCGATGATCAAAGTAGAATTTTACAGATGACGGTTCTATGTGTGGTTGATTTATTGCAGTGAAGGCTGGGAGCAGAATGGACTGTATGAATTCTTCAGAGCTAAAATGAGAGCGAGGCGGAGGAAAGGTCAGGAGAAGAGAAATAGGTGAGAGATGCTGTCTGCTCCCTTCCGGGAATGCATGCTGTTCGTTTGGACGGTGCAAGGGGTACTTTGGGTGAAATGCAGGGGGGAAGTCTGTTCAGCAACGCACTGATGGAATAATGGAATTTCAGCTCGCTGGAATTTCTGTCTAATATGCAGAAAATAGTTTTTGCCACACTCAGAAGTTTCATTGGATTGTCTGCAGAAATACAGTGCTTGTGTGTAATTGGAATTTGATTGGAAGTGTATTTGTATTTCTCCTGCCGTCTCCCTGGAGTTTCACTGGAATTTCTCTGCTTTTATCTGTGCAGTGGGCCTTCTCGGTCGCGCAGTCGGTCTAAAAGCCGAGGTCGCTCATCCTCCCGGTCCAATTCGCGATCTTCAAAATCATCTGGCTCCTACTCGAGGTCACGATCTCGCTCTTGCTCTCGATCACGATCCTATTCCCGCTCTCAGTCCAGGTAGAGGGCAGTGGGCTGAATTGTGGGAACTGGGGTGGGAACAACGCAGCCCTCAGGGCTGAACGAGGAGCCCTGGATGTTGCTCTGGGAATTTGTGACTCTGATCTCATGTGGTCTCCCTTTCCAGAAGCCGGAGCAGGTCCCGCTCTTCTCACAGCCGCTCGCGATCACGGTCAAGATCAAGATCGAAATCATACTCCCCAGGAAGGCGGCGCCGGTCCCGGTCCCGCAGCCCCACTCCTCCGTAAGCTTTTGGGGTTTTATTTCTCTTTTTACCTGGGTTGTTTGGAAAAATACCAACGAGGATGCGCTCTCATGGGTATATTAAGCATTTCAACAAATAGTGGAAAATAAGATGGAATGCAGATTTAGAAACCATTTATATGCTCTATTATAGGGAGACTATTCCTCTGTCCTGGTGGCTTTTTGTTACAACAAAACACTGTGCAGCTATGAAGGCCAAGAACAGCTTAGTAGAGTGGATGGGATTGCATTGAGTGTTAATGTTTAACAGAATATAAATGACCTTGCCTTGTGTCAGAACAGGATCACCACTTCTTAATTTGTTCTTTTTCTTCCCTTAGTTCTTCTGCTGGTTTGGGCTCCAGTTCTGGGCCTCCTATACCAGAGTCAAGACTTGGAGAGGAAAATAAAGGCCATCAAATGCTGGTGAAAATGGGTAAGATGCTGTTCTGGAGTCTTACACAAGCCAGGAAAGAAAATCAGGCACCCAACTCTTGGATAGAATTAATTAATGCATGTTCATAAGTAACTACCCCTTGTTATTCCAAGGTCAGTGTAAAGATAGTCAGAGACAGAAGCACATAGAACATGGAGCCGTGGTGGTAGTTGCCTTTCTGGGAAGGGTATGGAAGAGAGGAGTGCGAGTTTGGCATGGAACAGAATTTACCTCCCTGAGGGATTTCAGCTCCTGTGGTGCCAGATCAGCGGGGTCAGCTGGGCACAGTGGCCTCGTGCTGGCTTTCCCCGTACCCTCTTCAGTGTTCTTAGGGGCAACGCTGATGGTCGTCAGCCCCTGGAATCTGTGTGCCTGTTAATGCTTTTGAAACAAACGTTGACAGCTCATGTGTTGTTTCAGGCTGGCGGTTATCATCCTGCTCTATCAGATTGCTGCTTTCTTTGGTTGTTTCCAAACTGCCTGTTTGCTTTCAGAATTCTAGTAATCAAAAAGTAGTTACAGGATTACGATGTTGTGTCTTTTCTGCAGGATGGAGTGGATCTGGTGGATTGGGAGCCAAGGAACAAGGGATTCAGGATCCAATTAAGGGAGGGGATATCCGAGACAAATGGGATCAATACAAAGGAGTGGGAGTTGCATTAGATGACCCTTACGAAAACTACCGAAGAAATAAAAGTTACTCGTTTATCGCACGCATGAAGGCCAGAGATGAATGTAAGTGAACGTTTCTAAGCAATTTCAGATTTGATAGTGATTTTGTCCTATTTACTGTAGACTGTAAACCCAACTCAAGAGACTAATAACTCTTAATTCTTTCTAATGTAATGGATGCAATAAAACAACAGGTAAGTAGACATGTACACTGATTACACAGTGTCTTTTCCTTTATAGGAGTTGTGTTGTGTCGTAATTTCTGAAACAGGAATTAATTAGCCTGTTCTGCGTAAGCCCCTCGCTGGCTGCAGTACCGCCCACCTGCATCTCTCAGCGTTTCCTTTCAAACACCCGGAGTGATCCCGGGGTGGCGGAGGGGCCGTGTCCCAGAGGGATGGCTGCTGGGACAGGCGAGGCGTTCTGCTGGGAATGATTAGAGCGGCTTCCTGCTTGGCCCCGCCCAACGCCCAGTTTCCAACAATTAGCACTGTTTTCTGCCCCAGCCAGAACTGGTAGTAAATTCACTGGAGCGCAGGAAGGGTTCAGAAAAAGTGGAGGTGCTTCTTAAGAGGAAGACAATTACCCCAACACTAGATTATTTTTTTTTTTGCAGAGAGTCTGTGTTACATAGAACAACTGCACTTGCTGATGACTAAAAGGAAAAAAATTGGCATGATAAATGAAAAGTCACTTCTGCCTATGGCTGCAGTAGAGCTGTGTAATAAAATGGGTTCAAATAAAGCCCAGAAGCAAAAAATTGGAGCCCTCGTTCCCTGAAACGTTTCAGACAGCTTAGGTAACTGCAGAATTTGTAAGAACTCTTTTCCCTATTGTTTCAGTGAAGCGTGAAACACAAGACCCTCCACCACCTGAATAAGACTCTCTGAAGAAAGATGTCTTGCATCTTCTACAAAACATTAAACTTGTATAAATCCGGATTAAAGTCTGGAGGAAGTGACAAATGAATTACTTATAAAACTATGGTGGAAAATGGAAAGCTATGACATGTACTTCAACACTTGTCGTTTAGTGTTTAAAAAAGGCCAGTCATAACTCTGACATGTCTAGCAAGTTTAATAATTTCCATTTATTTTGCAAAATTTTTTAATTAGTTACCCATTTTATACTAGAATTAAACCCCGGTCAAGCTATCCCCGGTGCAGGATTGTGAGTCATTCATTCCCGTGGAATACAGACATTATCTGATGTGGTTGTGTGTTCTCTAGTTCCATAATGTATGTTTATTTCTCTCAAAAGGTTAATTCTATTTGAAGTGGAGGGGTGCTGCCTTGGGATCAAGTCAGACTGATGCTGAGCAGTGTATCCTAATGTCTAAATGGGGAATGAAGCATCTAGTTCCAGTACAGGTGACCTATGAGCACTGTGCGAGCTTGTTAGAACCTACCCTACAACTTAACGCCCCTACACACCAGCTGCTGCAGTCCCAACTCTGGTCAGAACACGAGGGTTAACTGTTGTAGCTTTTCAAGCGCTCTAAGGGATGTTCAATGCTTTGTAACGGAAGACATTCTTTAAGCTTTTTATATTTTTGTATATACCCTTTAATAAAAGCTAATTAGTTGAATAGAAGAGAATCACTTTTCTCTGCTCTGCAAGTTTCTAACAATGAAACGTTCTTGGAAACTTCCTTTAATCTAAATGAGAAAAAAAAAAAAAAAAAAGAAAAAAAGAACCTTTTGTAACTGTTTCCCGAGACCACCAGCTAAAGATGTTGGGCCCTTACACTGCACTTCCACTCCAGAGCTCTGTGTGGTGGTCACCTCTTCCAGAGTCATTTGTTTGTATAGCAGAAACCCTCTTAAAACCATCCGATTAATATGGTGAAATATCAGTTTGTTCTAGATCTACTGTAGTTGTGGAACTGTAACTGTCTGTGAATCAGCATACAACACCTGTATGTTATCAACTTGTGAATTTTATTGTTTTGCCTTCCAATAAACACTTTTTTTTTAAATAAAAATAAAACGGCAGCTTATATTTCAGAGTAAATGGATTCCTGTACATCAGCTATAAGCCTTCCTTCCTTGAATTTATCTTAACCTTGCGTGGGTTTGGTTTTGTAGTAATCTGACAAGGCTAATTATGCATAAACACTGTTTAAGTCTGGCGCTGAGGTCAGGATAGGGTATTGTTCTGCTGTGGCCGTGCTCCTTGGGCACCATAGTACAGACTCGCTTCTCCCGTGATCACAGATCACACAAGCTACACGATAACCACACTTACTGTGATGATTTCCACACTGCCTGCAGAGAGAAGGGTTTTCTGGGTTTCTTATTTGCTGAACACTGACATAGTCTGGCTGAAGGCTCGTACTGTCACCTACGTTAGTAAAAAATTCAGAGATAGGAAAATATATTATGTATTTAGATACATGCAGATACATAGCAGTTAGTACAAATCCTTCCAGTACATAGTTTATAACTTCTTATCTGTACAATTTGGAAGAGTTTCTTGTTCCAGCTTGAACAAGTACATTTTACTTAAACTTCAAAGAGTCAAAGCAGCTTTTCCTCCTGTGCTTTCTGAATTTCTTCACGTGCCTGCTCAATTGTTAGAGGTGGGGATTTGTGATTCTTGATGTACTGCAAAAAAAAAATGTTGATATACGAATTTCTTTATTACGTAGATAAATACTTTCTAGTATTTAATAAATAAGAAATCTTCATGTCAAGATACCTGCACTTTTCTATACTGGCACCAGAAACCTTATTCTCTCAAAACCACAGCATGCAGGAAGACTTTAGTCTTTTTTACTGTATAAACTCCTGACTTGTTATCAACACGGGCACAAACATTACAGCATTCTTCTATGAAGTAATTTGTTCAATGATAATATGAACTTTATCCGATTAATGAATAATACACAAAGAAAATCCGTTTGCTGCCAATACTAAAAGCATTTGGAAAGGAATAAACGCTTCTAGGCTGCCACCTAGTCTAGCATAAATACCTCTTTAGCCTCTTCCAGGGTGTGGTAGTGGAACTTCTCCTTCTCTAGTGACTCCACGAGGGAGAAGTGAAGGTGGTGAATGTTCTCTACAAACTGCTGAGTCAGCATCAGGTGCTGTTTCAACATGGCGTTTAAAACCAGAACTGACGGGCTGTATGCTGTCAAGGCTGCAAGAAGTGGGGAGTACATCCATTAGTGCTATGTTACGGTCAGTAGTAAGGGGTAAACAATCCAAGCAGGGGTTAGATGCATAAATATAGTAAAACAGAGCAGTAAGAAACATGTTTTTCAGTACCTTCCACTGCATCCGTGCTGATGACGTGACTGGCAACAGGTACTGGGTCAACGTAGCTGTTTCCTACAGGCGGGTCGAGTACTGCAGAGGCGTTTGCTGTGCACAGGGTAAAATTAGAATGACTGGGTTTGGAGGGTGGAAAGGTTTAGCGCTAGAACTCAGTTCATCTTCAGCAGGCTCTTGGGACATCAGTTGCTGTAGACCCGCTGTAAAGCCTAACAGGGAATTCTCTCAGCCAAAAAAGTACTGAAATAGCTCTACGACCTTCACAGTTTCTTTACTCTTAGGTTCACAACATGTGCCATTGCAGAAGGCATCTTTTCTAACCTTAGACAGTAAAAATAAAGGCTTTTGTACTTGAAGGAAGCTACTGTTTTCAAGCACACCTGAGTTTCTAATTTCTCCTCCTTGAGTGTGGCAAGATAGGGCTCCTACCACTTCTTCCTTTCACTAAAGAGAAGTAGGGAAGGAGCTACCTCTCAGAAACAGTGAAAGGTCCTGTCTCTTCTAAATGGGGCGACAGAGCTTTCCCAAGAAATAAAAATATAATGCAAAAAAGAACTCTACAATACGTGATCACTTTAGTAACAATACAATAGTATTGTTTACAATAGTAAAGATATAATAAAATGTTGAATTCTGTTTGAAAATATTACTCAGGCTATTGCAAGCTCTGTCGCTAACACTAGCTCATCCATCCAGAGTTCCTCTTGTAGTTTTTTTTAGCAACAAACAGTTCCAAGTTCTTACTCTGTTGTCCAATCCCAATCTTTTCTACAGATAACAGATCAGCATGTTGGGCTGTAAAAAGTTTTTAATTTAATGTCAGCAAGGGGGAAGCCAGTACTGAAACTAAGAACTCTTATCATTGCTGACTGGGCCGGCATATAAAATATAAAAATGTAAAAGTTGCCTGAATAGGGCAGTATCTCGTGAACTTACTCTTTGCCCAGCAATAGCTGAATGGAGGATCCACTGTCTGAACTGCAGTTTCTCTGACAGTTACTCTGTGTGTCTGGTCTTGCCGCTCTCCGGTAAATAAAGGTGACGATGCCGAAGACGGGTGTTTTCCAGAATAAGTGCAGCTCTCAGAATGTTCCTCTGACATTTTTGATACAGATTCCCTGTCTGTTGTAGACAGAGAGGTTTCAAAGTCTTCAGAATATTCTGAATTAACAGTTCTCTCATCACGATCAAGATAATCCTGTTTGTGTCTAGGAAAATCTGCAGAAACTCCACTTAAATGCTCAGAGATTTCAGTTTCAGTCACAGTTTTTTCAATATCCCCTGCAGAAGCATCATTCACATCAGTTACTGCACTTGTCATTTTAAGAGAAGTTTGGTCTTTTTCCACCAGGAATGTATCTTTTGGGGGATTTCTGTTTGAATCTTGAGTAATTTGAACGTCTGACCCCTGTAAACCAATTTAGCTGTACGTTAGGAGAATCAACAAAATATAACCTAGAATACGCCTCCATTATTCTTCATCTCTTCTGCTGTGTGTCACTGAGAGTTGGCTACTACTTTATTTTTACTTTAAAAATGTTGCTCTTCCGTGTCACCATGCAAACTAGGCAGTGCTGTTATATCGAATAAGGAAATGCAGCCATGAAAAAAAGAATTTGGTCAGGTTTCAGTAGACTATAAACTCCTGATCTAACCCTTACAGCTAGTAAGACAAGCCCACCTCCGATTGCCAATGAGCAGAACAGAAGTATTCATTTTAGAATATCCCCCCTCGACCAAACAAAGTCAGAATGGAAATATGTGCTAGTAGGGAATTTCTACGTACTTTCTGCTTTAACTCTGCTGCCTCGCTGGTGATATTTGGTGCCAAATCATCAAGGCTCAGGATATTCATTCTGAAGTCTGCAATCGAATGACATATTGTCATGAGAATTTGCATGAAAATTACAGTGTACTTTCCCTGAAGTAAGAAAAGGGGGGGGAAATAAATCAGTACTACGTTCCTAGTTTAAAGTGTAATACTAGAAAGTAATAGCCATCAATCACTCTAAATCTTTACCTTAGCAGCAGCTCTGTCTAAAGTTTCCTCCTTTGCCACCTGTCTGTGGATCTGCTACCCCAGGTTCAAGAGATTCTTGGTGATCCTCATTTACACTTGTTCTCACTCAGAGCCATTAGTACATTGTCCCACTGATATATGAAAATTATTCTAAATGTTGTAATTGTTTTGATGTCATAAGTATCACCCAGAGAAGCATCACGAAACTGAACCCATTAAATCAAAAGCCAAGAAAAATACAAATATGTTACACTAGAAAAAAGAAGCAGATTAACATAATTCCTTTGAAAAAGCCTTGGTTTATGTAAAGTTACACTACTGAATCCTTTCAAAGTGAGTATTTGCCCATTTTCATTAGTAAGTTTATCAGTAGATTATTAGTACAATTCATGCCAAGCCTAGCAAGACACTACTTTAGAACTAACTTACCACTTGAGCTGCTGCTGATTGAATCTTCTGCATCATCTGCTTTGGAAAACAATTCATCTAATGATTTTATTTCACTTCTGTCACTTTCAAGTGATATTTGGCTTTGCTTGGTGTTGCCTGTTCTAGGCAGAGTAACCTTTACAGTAGTGTCTTTCATGGAAGAAGACAGCGATTGAGATCTCGTGTTATGTCGTACTGACAGGTTTCTGCTGGCTGCTGAAGGGGTTGGTGAATTAACTCTATCAAAAACATTTTTCTCTGAGTCTTTGCCATCAAAATGAGATGTTTTAAATACCTCTGTCAATGAAATTTCCTTATGAGATGGAGGAAGCATTCCTGATGAAACTGGAGTCTTACTCTTTTGAAGAACATGAAAAAGAGATTAATGTGTTATTTCATTTATTATGTGTAGACCACTAAAAAGGAAAATGTATTATAATGGGTAAAACCCAGTATTTTAAAATGTGAATTGAAGTTAAATTGTATCATGAGCAAGCCATAAATGCAAAATTAAAATTTAGTTTCTAGTGTTACCTAAATAAGAAGTGATCTACCAATTTAAAACAATTTCATAAATGTGTAAATAAAGACACATAATCCAGCAAAGCATTTACTTTTCCACCCCATTTAGAATCACTTACAACAACCCTCCGATTCTCATTTCCACTGGAAAACTCCAATGAGCTCTCCATCAGTCGTCTCATTTCCTCTTCATCGCTATCCAATCCAAGCTGCTGTTTAACCATAACATTCTTTTTAGGATTTTGGATTCTTTCCTCTTTCTTAGAACAGGCATTACTGAGGGTCATATTTCCACTGGCAGCAGCAGAATTCTTCAGATATTTCTTGCCCCTTGCACTGCGTTCGTGACTAGAAGCAGATGAGAAGGACTCTTCATCCAAAGGCTTCTGGTCCAAGTCAGTGTTTTGCAATTCCATCTGCTTTTTTCGATTCATGATTTTGCTTTCTAGTTGTGCCACTTTCCTCAGTGCTGAGCTTGATCGCGTGTGGGCAGCACTACCCGGAGTGCTCTTTGCTCCGCGCCTGCTCACTGCCTGCACGATGCTTCCCGAAGTCTGGCACCACGGGCTCCCACCCATGTTTTCGCTGTGTACCTTTAGGAACCTGCCACGGCAGAAGGGAGCTCTGCCAGTTTTCTCCAGCTCTGTGTCAACCACAGACAGGCCGCTACAGGAGCGAGGAAGGATGCTGGGCCCGGCTGTGACGGTTCTCCCACGGGGACCATGGCCACGTCCCTGCCGAGAAGAGGATGCAGAGTGAAGAGCCCTCAGAAGCGGAGGCAGGCGGCTCCCAGCTCCCCGGGCA
>NW_009646958.1:472752-476958 GCF_000708025.1 Charadrius vociferus
CCCGGGGCGGAGCGCACGGGGCGGGCGGCAACTCCTCCAGGCCGGGGCCAGAGCAGCCGGCGCCCCGTCGTATCCCGGAGACCGCGACTCCCCAACATCCTGCCCCCTCATTGGCTCCGCGCAGAGCCCCCCCCTCCGCCGCGGAGCCAATCGCAAGGAGGCATACTGCCTCCCGCCCCCGAGAGCGCCGAGTATAAGTCCCAGCGCGCGGCTCTGGGCCTCAAGCCCGGGTCGGAGGAACCCCAGCGGGTATTGGCGTCGCTACGTCACGTTTGGTGAGTTTGTGTCTTCATCACTGCAATACTGCCACTGCTCTCGTGCAGCTCTGCAAAGGCGGTTGTGGAAATGGTAGAAAATACATGAAGGAAGGCTGTCTTAAAAAAATGAGGATGTTGTGGCCATAAGGAGTTGGCTGTTCTGTGCTTGAGAGATTGCTAAATGGGTATTAACAAGATACATGTTTATGCAATCTTTCTGAGCTGATTTGAAGGACATAACTGAAAATTATTAGACTGAGTTTAGAATAAAAGTAGTTGTTCAGCAGAATTTTTTTATCTGCCCTTATACACTTGGATGTAGTTTCCAGTGACTTAATGAAAATTGTACATTTGAATGTTGAAGTGAAATTTGTCATTGTGTATCTAATATAATTATATAGGTATTTAGCTTGTGCTAGAGAGTTTCTGGTTTGTCTGGATTTTTGTTTTTGGAGTTAGTTTTCTGGGTTTAGTTCTGTAACAGAACTAAACCCCAAACTACACAAAATCTAATTCTAAGGTAGATTTAGAGAATGGAGCAGAAGCCATGTTATCCATTACAAATGGAATGGAATACATCAATGGAATGGGAGAGATGTCTAGCAGTGTTATAAGGGAAAGGTAAATAATATATTTTTCTGCAAAGAAGTTAAGGATACAAATCATATCATCATGTTGTAGAGCTAGATATTTGTGGATCTGAGACAAAGAAAGTCCACGTTATATTAAATTACAAGAATAAACCCCATCCACTCAAGAAACCAATCAGATGCTTTCTTTAAAATGTGGGTTGATGTATATACACATCTATATACTTTGATTATAAGGCCAGATCAGACTTATGAAGTAAAAATTGATAATGAAATAGCTGCATCTGGTAACTTAGAAGATGATTTGCAATTTTTGACACTGAGGAAAACTCGTGATCCAACAGTGAGGAAACCCACTGATTGGGATGACTGAATCCAAATTACATAAAACCTGAGGTAACGGGCTCTCCTTATTCTGCATTATTGGGTTTTTTCATTCCTACTGAATACATGTTTGTAGTTGAACTGTGCACTAGTTTTGCTTTCTTCATCTTGTGTCTCTTTAAAGGATTGGGATGAACCTGAATACATCAAGGACACTAGCCTGAGAAACCTGAAGATTGGGATGATGCTGTGAATGGAGAATGGCATTATCCTATGGCCAAGAATCCTCTATACGGAGTGTAAATAATCTCATAATGCTAGTTGTGGATAACACTTTAAGCAACTCTTCTTTGCCTGGCTGTATTCAGAATGTGTGGTTTATCCTGGGGGAATGGAAACCAAGGCAGGTTGATAGAGGAGTTCAGCTTCATCCACAGACTGACAATCCAAATTACTTGGCAGACTTCAGTATCTACAGCTCTGGAAATATTAGCATAATTGAACTAGATACATAGCAGGTGAGGCACCTTTACTGGAAAATAAAGAACTCTTTTCTCACTGAGTATACAGCAACCTGTTTAACCCTCTGCATATAAACATTATCTATTGCTTTAGGCTCTCAGGGACTTACGGCTTTAACTTGCTCTTATGTAAATATGTGTACAAAATTGAAAAATTTGTAACATGCACTGATCTTCTGTTGTAGTTATCGTTTGGATGATGATCATCTACAGGTGAGGGGCCTAAACTAATTTGTGTAAGTATTGTAAAGTGTGCCTTACTCCACCTGCCTTGAGGTGCATAACTTGAGGCTTCAAGCAGCTCAGTCACTCCTGACTTACCCAAAAATTAATGAGAAGACTGCCCTCTGGGGTGCCTCTGAGATCTTCCTCTCTCTCAGGTGTCTTGGCTAGCCAGCGATGAGACTTAAAACTTCTAAGATGATCAGTGAAGTGCCTCAAGTTAAAACAAGTTCTTTAGATTCTTGAAAACAGTTGTCTAAAAAGAGAATTCTTCATCAAATTTTGCAAAAATCTGTGGGGTTCTTAACGTGATCACTGTATACTGAATGTATGATACAAACATATTGTTAAAAAAAAACTCTAAAGAAAACAAAGAGGCATCCTTGTTTTTTTCCCCTATTCCTTCAAAGGTGAGAGCTAGCACAATTTTTAACAACTTCTTGATAAAAGATGATGAGGTTTATGCAGAAGACTTTAGAGACGAAACCTGGGGAGAAATGAAGGTAACGCAAAATTCTTCTGTCTGTTTTGATTCTTTATTACCACATCTTAAAACTCCCCTGTCTAATCTGATCAAGAACCTATTGGTGCATTAAAAATGAAATCTTAATATTTGGGTCCTGAAAAGGAGATGAACATAAAGCAGACTGAGGAAGAGCAGGAGAGAGAAAGGGTTACAGAAGAAAAGTACTTTGAGCAATGGTTCAAGAAAAAGCTAGAGAGAAAAAAGGAATCTGGAAAGGATAGAGCAGTGAGGAACACTGTTGAGAAGGAGGAGCTTTAATTGTTATTTGAAAGAAGTTCATGTTATTTTCACTTAAATCACTTAGGGATTTTTGCATTTAAGGTTTTTAATGTTTTGTTAACAGCTTGTGGAAATCTTTTTACCAACTGAGTTGTATTAAAACAGGATTTTTTTAAAAAATTGAACATTAAATTTTGTGACCAGTTTCATTTTCTTAATAAAAACACTAACATAGTTAAATTCTATATAGAAAAGGTTAATATTTTTAATTGTATCTTTAACACTACTATAATGTATTAAAAACATCTGTAATAAATCACTAGGTTTTGGAACTGTTTTACACAGTCATCATTTTAATATTAAATGTAAAATTCATGCTCATTTTTGTTGAGGAAATATCATAATAAGCTTTTTATAGTATTTCATTGAAAGGTTTGGCATGTCAGTTGTGTGAAGTATGTTTCACAACATACTTCACGCTACAGAGGAGATAAGCTCTGCTAAGCTTCTGTAGTAATTGTGCACCTGTCAGGGTTTTGGGGATTACCGCTGCTGCGAACACACAGTGGCTGCTCTTGGTGGTTCTGCCATTACTTCTCTGCTGATGGAACGTTCTGGCTCTCTGTCTCAGTGTGGGACCTGAGGGACAGTAGTCTGTCCATCCACAAATCTGTGACATTTAAAATGTATTCAGACAACTTTTTCCCCCCTTCAAAAAATCTGAAATGAATACATAATTTTTTTAAGACGGCTTCCAGATGCTATTTTTTTTTTTTCAAATTCCTCCCACCACCCTATTAGAAATGGTGAATGATGAGCCTGTTTTTCTGTCTGACATCTTCTAACCTACTCCTGTAACTTGCTCAGTCACTTCCTTCATCCCTTCTCAGGTCTTTCTGCTCTTCTGCATTTCCTCCCCCCTCCCCAAGAGCTAATGCTATAAATTTAGCAAAAGCTTCCAGAGCTGATGGTTTTGCATTTACCTCGAGGGTACCCCGACATGCGGAGTTTGGTGCTTAAGGAGGAGTGGGAGGATCTGTGGAAACCCCAGTTCCTCACCTGTGGAGTGACTGAGGTCAAATTCTTTCCCTTCTGTTTATCCGAGTTGTCCCTTGTCAACCAATTCTAATAACACTGTGAGGAACCCTGAAAGCCATTGAAATACACCATAACAACAGTTGCCCTTTACACATTCCTGTTGATTTAGCTTTTGTATGACCACAACAATCTAGCCTGCTGTTCGGTATTTATACATTCCAGGCAGGGATTTAACTTTGTTGAATATTTGATGATAAACCAGAGGAAGTTTAATGTGGTGAAGTCTGTTTTTGACAAGGTTTAGTGTTGTGAAGTAAAATAACTAGGTTTGTCCAGGACAAAGCTGGATATGGGTCATCCAGGGGGGAAAAAAAAAAAAAGGTCGATGGGTGGCTTGACTGGGTTACCTGGAAGAATATTCCTCAGGGCAGCTGCAGTGTCCCCTGCACTTACCGCATCCATATCGCGGGCAGGTCGCCCCCAGCCTGGCCTGAGGCGGCGGGAGGGTA
>NW_009646958.1:477801-525703 GCF_000708025.1 Charadrius vociferus
CTCCGGACTCTTCGAATTCGGTCGCGTCACCCTGTTGTTTTGGGGTTTTTTTTTGCCCTTTAACATGGGGTTCGTGTCCCTGTAGCTGTTGGGGTGTCATGACTGCGCTGAGCGTTTGGGAGTAGCGTAGCCACAGCGCGGGTACTCCAGTGAAGGACTCGGTGTGAGGGAGGGAAAAGGAGATTTTTCACCCGTCAGCAGGAGAATGAGGGTTCCGAGGGGAGGGGAAGAGCCGGAACCTTGGAGCTCGTCTGGCACAGGGAGCGCGGCGTGCCTCTGGGAGAGGCTGCGTTTGGAGCTCTGCTTTAGTGTTTGGGATCCTTGGAGAGATTTTTGTTGTTACTATTGTTACAAGTTGGGATTTTTTTGATTCATTTCTCACCCAAATAATTTAAACCCGAACAGTGTTTGTTCTTTTCTATACTCCTGTGAAGGTTGTCAGTTTACTTATTTCCTTTAAAACAAAAGAAAAGCCCCGCAACCCTCCAACACCTTAAAATTAAAACTATTTTCTACACTGTGGCTAGGCCAGTCAGGAATTCAGAACAGCTGCCATTGATGGTTCAAATTATTTAAATTTATCGATTTCCCTTTAATTGTGGACTTTTATTTGCGACAATGAAAATCTGTCTTTCAATGGAGTTATGTGATGCTTGGGAATAGTAATTTGCTGTGCATCTTATTAAGACAGCGCACCACTTTTTAGCTTCTGAATAGCAGTAGGAGTCCTGTTTAACATCTCTTTAATTAAATGATCGTGTTCCATCCATGCGCGTGCAAACTGTTACCAAAAGTTTTGAAGTGGAGTAATGTGGTACAAGATATGTATGTAGAATAAACTCTGGATTTGGAAGAGTTTGTTGTGGAACTTCTATAGTACACTGACAAAAATGTATCAAATATTTATTATACTAGAAATCCTGCTTCTGTGTTGTTTACATTCTAATTGGTATTAGAGAGACTGGCATTAATGCTATTTTATTTTGTATAACATAATATGTTATCTTTAGGAAACAGCGCCATGTTCTGTGAACGTATCAGTTATTTTGATGTACAATTTACTGCAAACTTATTGGAAGTATTCTAGTTTTCAAACTTTTTTTTTTTTCTATATTGAGCTATCAAGAGTAATCTAGCTGTAATGAGGGCAGTAAACAGAATTTCTCTGGAAATTAATAAACTTCCTTTTTCTAATAGCCTCAATGTCATAGTTACTACAGAGATACATGCTAGTTATAATAAATGCCAGAAATGGTATTAAAGGAGAGGTTACACGTGCTGTCATGTTGAGGCATTTTCACTCAGAAAGATATAAGAGTATTGATAGCAATATATTAGGACCTATAAACAATATGGGTAATTCAAGCATGTGAAAGTGTTTAATAGTATTTGTTCTCATAAATTAATTTTATTATGGTTCTGTTGTGCTATGAGGTTATGTTTTTATGATAATTTTATGAAAGAGAATTTACATGTCTAACAGTATGCAAACTATTTAACATTTCACCTGTCTGTTTCAACTGGCTATGCATAAAAACAGTTGAAGAGCAAGCATGTAAAATGAGTTCTTGGAGTTAAACAACAACTGAAACTGGATTTGATTTACCTTTGGTAACTTTATTTTCTTGAATATTTGATCACCTTATCAGTGGTCTTTCTGCTGTGCGGGCAGGTTCAACCTCCAGCCTGTGGAGGTTATGGAGAGTTACGTTAGAGATATCAGGACAGTACAGATCATTTTGTAGCTCAGTCTTCTGAGACAACTTGGGATACTCGGCAAATAGAGTAAGGGCAAAGGTAATCTTTCTGGGCCAGCAGCAGCCTTCTTTAGGCTCTCATCTTTGTGGAACACCTTGTTTTCTCCCCTTTCACAGTACCTATTTTCATCCATCATATGATATGAGAAGAGTGGTTGATTGTGAAACAGGAGGACACCAAGGAAAATAACTCCCCTGATCCAGAGTTCTCTGTGGCCCTGAGATGACCTCAGGAAAGAGGGCTGCTAGGAACTGGCTTTATTAATTGTTCTGGTGGCAGCAGCTTGCGCCTGCCTTTTTCCCAGACCTGCGTTAAGGGACATGGAGACGTATTCATGTGTGTGTACCTCATACCACAAATGCAGTGTACCAGATCTGCTGTGAGAGTGCAAATTCGAGACCTGAACTTCAGATTTGTACAGGAAATCCACTCAGAGGTCGAACAACAAGGCACCAAGGTTCTGAAGCGTCTGTTTGGGAGATGGTATAAAGTGTTGGTCATAGGTGACGTTTTTGGGAATATGGAGTAGGCATAGAAACCAGAGGGTTGTTAACCTGTAAGTCAGACTGAGCCACTGTGCACCAGGTTGTGTGTATCCTTTGATATATCATCAACTGCAAACTCTTCAAAATGTTTTTCATGTCAATGTGTGCCAGCATTGACACTGTCTTGTGTAGGTTCTTCATCAGCAGATGACATCAAATTACAGACTCCTCTTGAATGATAGCGATGGAGTCACATGCGGTGATAGGTGGATAGACAGCTAAGCTATTTTTATCACTTGAGCCCATTTTGTCTGGTCTGCTTCATCACAGAGATGCAGTCATTTAGGTAAATCGGTCAGAGAGGCTTAATCTTTGTAAAATTCTGCAAGTAGAGAGCCGAGCGATGAAGTGCTTTCCAGCAGCACTTGGATGAATATATTGCTGTGGAAGAAACTTCGCAGCATTTAAGCACATCACCCTGGATTCCTGCCACCTCTGTCAGGTAAGTCAGCTGCATGTCATGGCTGACAATATCAAATGAGGATGACAAGAATGTCTGGTGATGGGATGAGATCATGCAGCGCTGCTGCTGGAGTGGTTTGCTCTGTATCTTGGTATGAATCCAGTCTCTGTGTGCTGGAGGATACTCACCAAGTTAGTTAGAGGAGCTTGTAGTTGGTCTTTGGCTAGCTTCTCTGAGCTTTCTGATAAACGAGAGGTATATAGTTTGGTGATAGTTGGCTAAAACATATTTTATTCCGAGTGGGACAGACTATTTCCTACTTCCACCTTTTCTCTGAATGATGTGTTTCCTACTTTGGACAGGAACATGGTGCTTATCTATGCTGATCGTTTACAAGCCGGCAAAAAGATGAGTCAGATTTATGAGTTATGGTCGCAAGTTTCTTCTTCTGAACTCCTGTCCAGCTTCTGGAAGAGCAAGAATTTCTAGAACTAGTGATTGTTGGAGAACGCAGCGGCTTGTTTTGTTGATGGTTATAAGTGAAGTACATTTAAGATGCTTAGGAAACTCTTCTGAAAACGCATGATTTTTCTAGCCAAGTAGAACTACTGATCTTCAAAGAGTTAGTGTTTGCTTGTCTTTGGTTAATAGGGTTTAGTTATTTTGGATAGCTCCTTGAATTAAGATCTGGTATGTTAATTGTAAACTTACAGGAAGATTCTCTTTGTGTAAAATAAAATTTCATGCTTTTCATTGGCCTCTTCTTTCACCATATTTCCATCCCCCTCCCCCTCGGTGTAGGCAGAACATCTGCAAATCCATGTGGATGCCAAGGAAGAAGATAGCGCTTGGGAGGTGACATACCAGTGATCAGAGTTAGTGTGAAATAATCATTTATAAGGTGTCTGACTTACGTCCTGTAGGTGGAGAGCAGTTGTCCTAGCAGGCTTTGGGGTGTTTCAACATCTCTGTCTCTCACTCATTAAACTGTGTTTATTGGGTTGTTTTGTTGCTTGTTTTTTAAGGCCTTTGACTGCTCTAAGGGGTGACTTGTTTGAGACTGGATTGTGGTGCTTTTGCTGTTGGCATTGAGGTTGGAGAACTGTGTGGAGGTATAACCTGCACATGGCTAGAACTTGCGTGGCAATTGTAGGAGCGGGTGAGAAGATGGGTATTGAGGCTTCCGCCTCTTTTGGCGTTTCAGTTCCCGTTTGCTTGGAATGTCAGCAAGAGGGAAGAGGAATCTGCTTGTTTAGTGTACTGAAAGGGCAGAGTCTACCTTTGTGCCTGCTGCTTTGGTGTGATGCAGCGATAACACCAAGCTGAAATCTTCATACAACTTTGTGGGGGAATTGTGATGTTTGTTAATTAACCATTCATACTATTTTTTCCTTTTTTTTATTCTGTTTCAGTTTAAGATCCTAGTCCTGAAAATGTATAAACACAGGCATATTTTGATACCAGGGCACTGTCTCTGTGTGTGTATATAATCGTCTGCTGAAAATATTCCATAAGTATATTTGCAGTGCAGGAGGCAGCCAAGTCAGCGTTATGTTGAAAACTCTGCCTTTGATATCAGTGGTTCTCAAACTGTGATCTGAAATACTTTGGCAAATAGTTCAAAGCTGTTCTACAAAACCTTATTACCATAAAGTGTTGTTAATTAAAAGTGTGAGTGTAAGTATGAATGCTGGTGAATAAGAAGTTTTAAGAGATGACAGTAGTCTGTTGGCTGCAAGTTTTGAGGCATCACTGTTATCCACACTTAGATTTCAGGTGTCCAGTTTGGAACACAGCAAATTAACATACCATTTTGTGGTTTTGATAGAAGTAATACACAAAGTACTGTATGCTTTTTTTCTGTGAGTCTGTAAAGGTGGGTATCTGCAATTGCAGTTCATTCTTTGTCTTCTTAACGTCTCTCTTGTTTTTCAGTTTTCTACTGGGAATCCATTATATGAAACTTACTACAAACAGGTAGGTTCTTAAAAAAAAAAAAAAAATTAAAAATAAAGTGCAATTTCCTCTTCCCCAAGATTTCCTTCTTTCCTTTCCCCATTGCAGTGCTAGACTTCTGTAAATTCTCTCTGCTCAGTGATAATGCATGCTTGTATAACTTCCTTTGACCTGGAGAAAAGAGACACTTCACTTCTTATCTCTGCTTTCGTGACAGACATACTTCAATTGAATGTGAATTTTTATCTTTCAGGTAGATCCAACATATACGGGGAGAGTTGGGGCAAGTGAAGCTGCGCTTTTTCTTAAAAAATCCGGTCTCTCTGATATTATCCTTGGAAAAGTAAGTTGAAGGAGTTAGGTAATGCAGTACTTATTTCTGCACTTGCTTAAGTGTAGCAAACATTGAGCAGAAGGGGTGTGCAAAAAGGAATTTGGTGGAATGCAAATCAGGTCCGTGGAGCATTGGGTTAACCACAGATTGGTATTAGCTCCAAGGTATTGTGCTGAGTTTTATTGGAATCTAAAAGGAAAAATTGTCTTTTAGTAACATTTTTGTTGTTAACTTGAGAATTAAATAACATTGTATGTCATAACCTGAAAGCTGTAACGCACAGTTCAAACAGACATACAGTATGAACTGTTGAGGTGAGTTAAGTTTTATTTTAAAATCACAATGGCTATTGTTTTATATCTCCACAGATATGGGATTTGGCTGACCCAGAGGGTAAAGGATACTTGGATAAACAGGTAAATGTAGACCTCTTATGTTACCTTACGCAGGTTAGCCTTGATTCAAGAAGACGTTGATATCAATAGTAGTTTTTGGGGGTTTTTTTTAGTTTTTGTTTACAAGATGAGTTTTTTTCCTAGCACTGCTCATATCCAAGTATATTACTCAGTGAGGCTGCTGGAGAAGTTTGGATCTAATTTTCTGTCTCTCTCTTGTTTTGTAAATAATCGGTGTGCATGATATATAGATACATAGTCATTGAGTCTTTCACAAATGCAAACTATGATTTTAAGATTTATTTTAGAAGTCTTTCTTGCATGAAAAAATGTAACTAGCGTTACTAAAAATGGCTTGAAATATCAAATACCAAGTTGTAGATACGGATAATTTTTTTTAAAACATTATTAATTTTTAAGAAAAATGGTTGAAATCTACTTAATTATGGAAGAGTCCTTCCTAAAACTAGCTTTGAGGTTTTCTGCTCGTTGTTCCTCGTTATTGTAAAGTGTTGCCTGAATCTTCTTTAAAAGCAGTGGGGTAGTTGTCACCATGCAGTTAACTGAATGGGGCCATACGTCTGTTGTTTCCATCCAGTATTGAGCTGCACATGTACAGTGTTAGTAAAAATCATAAATGGGTTCTTGGAGACTGATTCAGACTGGTTGCCTTTATTAATAAAAACCACTATTGTTTGTAGGGTTTCTATGTTGCGTTGCGCCTTGTAGCATGTGCACAGAATGGCCATGATGTTAACCTGAGCAGTCTGAACTTGACTGTGCCACCTCCTAAATTTGTAAGTAATATACACCTAAATGTCTGTACGTGTTACGTGAGAACTAAGGCTTCAGTTGAAATGCTGGAATAATCTTCTGTTTCATAAATGTCATGGTTCTGAGACTTCAGGCTGCTATCAGACTGTTCCTTAAGATAACTGCAGTCATGGCTGCCATAGTCCTGCCTTCCTGAGTAATATGTACTGGCCCCTTCCTGGACCGCAGAACTGATGCAAGCTTAACTACGCCCGGCTTGTTCAAGAAGGTGGTGTGGCTAGACTCTAAATTTATGGAAAAAGAAAAGAAAAAAGAATATTTTTTGGCTAGGTCGACAGGAGCCTAGTAAAGTGCATAACTGCAGCTTTGCCAGCAGCAGCTGCTGTGGAACCTCCTTTAGCTTCTTAGTTCTGTGTTTGGGTACCTAATGCACCTGATGGCCTTACTGAAGTACCGTAATATTATTAATCAGTATGACTCACTTTTTTATTTGGGCACATGAGCAGCCTTTTTTTTCAGTGTATTTAAGCTTCATATCTATAACCATCTCTTAAAGCAATTAGTAAGGATTAGAGACAGAAGTGTGTGTATTTCTTTGTGTATATATATAGATACAAACAAAAAAATCTTTGATTTTTAGCATGACACTAGCAGTCCTTTGCTGATCACACCACCTTCGACAGAGACTCACTGGGCTGTTAGGGTAAGTGTAAAAGACCACACATTCCATCCGTTCTTTAAAAGTAAATATTTTCCTTGTCTGTAATTTTCCCAGTGAGATAATTTTGTATCAAATATATTTCCCATTTCAGAAGTCCTCCCTTTCTGATGAGAGACTTGTGCACAATAGAGAATATTGAGCTGTAGTTTTATATTTGAAATAAGTATTAAACAAGCCTTTGACAGCCCCTGGTGTGATGTTTTTAAGACACAATGAATTTTAATCTTCTGCCTGGATTTCTTCCAGAATCCTAATAGTAGGCACTTTTATGTTTGCATAAAGGAACCCCACTGAGAATAGCAAAGCATTTCACCAAATCTGTCCTGAAGTATTAATTTAAAGCTTGAGTTCATATGTTCTAATTAGTATTCAGTGATACACACAATATATATCATTGGAAAAAAGCAACTTTTGATACATATGGGGGAATATTTGTATTTAGTTAATTTTCAAATTCAAACATTTTCCAAAAGGTAGAAATTTAATAATTTAATAGAATAACTTCTAATGCTGATTTTTTTTTTTTTTTTGTACTTGCATGTTGTACTTTAAAGTGGGAAGCAAATTATTTGGGAAGAGTAGCTTTTAGTTCTACAGAGTTTGTTGAAGTTTGTTTAAAATCTGATCAGCAGTGTTTTAATCGGAATGCATTGTCCTTTTAGAACACTACAGAAACACATCTTGTATGCTGCATGTTAAAATCTCTCGGCTATCATAACCTTAGCTTTGAAATTAAGTTCCTAAGTCTAGCTTCATGGGATTTACATTTAAATACAGCATGGTGCCACTTGCAAGAAAGCTTGGAAATTTAGGATGAACACATTACTGACCAGTCTTAATTTCTTGCAAGATCTCATTTTCAACACTCACACAGGCACACTTTTTTACTTATTCAGGCTATTTCTTACCAACTAGGTGGAAGAAAAAGCAAAGTTTGATGGTATTTTTGAAAGCCTTTTGCCAGTAAATGGTTTACTTTCAGGAGACAAAGTAAAACCAGTACTGATGAATTCAAAGCTACCTCTTGATATCCTAGGAAGGGTAAGTATGCTGTTTACATTTAGCTATTCTCTATTTAGCTTCTCATAGTTGCAATGTTAAATATTTAAGTGTACCTCATCAACATAGATCAGATTTTGGCTGAGATTTTACATCGAGTGCATGCTATAAAGCAAGAACATTAAGTAGGCTCTGGAGTCTTCCACTTAGAAATAAGAATAATAGTAGTAATTTGGACCCTAGAGTAGATTGGCTTCATTATCTCTGTATTCATTTTAAGAGCTGGAAATCTTTATTTTGTTGTTTAAAAACAAGAAAAAGCTCCCCTAAACTATACTAACTTTTATAATATTATATTTCACTGTGTTGTCATTTTTACAAATACAAGTTATTAGACATACCATTAAATCCACTGTTTGTACAAGAGAACACCTTAAAACATCCTCATTTATTGTAGCTGTCAAATTGTCAAGTACTTTTTCATGTATATTTATAAATACTTCTGAGATCTGAGTTTAGTGCATCCATTATGTATTTGCAAGGGAAGCAAACCTTAAAGTATTTTTCTGCTTCCATTTAAAATATGTATTATGTAACGTTTTGCGTATTGATATGACTGAGAATGAATGCATTCTATGTAAGAGCTGTATCTGCGTTATAAATTTTAATCTCTTCAGGAATAACTGCCTCTTTCTCTGTATTATCTACAAAATCTAAGTATGACTTGTTTTAATTCTGTACTATTGTGAAGTACTGAGTCTTGAAAGTCTCTGTATTTTATCTTGTTATTGTCACGATAGAAATTCAGGAAGTTCCAGAAAAGTTTGCGGACAAGATAGGGGACTGAGGAAGTGGGCAAAGGACTAATCTAACTTGCTCAAATTCATACAGGGGTCCAGTGGTAAAGCTGGGAGTAGAGTTCAACTGATTGGGTCTCAGTCTTAGCATTCTGTCTCCAAGTCACACCGATGATTAAACAGTGTTAGTTGATGGCAGAGTATTAGAGTACACAAAGTTTTGTATCCTTCTAAATCTCCTGCATGTTTTGTTGACTGTACTTGACCTAATAATGAACTAAAGTTGATAGATGCTTAAATTCTCTCCTTTAGAAAATTTTTGGGAGTGGACACATCTTTTTGACTAAAAATGAAAGCTGGAAATTTAGGGACGGAATGTAAATTAGAAATGTATTGACTTTTCTAAAATAACTTCACTTATAAGACAAATTTGGTCAATCTGCCAGCACGCACCCTCTGGACAGTTCTGAAAGCCACCTCTGGATGTTTTTAGACAGTTTGATGACTCCTTAATTGCAACATAGGTAGAAAGATGAAAAATTTGCCTGTGTTGCATCTGGAATTTGTTAGAGCCAGTGTTGATTCACATTGCCAGAAAACTCTAATCCAGTCTGTTTGATCAGGGAATGTTTAGCTAGATCTAACGTAACTAGCATGATCTTCACAAAAATCTATCGGGAATCTTTAGAGACCATACTTAATACGATGATGAAAAACATCAAAAGCACAAGATGTAACTTGTTCTCTAAATCATTATTTTTGTCATAATTGCTGTAGGTCTGGGATCTCAGTGATATTGATAAAGATGGTCACCTGGACAAGGACGAATTTGCTGTGGTAGGTTGCCTTGAATTCTCAATTCACAGTGTGTCTGCTAGAGCAAATCGCTCGTTTTTTTCTCAAGAGCTTTGCAGCTTTCTCTGCTACAGTCAATTGTTCTGATCTAAATTGTTCACATGGAGCTATTAAATGATCTTTATTAAATCCATCTACTGACACTTGCCTGTGTCATCAAGATTAAACATTTTGGAATTACATTCAAAATTATGTGCTCTGGTTTACATCTCTAATCTTACTGTCTTTGTTTTACTAATATGTAAAAGACTGACACTGGAAAAATCTTGTCACTTTTTCTTCTAATTGTTAATGTTATCTGACCTTTTTTGCCTTTGCAGGCAATGCATTTGGTTTATAGAGCTCTCGAGAAAGAGCCAGTTCCTTCACTATTGCCCCCTTCTCTCATACCACCTTCTAAAAGAAAGAAGACGCCTGTCTTCCCTGGTGCAGTTCCTGTTCTTCCTGCAAGTCCTCCACCAAAAGATAGCCTGCGTTCTACCCCATCTCATGGTAGTGTCAACAGTCTGAACAGCACAGGGAGTTTGTCTCCCAAGCACAGCATCAAACAAGCACAGGTACAAATCTTACTTCTTTCATCTTTCTTTTCTTTCCTTTTTTGTATCAGTAAACAGCAGGAAAAAATAAAACTGCATTTTGATTTCTGCCTCTTGTGGACACTTTTCTGAAAATGTGTTTGTTGTTGGGTGATCTGGGTGGAGGGAATGAAATGAGGATAGTAAGACTTGGACCAATGGAAGAAGAGCAGGTGAATTTTAGTCAGAGTGACCATGAGGTAGCAAATCTTATGGGGAGTGTTCACTTTTCATACTAAAGAAATCGTTAATCTGCCTTCTAAAGCTCCTTTAGCATGAGGACTTACTATGCCTAATTGGGTTCGTATTTCCAAAGAATGAATGCTTTTCAACTGATGAATAGCTGTTTATCAGTATTTATAATTCAGATGAAAAGTATAAAGCTAAAACATTCATGGGAAAAGAGGAAATACCCATTTACCAATCAGATTTGATTGTGCAAGATGTTCAGCACATCCAACTTTGAATAATGTCCTATATACTCAGTGTGTTGATAAAGACTGTTTATCTTCTTTTGAAATATACAACTTTGTTTTACAGCCATCTGTGAATTGGGTAGTACCAATGTCTGAAAAAGCGCGATACGATGAAATTTTCTTAAAAACAGACACAGACATGGATGGTTTTGTGAGTGGCCAAGAAGTAAAGGACATTTTTATGCATTCAGGTCTGTCTCAGAATCTCCTAGCACATATATGGTAAGAATTCCCTAGTAGCTGTATTTTTGTAACTTGCTGATCTGGGAAGTCAGATTATCCAGCCAGAACTGTGATCCTAACATTTAAAGAAAAAAAAACAAACAAACAAACAAACCAACCACCCCGAACCCAACCTCTTTTACTTGTTCTATTGTCATACTACAATATGTGAGCTATATGGAAAAACAAGGGGGAAATAAATACTCACTTTGCTTTTCTGGGAGGGGCATATAGGTCAGTCTGTGAATTGAGATTGTTTGTGGAAGTTGTAGTGCTCTAAATATTTTCTCAGAGTAACATCTTTCTATTCAGTTAAATGTCTAATAAAATACTGCTCTGTTTATGGAACTCTTTCGCTAGAATAAGCAACTGATGAAGCCAAGTCAAAAGAAAATTACATGTATATGTGTATTTCAGGCTTCTTGGTAGAAGAGAAATAAGCTTTTCTTGTTTATAAGTGTGATTTATTTTTTACCAGGGCTTTGGCAGACACAAGACAGATGGGAAAGCTAAGCAAAGATCAGTTTGCACTAGCAATGTATCTCATTCAACAGAAGGTCAGTAAAGGGATTGATCCTCCACAAGTGTTGTCCCCAGATATGATCCCTCCCACAGAGAGGAACACTCCCATACAGGTAAGTCATTGATTATTTGTAGGTAATACTGAGCTTATGTGCTTGGAAAGTAACAAGCTTTGAGAATTAATTTTGGGGTTTTTTTGTGTGTGTAATATTATGGTAAAGAATTGCTGATATTTTTTTTTTCTCTTACAAAATTCTTTAACATTTGAAAACATACATAAATTTTTAACAATACAAGACCATCTAATCTTTTACTGAACCCTGCTTTGTTCCTTTCCTCCATAATGTGTTAGTGTATTTCTGAAACTTCTGTCCTGTCAATACATTCATCTTTTCTATAAATGATATAGTATTTTTCTTTACTTTTTTGCTATCCCTAACCAGAAAGCTTTTGAGCCTCTAAATATATTATAATTGTTGCTGTTGCTCTGGTCCTTTTAAGGTTTTCCTATATCCTTTTTCTATAGACTCTGTCAGGTTACTTGACCCCTGTAGGAACTGAGATCTCAGCACTAACAGAAATGCGTCGTGTGAGTAATTGTAACATCCAAAAGAATGCAAATTTCTTTATGTACGCTTGTAACTTCAAAAAAGTTTTTATTTCTACACCTTCTCCCTTCTCTTTGCTCTTGTGTTCTGTGACACTTGCTCTTGGCATGCCATAGTGTCACAGTAGTGAAGTTACCAGTATTGGCTGTTGACCTGGTGATCCTGCTTCCTTCAACAATTTGAGATGCATTGGTCTGTCAACAACTTGGTGTTGCCATGTTAAAGTTACTCATGTACTAGTTCTCTGAAGCTGTGGGCAATAAATATACCTTGGTGCAAGAGCTTTAAGCTTCTTATTGCTTTCAGTTCACTGTATTTTTTTTTTTTCATCTACTGTGGTTTACCTGAATATAACATGAAATAAATTGTATGCTCCTGTGAACATAGCATATTAGTTTGTTGTTCATGTGGAACAGAGAACTCTGTTATCCTAACCAATGAAGCAGCTCATTTTAACTTACTTCATAATCATATTGGGTAACAACTTATTATGATCCTGCACAGCATACAGTAAGGGTCTCTCGGCAAGCCTTTATCTAGTCTGAAAAGATAAAAGTGATATTAGAAGCTTTTGATTTGCTAGCTTGAAGAATTAGCCTGTGTTGTTATTGCTATTTATGACTACTTAATGGCATATTAGCAAAAGAAATGCTCATCCAAAAATGAGGACTTAGTTAACTTATTTAAACTGGGTATTCACCTATTATTTCTGCGAAAAATGTTGCATTTCACTATGCTATATGTTTGTGGTTTGTTGGTTGGGTTGTTGGGTTTTTTTATATTGAATAAAGCCATACTCTCTGCAGTTATCACAGCAATCTCAAAGTGAGCGAAGTAGGCAAACAGTACTTTCTTCTTTTTGAAAATGCTGTTTAAAATTCTACGTCTCCTGATTTGTCATATTAGCAGTGAGTTCAGTGTTGCAGTTTTTGCTCAGTTGCAGTGACTTTTTTCAAGGAACTAGCAATCCTTTTTATAATAATGACAAATTTTGTACCAGATGCTGAGATCCTTTCTTAAGAATTTCTAATGACAATTTTCTTGCCTAAAAGGCAAAGGATACCCCCTGCACCTTCCCTGATCTACACCTGAATGGCTGTAAAAATGACCTGCGCTGCAGGAAATCGGGTATAATTGCAGAAATTGGCATTAATTTGTGGCAGGGCTCAAGACGACTGAAATTACAATCTGATTTCATTTAGTTCCCTAGAAGCTTTGCTATTGACTGTAGCAGAGCTGGGGTTTTAGGTTTTGAATTTGAATTCTGCCACTGCCTGCAGTTTATTTGTTGACATTGTGCATGGCTGTTAACTGCTGTGTCTTTCGACTATCCCATCTGTTAAATGGGCATAGAGAAAATTCTCCTGTCTCACAGGCAGAATTGTGTGGCATGCTCAGTAGTTGTTGCATAATGATTTGATGTCTCGCATAGAAATTTGCAAATGCATATAATGAGGATTGTGTCCTACCTTTGTCCTCAGCCTTTGTAAAGAAAGATCTTCTGTTATGATTTGGCGTTTTAATAGACTGTTTCATTCTTAACAGGATAGTTCAAGTTCCGTTGGATCAGGAGAATTTACAGGAGTGAAGGAACTGGATGATATTAGTCAAGAAATTGCACAATTGCAGAGGTAATAGTTGTGGACTATTAACAAAATCTTGGAGTAGAACCAATTAGGTATATAGTACTGATGTGTCTGTTACTTTTGCTTTCTTTTAGTCAGTTTATGGTTACTTGTCACTGAAGTGGGTGGCAAATCTCTCACTGATACCCTACACTTAGCCAATTATGTAAAGCTAGCCTGGGTTCTACGAGGCGACTTCAGAAGACTGATCATGGAACAGATAGTATTTTTCGAAGAATAATTGATATATATACACTTTTACTCCTTTAAAGAAATACCAGAATGTGGGCTGGCATTTTTGGCTGCATGATGTTTCCAGAATTCCATGACTGATTTTTTGCATGCGTGCATGTGTGTGTTGTATTATTTAACCAGTCACGAATACGTGTGCTTGTTTATCTTACAGAGAAAAATATTCGCTGGAGCAGGACATTAGAGAAAAGGAGGAATCAATCAGACAAAAAACCAATGAAGTTCAGGTAAAAACTCTGTTTATCATTATTAGTTTTCATTTTAATCTAAAATAATATATGGGGAATGAAACATTCTTTCTTCTGTCTTTCCTTATGTTGCTTTTGGGCAAGTCTTTCCTCCTTTCACGGGATTTTCCTCTAACTTAGAGAAAGATCTTTATTTTCCTGTTCTCCATCAGAAATGGTTTCTTCTGATGCTGGTTAATATCACCAGAAGATGATTCATGAACAGTGTAAAATGTCTTTTTTCAGTGCTTGACTAACACTGTAATTTAGGAAATTGTTGTTCAAAGAATATTGGTTTTGATAGTTAGGATAGCTCAATTACATGTGCTCTATGTCACAGTCTCTTTCCATCTTGTGGGCACTGATTTGTTTCCTGATGTCTCATACAAGTTCCTGCAGAACCAAAACATTCGCATGCAGGGAATAGCCTATATGACATAGAAAATCTTCTGGAGTTTGCTAGCCTGTTTGTCTGTGGCTGATTATTCCTCTAAGACAACAGCTAAATGTAAGTTACGAACTGTGGAATTTTCCTCAGGAACTGCAAAATGATTTAGATAGGGAGACAAGTAACTTGCAAGAGCTAGAGGCTCAGAAACAAGATGCCCAAGACCGCCTGGATGAAATGGACCAGCAGAAAGCCAAACTGAAAGATATGCTGAATGATGTAAGGCAGAAATGCCAGGAAGAAACACAGGTGGTGAGTGTACGTTAATTCTGGACATGCTCAAGAGTACTGTGTCTTGCTGAAGGAAATTCTATTTAATGAATAAGCTTGCTTGCTTTATTCATTTTTACCAGAAACAGCAATTTCCACACAAATACAGAGGTCCGAGAAAGGATTTTGCTCACCTAAATACCTTTCATAATGATCATAAATCAGGGTTGACCCAGATGATCTCCAGGGGTCCCTTTCTACATAAATTGTTATTGTTCTGTGAATATATGAAACACTTACTCAGCGTAGTAGGGTAGTTGAGAAGCATTATTCCTGACCCATGAGACAGTCCATGGCCAACGGTGTTTATTTTGATCACTGTGAACCTCGTCAGTGTTCTGAGTTAAAAGTGAGGGCTCAGGGAGATACAATTGCCCGTGTTGCTAGCATGTAATCTTAATTTAGAAACTTAGTCTATAAGGGCATGTAAGGAATCGTATAAAGTTATGTCTGCATATGACTCTTCTATCAGAGTTAAAAATCAACTTCATAATATTTCATAAATGTTCGAATGGAAAAGGACCCACGTTCTGGAAACTACTAATTGCCTTTATAATTAGTGTGGTATTTCTGTCATTTAAAATATTAATATTTCTTGGGTTTATTGAATGTCCTGTGTGCTTTTTTCAAGGATTTTGTGTAGCGTAAGACGCATGCAGTTCTTCATGTTAAGTTCTTAGTATCTTACTTAGCAGCTGATAGGTTGCTTTAGAACTTTCTATTATTTATTGTAAGTTTATAATTTATTAAGTTACATTTATTTCAAATTTCACTCTGATTTTTGTAATGTTTTGTTTCAGATTTCATCACTAAAAATGCAGATTCAATCTCAGGAATCAGATTTAAAATTACAGGAAGATGACCTTAACAGAGCAAAAGCAGAACTGAATCGCCTGCAGCAAGAAGAGACTCAGCTAGAGCAGAGTATCCAGGCTGGAAAAGTGCAGCTTGAAACAATAATCAAATCTTTAAAATCAACACAGGAAGAAATAAACCAGGTATTCATTGCAGTTTATACAACTTCTTTTTTGCTTCTTGAAAGGCTGAGTTGAACGTCACCTAGAAAGATTATTTTTCAGAAGAGAAAAAAAAATACCGGTTCATGAAATAAATAAGCCTTTTTGGCTGGTGCTTAGTAGGTTAATTCCCAGTTTGAGTCAGGAAAAGTTCAACTTTGGTGTGGGGAAAATGCAACTGTCTGGCAACCATGTTTAACGAGAATGCAAGAATGACAGTGTTATTGAATGCATAACATACTAAAGCATTTTTCACTGCTTAGGCAAGAAGTAAACTTTCTCAACTTCAAGAGAGTCATCAAGAAGTCAATAAGAGTATAGAAGAATATAATGAAGCTCTCAATGGGATTCACGGTGGTAGTCTGACAAATCTAGCAGACATAAGTGAAGGCCTTGGGCAGACGGAAAGAAGCAACTATGGAGCTATGGTAAAAAAATAATTACTGTTGTTTTAGTGTATTTTACAATAATTAAGTTTCTGACTTGCACCAAATCTGAAATAGTTAAGATGTCTGTTTAGTTGGCTTTTGGTATGTTAGTAAATACCGTGATCCCTTCAAGGTAGCAATCTCCAGTGCAAGCAGGGCAAAGATTTTAATGCTGGTAGAAAAGCTAATTTTTAAGCTTTGGGTTAAGATTGCGCTAGGATTTTGTGCCTGTGTAACTGTAACAGTATGGATGTGTAAGCAAACTGTAATTATGGAAACAAAAAGAAAAGGTCGTGTTAACCCTTGATTTGTAACCTGTCATGTCTTTAGTCTTGGGAAGTAGGTAGGACTTTCTTTCCAATTCAAGCGTTGTGTTTTTTTCTTGCAAGTTTTCCAGTTTCCCAAGGTGACACCTTCTCTTGCTATAAGCTTTCCTTTAGTCATGTATTTCTCTTTCATTTCCAAAAGAAATTATACAAATTTCTACCTCGCAGTGAGTTATGTTTATTATGTATCTCAGTAAAAACCATGTTCCCTTCCCAAAATACATAGGCAGCTCTCTTCTGCTTAAACAATTCCAGCATCATTTGTCTCATTTATTATCATTGGGTTTTTTTTTTCAATCGGTATTTTTCCCAATTCATAAGATCCTTCAAGTTCTTAAAGATTTTTCTGGTCAATTTCTTTTGGGTATCTATTGTTGATTTTGATTTAATAATACTCTAAATCACAGGATTTTTAAGCCTATTTCTTTGTTTTAAATATAAAAGTTACATACTTGCTTGATTCTGCTTGCACATCTACTTGGTGCTTCCTCATTAGGGAAACATTTTCCAGAATCCTTGTAAGCACAGTATTTGCTATGGGTTTAGTATGAAGTTAAATATATGTCATATATACTGTATTAATAAATATTCAGAAAGCATGCGACCTTTATGCCCTTTACACTTTTTCTGTAAAAACAAAATGCTTAAAAGAAGAGAAGTGTAGATTAAAAACAACAATACATTGAGAGACATGGTCTTAAAACACTTTTTGTTTCTGTGCTTGCATGGCTTGCATAAAATTTGTTTAATTTCCAGTGAAAACTTCCAGATGTTTCTCTTACTTGCAAAACCTGAGAATCACTTACCAGAAGAAAACTCCAGTTCATAGCAATTTTTTTTAAATCATTGTGCCTCTTTCCTGTTTCTTAATTCTTCCTTCCTCTTCCTCCTCTCCCCACCTCTCTCCCTGCTGTTCTGAGAAGTATTAATTAAGACTACTTCATTTGCATCTTGTAAAGGGATGACAGAAATCCCGTATCTTTCTTGTGTGGGAGGCAGTGTAAGTGGGTAGTTGTTACTAGATAGCTCTTGCATTGGAGTTGAATGGCTTTGATTGTCAATGGAGCTCTGTTGTGCAGGCGCTCTGTGCACATAGTGCACTGTGGCAAGGTCAGAGACCCCAAACAGACAAGACAGGGCTATGAGATGCGAACAAATGCAATGAAAAGCTTTCGTAGCTTTAGTTTACTACTTACCTGTGCAGGATTTTTTTGTAACTTGACAACGCTATAGGTTGGACTCTACTGACAAACCTCTCGATGCTCAAAATGTTGGGGTGATGCTCTTCCTGCCATGTAGTGCTTTGTAATGTGAAATCGGTACTTGAAGCTTTAAGCTCCAGAATGAGTCAACAAGAGGCAATCTTGAGTATGACTACACAGTAGTAATTTCTTGTATTTGTAGTCCACAAGTGATTTGTGAATCCTTTTCTTTTAAGTAACTGTCTTACCTGAAGCTGAGCTGTAAAATAACTGGAAGAGAAGAATTTTTTGATAGAGTAGTGGTTGGGGTTTTTGTTTGGTTTTGTTATTTCATTATTTGAGAACTGCATATATAAACATGAGAAATAGTTCAACCTTTTGTTGTTATCTGAATATACTTTTGATGTTCTGTGTAGCCTGAGGCTACACGTTTCTTTCTGCTGTGTGATTACTTTTGCTTAGAAGCCACTTAGTCAGAAAGTTCTTTAGGAAGTAATATTTAAGATCGTTAAATAGGAGCCAAGATACCATAGAGTTTCTGCTAAATGGGTTACTGAGCATTTTAACTCTGGTAAGTTGCTGTAATGTTTCTCCTCTTAATTTTTAGGATGATCCATTTAAGAATAAAGCCTTGATGTTTACGAATAATACACAAGAATTGCATACAGACCCATTCCAGTCAGAAGATCCTTTCAAATCCGATCCATTTAAAGGAGCAGACCCTTTCAAAGGCAGTAAGTGACCAATGGCTTACATGACACCTTGAAGACCGATTGTTGAGTAAATGATATTTTCACAAACTTTTATCATCTTGCTAAATAGTGTATAAAATAAATGATTTTTCTATTCTGCATAGGTGACCCATTCCAGCATGATCCTTTTGCAGAACAACCACCTGCTCCAGCAGGTAATAGCCCTTTTGATGATAGGACAGATGTGATATAAACAATTTGTAGCCAAATCAAAGATTTCCAAGGCTTCCCTGGCTTCAGATTTTTGGTTTGCATGTGGGAACATAGAAACCTGACAGGGTGTGCCTTCACGATCAATATGTTAATAACATGCATGTAACTCTTTATTAAGTCCATAGTCTTAATATAAATGTGCATTTATTCAGACTTAGTAAATACTCTGTGTGGAGAGGTATCTGGAAGTTTATCAGATTTACCAAATCATTGTGTGTTTTCATAAGAAAAATTGCGTCAGTGAGCATGAGCTCAAATATAGAATGGTTCATTATGGACACACTAGGTGCTACATTCTCTTTACCTTTTAATACTCCTCCTAGATCCATTTGGAGGTGATCCATTTAAGGAAAGTGACCCATTTCGTAGTTCTGCCCCCGAGGATTTCTTCAAGAAACAGGTGAAGAGTGACCCATTTACCTCAGATCCATTCACAAAACCCCCCGCTTTACCCTCAAAGGTCAGTAATTTTTAAATCTACATATAAGATTTCTTTACTATTGACAAGTTTATTGTCTGAAAGCTAAATGGAATGAAATATCACTAAATACTTTTCTTCTAACTGATGAAATGTGGTTAATTTTATTCTTAAAATGAAGTATGGATTGTTAAGGCAGTCAGGAGTTTGTTCTCTCCAGTTCCATGATAATGATGCATGTTC
Source organism: Charadrius vociferus (assembly GCF_000708025.1). Lineage (NCBI taxonomy): Eukaryota > Metazoa > Chordata > Aves > Charadriiformes > Charadriidae > Charadrius > Charadrius vociferus. The sequence goes on from NW_009646958.1 coordinate 497,162, forward strand.
ACCATGAAGATGCAGTTAGGTGGATTTTTTTTTTTTTCTCTGTTGGGAATTCCAAGCCACCAGCACCCACTCGTTCACACCATTACCCCCATTCCATCGATGTTTCTATTTGTGCAGTCACATAGTGAATCGGATCGAGGAACTGATCTGGCTACCACCAGACTGATTACTGAGCCACCAACAGACAATAGAGCCAACACAGTGGAAGGACTGCACAGAACGCGTTTGTCAAATGTATAGTCACAGTTCTTAAGCTGTCCTTACGTGTATGTGTGTGGTTAGTTTGGAGGGTGGGAGGTGGATTTTTTGTTTTGTTTTTTGATTAATCCTTTCCCTCACCCTTACGGCATTCATTGACTATTGCCCCCCCAAGTGTTAGAACAGTGTTCCAGTATCAGTCAGTGGGAGGTTAGTTTGTCTAGCAACGTGGGTTTGTACTTGGATAACAGCAGACTTTTCAAACTGAAGAGCAACTGTAAACACTGTCTTTTTAAAAAGCAGCGATATGCAGACTCTCTGAATTAATAATAATGTAAATGCCTGACCTGAATATTCAGTCTCTGTTGCTTAAAGACTGAACACTTCAGGGTGTCATTTCTTATTTTGCCCTGGTAACTAATAATGCTTGTATTTCAGTGTGATCCACTTTTCACTTAAATGTGTTCTGCTTGTAGGTACTTGGTGTTTTGTTCAAGGCTCTCAATAGTCAAATGCACTAATAACGCAGATTTCATATCATCAGTTGATTTTTATCCTACTATATGTCCACTGAACAGAGTGGTCTGATATTGGAAATAATTTGTCTTAAAGCAGGAGATTTTGATATGCATAAAAAGACAAGCGCACAGTACAGCAGAACAATAATTATGTGTATCTGTTCTTATTTAGCCTGACCCTTTTGAAAGCAGTGATCCTTTTACGTCTTCCAGTATCTCTTCGAAAGGTCCAGGTAAGAAGAAGAAATTTTATGGATTATGAAGGTCAAGTCTTCGTGTACACTATATGTTTTTTCTTTTTTTTTTTCCTTTTTTTTTTTTTTTCTCCCCTCCAAACAACTGCTAGCAAACCTATTGTTTTATGGAATTCTCTTCAAACATCTCATGCCAGGTCAAAATGCAAGTGTTTTTTAATCACCTGCATAGTTTTGTACTTCATTGGCACCAAGCATTCTTCACAATTCTTAAGTATTATTTTAAATATATTTTTTTTTCTGTATCTGTTTCAGATCCATTTGGAACATTGGATCCATTTGGAAGTGGTACTTTCAGTAGTGGTGAGGGATTTGCAGACTTCAGTCAGATGTCAAAGGTAAAGGTTACAAGGAAAGCAACTGTCTTTTTTTAAAAATGTATGTACAGATACTTTTTATTTAAGGGTGTGAGAAGATTGTATCTTTTCAACTGACAACCCACTTTTGTTAATTTTTTTCCGATCAACCTCGCCAGTTACTTAGCTCAGCATTTTCCATCCCTCTCGGACAGGGCAAAGTCTTAGCAAGACTGGTAGATTCAGCAGGGATGAATCAACTTTTCACAAACATTTTCAAATACCAGAGGAGCAAAAACAATAACTTCTAGTTTTCACTCGTAAGAAAAGGTGGTTGTTCCCAGATACTTATGTATTTCAGTGTTCAACCTTCCTCAAAGTCCTGAAGTCTGCTTCTTGGATGCTTCATCTCTCATATTATCCTGACTTGTTCTTAAACTGCTCCATGAGTACAGGGAACCAGAGGAAGGTGGAAAACATGGTGTACTTTTAACAGAATTGTTGTTTCCTTGGTTTCTTGGAATAAACTGAGTAAGTAGGGTATTTCAAATAGCACTAGGTTCTTACCTCCCCATCTGGCTGGGAGGCTGCTGTTAGCCTTCTGAGATGGAGTTTGGAATTTACAGTTGACATCAGTTACCGAACTTTTTACACTTAGTTCTACAATGATGCTTGAACATTGTAGATTAAATGTTAGCTAGAAAATTAATTAGTCATGGTGACACGATACTCTAACTTTTTGGGGATTTTTCTAACTTCTCTTACTGTTTTTTGTGGGGGTTTTAGCTCTCCACTAGGTGGCAACAGTCTTTACAAATATTCGTGTGTTTGGCTTGAGTTAAAAGTTTTAGCGAAAGTCGACTGCAAGCTTTAGCTACAAATCTTCGTTTAGGGATGATACATTTCCCTCTTTTTTTTTTTTTTTTTGTGCCTTTTTTAAACAATAGGAGAGTCCTTCACAAGAGCCAGCTGAATATAGAAAACATTAAACATATGGTTGTAGAATTTTCCCTGAGCTTTTACAAAAAGGACAAATAGCTGCATGTAACTTTAAAAAAGCTTGGAAAAAAACTATCCATTCTGCAATTGACCATGTTTTTCCAGTTCCTGTCATGTTTCTGTTTATCAGAGTGAAGGCCAGACTGTAGTATCACCATTCATTGCCAAGTAGTAAAAAGTAGAGTTTTCCTTCATTTTTCTTGTCAGCTTTTCGGTAGGACTAAAAGTTCTAGAAGTACTTAAGTGATTAAGAGCATAAGTACTCCTGAATGTTAATGCACCTCTGTCAGTGGGTGTTAGCTTCTTGCATCACTGACATAATTCTGTAAATCTGTCCTCATTTCTTTAAGTTAATGCTTTTACTTGGGTTAACTTGCAGCTTTCATGAAACAATGTTCTACAATGTTCTTACATGCTTTTTCTTTTCTTTTTACTCATGTAGTCAGTAGCTTCAGACCCCTTTGCCTCCTCTTTTGGAGGGGTGGGATTCTCAGATGACCCTTTCAAAAGCAAATCAGACACACCAGCGTTGCCACCGAAGAAAAATGTCCCTCCACGGCCCAAGCCACCCAGTGGTAAGGAGGCTTTCTTTTTTTTAATAGCCAGTTCCCCCAATTTTGTGTTTATTATTGAACATAAGGACAAGTTGACAGCCTTCTATGTCATTATCTTACATTTCAACCATGGAGGAAGGTGTGAAATTATCAGTAAACCAGCAGAAATTGTCAGTAAACCAGACTGGAACTTTTCAGACTGGAAAACAGCTGATTAGGGAGTGGTGTGACAGGTCTGTAAAATCACTTGTGGCAAGGAAAATGCGGGGGGGGGGGAAATCTGTCTTTTTCAAGTAGGCAACAAATGAGATTAGTAAATGGCACCTTCAAAATAAATGAAGAGGTCTGTTTTTATACAATACTCTAAATTTTGGATTATTTTTTTTATTGCCAGAGAATGTGTTGAATTCAAAAAAGTTTAAAAGGACTTAAAAAAAACTAGGAAGTTCTTAGAAGAAAAATCCAACAGGAATAACAGGGTTTAGCAAAAGCCAAAGTACTCTTTCTGGCTCCTGTGTTGCTGAGTGTCTGCAAGGTATTCTGAAGTATGGCTGTATCTTTACCTTGTTTTGATGTTCTTCCTGAGGCATCTGCTACTAGGTACTAACAAGAAGAGGGTACAGGGCTGGATAGACCTGTCCTGATCTGTCCAGGTATGATCATTCTTGCGTTCACACATTGCTGCATTAATTAAATATAAAACACTTTCTGGGTATATGGCTTGTTCCTGCTTCCAAGTGGATCTCCTGAATTGAAAATAAGATCTCTTTTAATGGAGATTCAACTTCTACTTGTTCACCCTCCCTAGAGTTGATTTTCAAAATATTCACATACCAGTGAAACTGTTTTAAGAGCTGAAGCCACTTAGAGCTCCTTTTAACAACAGTGGTATAGTTCAGTTAATCCCAGCAGTGAACATTTAGTTGGCTTAAAAATAATAATCTGGATTCTGCTTATGAATAGGCACATAATTTTGTACCAAACATGTAGGTCAACATCTATTATTCTCATGTATCCACTTACAGTGTTAGGAAGCATAATACAAAGAAAATAGATTCATTATTAATGTCTCCCTTTCTAAGTATGTGGATTGTCTACCTTTTTGCTGTTGCATTTTGTAGCAAAGCATGCACCCTGCACCCATCCTGTTTATAAAAGGTATTGTTGATCTGGCTGGTTTTGCAAACCAGTTATGCAAGAACTAGCTCCTTGGATAACTTGAAAACCAGGGTATTCTGAAGATCTCATTAATTATCCCATAGATTGATCCAAGGCTTGCAAAATACTATTTACTACAGTAGAATTAAAAGCAGGCCATTGCAGCAGCATTAGTTTGTTCCTATGACTATGATTTTATTGCCCAAGAGATGATCATGCACACTAAAACCCTGAAAGCAAATCATGAGGTTCTGTGTAGGTGAGTATCGGTGAAAATTTGTCAGGAAATGCTCTAGGATTGGGGAAAAGTTCTTGAAGTGGTCTGTTCCATGCTTGCTTTGTGTAAATATTTTCTGCTGTTGGGGTACTAGAGAGCCTTTTCTGTTTAAAAAAAACCCATAATGTGTAATGATGACAAATATCAACTAATAGGAAGCAAATTAATAGAAGCAGAAATATGAAAGCTGAAGGTAATCTTATTTGCCATTGTGAATTATGTTGTTTTTCTTTATTTGGTTTTCAAGGAAAGTATGTAAGTGGCCATCTTTTTCTTTTTAGGAAACATCTACATAACATAATACAGTGTTTAGAGGGCCTATATAAAGTTGAATGAGTCAAACAAATACCAAATATACCTATGCTATCTCTTTCATGTGGTTTATTTCTATTTCTTGTTCGAAACATGATTATTCCTAGCAAATGAAGTGTAACAGTAGCAGCAAAGGTGAGAAATATGTGCCATAAGATTGACTCACCTACATGGGGGGTTCTTTTTTGATTTATGTCTCTTCATTCCCTCTTTAGTACATATAGAGGAATTTTGGAGAACATTTAGCTTTAGTTTGTTTTGAATTTAGACATGTGCACTCAGCCTTTAATCAGTCTTTTAAAAAAATTTGTTTAAATGTGTGCTTTCCCCTCTTCTTGGGAGACACAATATTTGTAAGGTTCCGCTGCTCTACCAAAAGCAAATGTTGTTATGATAAAATAGACTAAGGAGGAAACAAAGCAGGGTTGTTTTTAAAGCAGATGAGCCTCATGTGCTTATGCAGTTATACTCCTCCCTTCCTTCCACAACTAAGGCAATCTTCAGTGGTTACTTAAAGCATGAGAAATTATATAGTAATATACTGCGATTCTAGCAAGAGATACAGGCGTACAAGTGTGTGTTAGAAATGGGAACGGTGCTCAGAAAACAAACAACAGACAAGAAACTTCCGCTGTTTCTTACCTTTCTCATTGGTCTAATTAAAAAACAAGTAGGTGATAAAGATCTTGCTGAAGGATGAATAAATGCTAGTTATTACCAGGCAAATCTGTAGTTTGCCTTTCTGTTCCCAGTTTGTATTGTCTTTTTAGTAAATCTGTTATTTCTGTTGGGGAGAATTTTTAATAATGAAAAGCGCTTGTATGGTTTGCTTGCATTTTGTTAGACAGGTGCAGTGAAGATCTAGTATAAAGCTTTACTTGTCCTCAACACTCTACAGTCAAGTAGAAAATACTAATAAATGCTTTTGCAGATTTCCCAAGTAGTCGTTGACAGGGGAAACTAGCAAAACCCACCAGGGATTGTTCCCGATTCAGTGCTTTTCTATATGCAAAGTTTTTTAGGAGTTGTATGGCATGCAAGCGTTGTCTGATCAATCCATCGCGGTATGGCAGGGTCTCCTGGCCAGTCAGGGTATGGCCAACAGGTGCCCCAGTTCCCATCTTGCCCACGCGTCTGTTTTGTCCAGATCTTCACGGAGACAGAGGCAGAGCAAACCTTGGGCACTGAGCACAGGGCCAGGGAAGCACTTCAGACATAGCCTCTGGTTACCATTTACTGAAAGCCAGATCCAAAAGGCCTGGAGAAACCTGGAAAAGGAATGTGTAGTCCGGCTTAGCTGCTCTCATGCAAAGGCTCTGGGACAGCCTTCGTTCCGTGCTGAAGGGAACTGTCCTGCTGCTGCCAGCTTGGATGTAGTATGGTTGCAGTGTGCGATCATTGCAAGTCCTGACCTGTTTGTTGGCTGCTTGTTGGTGTTTGTTATTTTTCAAATCTTGGACGTTGAGAAGCAGCTCTGACCTGCTGACTGTATTAGCAGATACTTCAGTTCACAGTCATCTGTGGTTGTTACTATCTGGCAAGGATAGGCAAGCACTTGCTGTGTGGCATGGATTAGACACCCTTGAGATCTCTATCTTTCCCTTCTCAAAAACGAAGGTTAAGAGAGGGGATGACAATCATGTCATTATTTCCTTAAAGTCGTATCTAGGCTGAATCTCAGGCTTACGCTTGTTCTGTTCTTCATTAAATCATTTTCCTTCTTTCTCACTCCTTTTTGAACGAAAGTCAAGATCTTTTAGATGTTGCGGAGTCTTAAACTGATCTTTGCTTGGTCCTAGAGAAATTTCATACGTTTGTTTTTCTGATTAAATGCTCCGTTGTGTTTTTTTCAATATAACTGTTTAAAGGTAAAGTGCAGAATCTTTAAAGAGAATTGGAGGAAGGCTTATAAATCAGTGACTAAAATGGAGAATGACAAGGAGAAGGTGTTTCAGAAGCAGCAAGCCTGGATACCAGTGTACATCAAAGCCTATCTGTTACATGCAAAGATTTGAAAGATCAGTATCTCTGTCCCTTACCTGGTTTAAAATTCTCTTTTTAGTTTGAGGAAGGTTAGCTAAGAAAAAGCTCTTTACCTCTTCTGACTCGACTGTTCTAATAAAAATCCCCAAGAGAGTATGTGCATGTTCTTTCCCTCCAGGAACGTGTTCGTAGCCCATGAAGTTCCCAGTGGACATTAGGTTTCGTACAGCTCCCTGGGACTTGGCTGAAGAAATTTGATGTTCACCAGGTGGTACTGGAGAACTTGAAGGCTTCTTTGGAGAGAAGGGGAAGGTTTTCTGTATTAATTGATGCTGGATCTCAAGTAATGCTCAAAAAGCAACAAAAAATGATCCAGATATAAACAGGCCTGTGCTTTGTGTAATGGGCTATGATAAACTGAAAATGTGACAATATTAATATATTAACAAAAATAATAGTAGTATATATTGACATACTTAAGCAAAGGTGCCCTGTGACAGGGATCTAAATTTCAGTGCAAATTATTTTCTCAGGCTGTCCTAAAACATAGCTAAGTTTTGTAGACTTATAAGTACATTTGATTTTCTGTCAGAGGATTACCTGTAGCTGTACTACTGAACTTCTGGTCGCTTTATATAGAGGATTACCTGTAGCGTTTAGTACTACTGAACTTCTGGTCGCTTTATATTTCTTCCACTAGTTCTTCGGTTTTGTAGGACTTTTATGTAATTAAGAATTAAAAAAAAGTCTGAAAGAACAGATACACTGAAACCTGTCAGTTAAAATGTTATTTGTAGGTTCTCACAGATTAACAATTATGTTTTCTGCCGTGAGCTGCAGATTGAAATCAGTCAGAGTTCACCGCTAACTAGTTTCTAGGTAAAAGTTGTTGATTACAAAAAGGGAGAAACAGATTTTTTTTTTCTTTTTTCTTTTCTTTTTTTTTTTTTTTTAATCCTAATCTAGTTGCTGTGTGGGTGTCAGTGATTGGGTTATAAGTAAAATTCAATGCTCTAGTGCTTTGATCGTGGGACCTACTGCTTTTGCCCCACCCTTACCACTTCCTTTAAATGCAGCACCATGCATTCCACATTGCGGTTATAACAGTACTGTTAACCAGTGATATTAGTGGAAGAACCTTCACCACTAACCAGTGTGTAACCTTCAACCTCTTCTAAATTTTTATTGCTTGCTTATAGTGGTTTTGACCTTTTTAACCTTGAAAGAATATAAAAGTCCTAAAAATGCACAAAGAAAATGTACTTTCCAACTTCAGTGTGCTTTCTTCTTGCAATGATTATTTCATAAAACTGATTATTTTTATCACTCTAGCTTTTTTAGCCTGTGTAAATGTTATAATTTATATTAAATATATTGTATATTAGTGACTAATAGAGGCCATGGGTATTGTATTAATAGTGAACTTCCTCAATGCTAACGTATGTCTAAAAATTCGGTTTTTCTTTGGGATGCCAATACATGAATAGCAGAAAAATATCATGTAACTTGGAATTCAAAGGATTACATATTGAATTCATGCAGTGTAAGAAAGAAATTAGTCGATTTACTTAGCTGCTATTTGAAATACAGGTATTGAAATAAATTATATTGGGAAATTATTATTCCCAGCTGCACACAGTGGGTTTGTCAAAGAACTTTGTCTTTGGGTTTTGGTCTGTTTATTCTTTGTAGCTCTGATGTATGATGACAACTGAATTTATAGATTGGCATTTCAGAGGTTAGTGGTTAACACATTTGTGTTTGTGTTGATTCCATTCTCACAGGCTTTAAGATGTATTAAAGATATATTAAGATCTTTAGGATCTTAATATTTTATTGAACGAATCTGAAAACTTTTAGCTGTGACGCATGTTGTAATCCATCATCTACGGAAATAATAGTTCCCTAGTTTTGGGTGAGGATGCTTTGCCCTTTCCTCACAAGTGTGGTTGCTGGAAAAGACTGTTGTCAGTCCCAAAGAAGCTAGAAATGCAAGAAAAACTAACGGGCAGCTCACAGAGCAGCTTTCCATTCTGTTCCTATGGTGCATGGACCTTGGAAGGTAAATTTAAGATAAATTTGTCCACTGAGTGCTCATGATTAAGAAAGTATACTGAAATAAAATATTGTAAAGGCTGTTTGACTTCAGAGCCTTAGTGAGTGGGTAGCCAGATGGGGTATGCACACATATTCCAGGCTTGCCTGGACCAGGATTGTCTCACTTGAAGCTTTTCAGCTAGATTCACTCTGTGGGACGTTTTTTGCACCCCTTGAACTGTTTTAGATGCCTCTTACTACTCCTGTGCATAATCAGATGCCTGATGCTGCCTGCCACCTCTCTGCTCGCATGAATCAGGAGGGCAATGCAAGCAGCTCACGGCAAGGCGATGTTTGTACAGCCCTGTTCTGCTGCTGTCTTCCTTTGTATTTGATGCTTCCTCCTCCTTTATGTCAACGATAAATATAGTTCTTTTTCGTGTGTGTCACTTCTCTAAATTTAAGGCATTTTATGGTTTGACTGTTTTTTACCATTTTAGACTTATTTTTCAGCTATAAAGCAGCACAAAAGCACTGTCAGTTCACATTGACCTCATATTGACAGTTGTCAGTGAGGAAAAAAGAGCATAGGTCTTTGCTACTTTTTGAGTTGGACATATAAATGTTTCTTTTTAATAGTGTTTGTTTGCCTGTGCTGTGTCTTCAGTGTCTCAGATGAAAATTAAGACTTCACAGTTTGCTCAGTATCTTGCTTAAAACCAGGCAAACTGAAGTCTGAATGCTTTGTTGTGTGCATTTACTGATTTCATTTATTTAAAGAAAATGATGTCTTCTGACTACTTAGTGTTTAAACGCATCATGTTTTTGTGGCCATTCTTTTTGACTTGCACCATGGACAATGTCCCCAGGCTATGAATTTGCACAGAAATGTGTTCTATGTATGTAGTGAGATAATTCTAAGAAGAAAGAAGCCATGTCAGGTATAATAGATGTAATAGGAGTTATGAACAAAAGAAAGAATTTTATTAACCAATCAGGAAAAAAATGTAAAGTAATTCCCTTATATTTATTTGCATGGGCATGTTCAAGTTGTGGGGATCAATGATTTTGGTCTAGAGGAGGGTATAGAGTTCTGTTCTTTTATTCATTGCGTGATCACAGGAGTACAGGAGTGTGATGTTTATTTCGGAGTGGTACCACACACCTGTTTCCGTAGAGCTTCTTGGGTACCCAGGGTTATTCACAAGTAGCACAGTGCCTGTTTACCTTTATTTTTTTTTTCCTAATCTGCAGCTGAGAGTGAAAAATTTAGCCTCAAAGTTTGTGACTGACAGGAAAACTTTTTTTTTAACACACCTGTTTCCGTAGAGCTTCTTGGGTACCCAGGGTTATTCACAAGTAGCACAGTGCCTGTTTACCTTTATTTTTTTTTCCTAATCTGCAGCTGAGAGTGAAAAATTTAGCCTCAAAGTTTGTGACTGACAGGAAAACTTTTTTTTTATTTTTCGTGCCTTCTAGAAGACCTGACAGTTGCATTAGAACACAGGCATCCCGTGTTGAGAAGGATAAATGACTCATGGGTGGAGCACCTGCCCAGCCACAAACTAAAAATTCCATTCACGCTCTGATTCTGTTGTTTATGCTGATCTCTCACCGTAAAGATATTTCAGTACCGATTGTTGAAACAGGTTGTTCAGAATCTGTTTCAGAACAGATTGTTAGGCTGAGTGTGTAACGATTTCTCTAACCTCACCTTTCAAGAAATTTGTAGTTTTCAGAATATTTCTCTTGAGCTAAGGTTTTCATCATTCTGGGCTAGCTCAAGGTGTGAATTTTGCAAATGTTAAGCAAAAACTGTTTCGAGGTTTTTTTTGCATAGGAAAAAATCTTTCTGTTACTACAAATACATATTGTGATTTTGTGCAAAGAGCTTTATTGCCAAACAGTTGAGTTTGAAATACAGTGCAGAAGTAGCCCCTGTTGAGGACAAACACCTTTGAGTATTCTGTAGAAAATCAGTTTTAATTTAACTAACCTTCAAGCATATTTTGAGAACTAGTAATTTTTCTGTAAGTTCCTAAAGTTCACAGTTTATGAAAGTTTTATTCAGTGGAAGAACTGGATAATTTAACAGGATGGTGAAAAACATGCAGAGTGAGTTAGGAATTATATAAATTTGGTAAAGAGCCAAGAGAAAGAGGTGCTGGGAGGCACCTTACATACTCCACAGTCTTCAAAGTTTTCTAGAGTAACACCTCCTCTGGCATATAAAATATGTGAAAGATAGGAGCCCTGGTATTACATGTTCAAATATAATCACAGGTCTGGACTTAACTCACCCTGTCGCTGCTTATCCTATGTATCACGACTCTGACTTCTTACAGCATATTTTTCACTTTAGAAAGTTTCCTGGAAAGGAGTACTTGTTTAGTGAAAGTTTGAAGTCGGGTCATCTCAACTCTGCCCTGTTTGCCTGTGAGCATGCCTAATCCGGTCTTCAAACACATGAAGACATGCTGCTTCGCATAATTCGGTGAGATACTCTTCTAAGCAGAAAGTTAGGGCCATTGTTGAAACATAGAACGTAGAGAAGACTATAAATGTTTCACTTCATTGTTTCGTTGTTAATATCTTGTAATTCAGTAAGACAAATTCTGTAATTGCATCCTACCAGTGCGATTATATTTGCCTTGAACTACAGATCTCAACCCTAAAGTTTGCTGTGGGGTATGAAATTAGATAAACCCTTCATATGGGTGGAGTTCACTATAAGTTAACAGCATTTGCTGTGGTAAACCATTTTGTTCATCATCTCTTTTTGCTGAAGTGAGTCCTCGGTGTGGTTTGGGTGCACCACTTGGGTAACTGCTGAAACTGCTGTGGTTTCAGAATAGGACCTGTTTTGCTTTTTTCTGAACTTTTTTCCCCTGAAACTATTAGCAGAAAAATCAAGTAAGTCAGGGTTACAACTGTTTGCCTGCACTTTCATACTGCCATACCTCAAAAACGATGAGCAGTATCATGTAAAAACGTAACATTTTCCAGTGACTATAAGATAAATGCAGTCTTCGTTACTACTAAGTGTATATTTTGCAATATTATGATTTTACCAATGTCCTTCGGTTCAGTTGGTGACTTTTTGATGTGGTTTGGGTATTTTTGCTTTACATTATAGAGATACTGGACCCGCATTCTTGACGTGCTAAACATGGGAATACAAGAATCTTTTGTGTACTTAAGTATACATTTACTGCAATGGGAGATTCACACTTGGTGTAAGCCAGCAAGGAGGTCAGAAAGATAATTCTGGTGGTGTTATTACTAATTTGTGGCTGATAAATGAGTAAATTTGAACGTCTAACTGAACCAAACAAACTTCTCCCAGGCCTCCAAGCCATGTTTGCTGAGTGTGGTGGGGTAAAACAGACCAGAAGCAACATACAAAGTGTGGTGAAAGAGGGCTCGTTGAGGACTCTGTCACGAGTGTCAGGATCAGTGTACTTAGCGTGGGCACTGCCCTTAAAATTGCTCTGCAGAAAACAAACCTGATTTTGTAATGGTTGGTCTCTTTCACCTTTTTTTCAAAATAACAAAAGTAAAGCCCTGTTCTTTTCTTTAACATACGAAAACTGAAGAAGATGGTACTTAGAATGTGAAATGAAAATTTTCAATATTATTAGCAGTAACTTTAGTATTCATGGTGACATTTCCTCTACAGCAAAGTTATTCTTTGTGATCTGCTGTGAAGGTGAAGCACAAGAAACCCCGATGCTCTTTGTGTACGTTCTGAAACCACTAGGGGCTTTGTGCAAAAACATTAAACAGGCCACCTAGAAAAAACAGGTTTGCTGAATAAATACGTTGCAAACCCTGCATTTGTATTAACAGTCACCAGTTCCACAAAGTGGTTTCGGCAACAGAAGTTTTAACCTAAGCAAAGGGCAGCTTAAAATGGGTCATTTTTGCCTCTATCAATCAAAATTGGTTTGGGGCAACATAGGGTGAGGGATGCTAGCAGGGATTTGCTTGCTGCTAACTGGCAATAGAGGAAGGAGAAAAAGATGTAGAAAGTTCTTGTTTTGCCTTGACCTTAAATTAGAAATGCAGGTACTTTAATTCTCTCTGTAATTTAAAATAATTTGCTCTTTTATCTGGAGAATTACATACAAAATGCTGAGTGTCTCATCTCTGACCGGGTTTGCGTAGTTTGCTAACACTGCATAGCTGTGGCTGAAGGTGAGATCTCCTGAAGGCTGTGGTGGTGAGCGGGATGGAAATGCCTCGCTCCATTTCAGAGAGCAAAACGAGGTCTCTGTCGATAGGAAAGGCAGTTTGAAACTGTGGCGAAGGAGGGTCCGTGCCTGTTGGGAGAGCAAATGCTGCTGGTATTTCCTGTATATTTTGTCGCTTCCTTCCATGAAGGGCAAATCATTGGTCTGATCTGCTTGTCTTTAGAAGTCCCACATGTGGTTGCCAATATGGGTGTCCGTATATCCTTGCCACATCTGTTAACCAGGACAGAGCACGTACTGAACCATGAAATATAGTATTGGAGTGAACTTTAAGAGATCTCGTTTATCCTCCAGCTTCAAGGCAGCTAAACCAGTGTGATTTCTAGAAACCGTTTCTCAAACCTCTGGGACACGATGATGGAATGCAACGAGTTCCCTAGGCAGTCTTGAGTATTCTTAAGTTATAAACATGTTACAGATTGTCTAATGTAAATCTCTCTTGGTAAAATCTAAATCCATTAGCCTTTTTCTTCATGGAAGATGTGCCTACAGGACCATGATCAGTCTCCTCTTGAATACTCTTTAAGCCTAAACAAATCCAGTTGTATCTCCTGCTGCATGTCTCTAGTTTTCTACGCCTCTTTCTGTCTGCTTGTTCCGCTGTGGACTTCCCTTGCTTCCCATTTTCCCTGAAGCACAGTGCCTGCGGGCGGGCACTGTACTGCCTCCGAAAGCCGGAGCCTGAAAGCCGGAGCCTGACGTTAGCACTGCACTAATGAGATAAGAGCCTGCGTGATTCCTCCAGCTCCCCTGTAAGTCTGTGCCTGCCTGAGTTTGCGGGCTCCGGCCCCCTGCAGCCTGTGCCATGGGTAAGGAGGTGCCGCCAGCCGGGAGAGGAGCCTGTGGCCATCCAAGGGCTGTACGTGGGGCGAGCGGGCTTTTGGCTGGCCCCTGGGGTAGGAGAGGCTGAGCTGTGGTCTAACGGCAGGTGAAGGCAGGCTGCTGCGTGGGTTATTTATCTAGTGCAAGTTTGCTGACCTTTATTTCTCATTGACAAGTGAGGATTTTTCACAGCTTTGAGCAACTATCATAAAGTTCCCAAGCAACTACCAAAGCACCTTCTTAAAAGCTGTCAGGTTATGTCTTAGACGTGCCAAGTACATACTCTGAAATTTGGGTGTTCCACTCCATTTCTCTGTGCTTTCCTAGTATGTGTATCCTGATGTGAATAAGATTCCTATTATTAACTTGCAGTTCAAAGAATTGGACATTTCAAAAAAGTTAGCTTTATTAATGCAAATAATGTATGTAATTCAGGTTATTATGCAGGTTGTAAGTATTTATTTCTTTTTAAAAAAAGTTTCTATATTTTCCTTTATCGTTCGTCAAGTACACATTGGTTTGTTCATCCAAGGAGAGGTTTTGTTTTATGGTTTGGGTTTGGGGTTTTTTTTAGGGGGTAAGGGGGTTAAGGTAAAAAAATTACACTTATCCATTTAGTTATTTGACCTAACAAAATAGTACTCTGTGAAAGGGGAATTAAAAATGAACCATTGAGGCTCTAATTGCAACAAGTAAAATATACAGCTGTTTTTTATGAACATACACAATAGTGCCTGTGATTTCATTTGTTACTGGGGTGGAATATAAGAACAAGCAGACACCTACAAAAGGTGGGTTGCACAGCAAGCACCCCACAACAAGGTGATTTCTTCATCAGTCTCTCTTCTCTTGTACGTGTGATGGTAGAAGGATATATGAGTCCCAGGAAAAAAAGCAGAACGCATGCATTCTCTAAAGTCCCGGATAAGTTACTACTTAATTATATTTAACATGGTTCTCTTTTAGTGATAGGTATTTTTGATTATTTTGTCTTTTATATGATCCCAAACTTAAACTTGAAATATCTCTAATCCTGGAAAATGAACTAAAGTCATATGTGTCAAATTCTTCTGACCAGATGTCTTTATATTGGGTTTTATCGTGTAAAATCGTGGTGGTATTAATATTGCAGTATGTATAAGTAAGATAATAAATCCATTTAAATAAAACAACTGTTTGAGATGATTTGCATTGAGAAATGAGTACAATTACATTTGGTTAAATTTTAAACACCCCAGGAGGAACGGATGATGCTAAAGTGTATCAGCAGTTTCCTATTTAAGGGGTTTGCATTGTCCATGGTAAGTAACTGCTCTTTTTCTCCTTTTGTTTTTTTTTTGTTTTGTTTTGTTTTTTTTCCTAAACTTTCCAGGTAAAAGTACTCCTGTAAGCCACCTTGGGTCTTCAGATTTTCCCAAGCCCCATGATCCATTCCAGCCATTTGGGGCTGACAGCAGTGACCCGTTTCAAAGTAAAAAGGGGTTTGGGGACCCATTTAGTGGAAAAGATCCATTTGCTCCCTCCTCTTCAAGTAAAACTTCTAAAGACTCTTCCTTGGGGTTTGCAGACTTCAGCTCTGTAAGTTAAGTTCATTGTCTCTGAGCAAACCACTTTCTGCTCTGCTTGCAGCAATCTATTGGGGTTTTGGTTTAACTGCAAACCTACTGTTCACTGGCTTCTGTCTCTTAGTACCTTCATGCTGTCCTCATTGTTTTTGTATTAATATTTCTGTAATAAAAAGGCATTATTTCAATAAAAAAGAAGTTTCGTACTAAATTTTAAAGGGTTTACTTGCATTTAAATTATTTTAGTACAGTGTGCCTTTACTCACAAATTCTTTGTAGCCAAATCTGTGTATTGTTTTTGTTGCATGGAGGCTATTTTGTAAACTGATCTTTGGGAGCCAATGATGTAAAGATTCAAAAAAACAATTGTTGAAAACATTTATATAGCAATTTCACCATATCCTGAGAAGCAAATCCTTAAGGGAAAAGATTCCATAAAGTATTTGTAATTGTTTGTGAAAAAAGTTCTGACAATCCTGTCACAATGTTTGCTGTATACGATGGAATGTGGTCATAAAGATACGTATATGAGGCAGAGATTGACAATTTAGCTGTTGAATTTTGTCCTGGTTACTGATACTGTAGAAAAGCCCTTGTTAGACAAAGAACACAAAATTGTTTTGTAGAACTGATAAAGAAACGTCCGTACTGCACTCCAAAAGACAGTTTCAGAAGGTCTGAAAGCAAAGCCAAGTACCCATTCATTAAAAAATAGCAGGGTTTCTAACCGCCTGGCTTTGGTTTTAGTGCTGGCAGGTTCGTTACTGAATTGGAAGTCACTGTAAATGTAGTAGTAGTAGTGTGGTTCTTGCTGCTTCCATGAGTAGATAGAAATCTGTTCCATCCACAGCCTCAGGCTTCTTCCTCCTTTCATGTGTTTTTGTTCTGTCACTTTGCCACGCCGTAAAATTGCCAACTTAATCTGTTCCTCAACTCTGATGGACACGGTGCCGTGTTCAACAAGTGGAGATCTTTAAGCTGAATCTTTCAGGTTGCTTATTTTTAATGGCTTTTTCCCCTAGTTATTAGTAAATGTGTATGACTTTCCTATTTGATATTGTTAGTTGAGGTCATCTGTGCATACTTCTAGCTGACCTCAGTGCTTTAATTTATCTATGATACCGAAGACGTCAAAGGTCGAGATCTGATGTATGCTTTACCACAGTTAGTACTAGCCTGTTGGATTTGCACAGTTAAATTCTGTGATTGTATACAAAAATGGTGACATTCTTAATAAAAATAAGACACAAAACTTGCTTTATCTGAAATTTCTTGAACAGCATCTAATTTCTTCCTCGAATGAAAGACAAATAATGGAATGGAGTGACTGTTACCCAGCTATTGTCATCTTACTTTACAGACTGCATTTCTTAAGTTAAAAGTGTGGCTTACACTGAGTGACTGTACCAAAAGATTAACCAACATCTCCAAAGCCCATCCCAGTGGGTGCTCTGGTGGTAAATTTGCTGTGCCATCAGGTTGTCAGGAGATGAGATTAACTTTAGAAGATAAGGAAACTTGAGCAGTGGCCACTTATAATTACTGTTAGGTGGCACTTCATCCAATTAAATTACTTTTTAATTAGTTTTGTGAATTGCTTTCTACTGCTGTAAGAAGAAAAAAAAAAAAGGCATTAACTGAATTTGACTGAAAAGAGACTTGATCCCTAATGTTTTCAATATTTATATTTTGCATGCCTGTGCCACAATATATTGCTACACTTGATAATTCCTAATCCTTCTTTAAGAAGTCTTAAGGGTACCAGTGACCTTGTAATCGGCAAGACTATTGTGCTTGTCTTTGCCTAATGTTTGGGAAACTCTACTCACAATGGAAATTAAAAGCAGTTTAACTGGCAGAAGTTTTTTTGACGCACAGTTTGAGTCTATGGAATCTCAGAACAGAATCATACAATCATGTAGGTTTGAATAATTGAATAACCTGATTTTTAATTAGAATTCTTTACTGTTGCCAAGAAGTAACATGCAGACCTTCACTAGGTTTTAGGAGCACTCTAGGAAGTTTGGCTTTTTTTTGAGACACTGGCAAATTCACGCACCCAGAGTTTAAGTATATTCTCATTGCATTCTTAACTTTTCCACTGGCATTAAATATGACTCTCTGGAACAAAACAAAGCCTTTTGGTAGCTCAGATTTCAGGTATTTCTAGGTTCCAGCTTCAGTTTACGCAACAACAAGAAAAGCAATCTTTCTGCCAACAGAAAGCATTTAAATTTCCAAGAAATGGAGCACTTAGTACTAAACTAAAATTTTTCTCTTACTATAAGCTGGTAATTTAGTAAACACAAGTCAGCGTAGGTTTTTGTGTATTTGATTAGTTTGGCTGCAGTCTGCTGTTTTCCTCATTTATGCCTTGGGTCTAACTGTACTTCTGGGGGAAGAAAGGTTTTTTTAATGAAATGACAGATATGTGATACGTATTTGCAGACTTCTTGAAACCTGGATATATGCAAAGAAATTGTTACTGTATTAAATGACTTTTAATTCAGTTATGTTACCTTTCTATAGGCAGTCTGTGCAAGAACCAGTGGCACTAATGAACTGTTATTCCTCTATCTGATGGTCAGAGTTATGCTCCTGAAAATTTTACTTTATGCTAACCATTTGTAATAAGGAACATCCAGATTTGTTTCCAATGAATCACTTGCCTGTTTTCTTTTTTTTATTTTAACTCAGCACTTCTAACCACAAAAATATAACTTGTGTACCATAAACAAGTCATAATTGGGACTCTCATAAGCTTTGGAAGACTTATCCTAAGATGTAAGCTATATAAGTAGAACTGTTTTCTCAACATTAAAAAAAAAAACAAAACAAAACACAACAAAACAAAACACCCCACAGAGTTTGACCAAAGCTTATTGTATTTCTGAAAATAGTAACTGTTATTCTTCATCACAGCTATATGATCTTTTTGAATTCTTGGAATTGGTGGAGAAGTTCTACTTCCATCTGAGTCCATTGTCACTGTATCTTGAAAAAAAAATCATCTGTTTAAAATCTTAGCGAGCTTTTAAATTTTACCTGTCAGCTGACGTTATTTAAATGAGTAATGATAGTAAGTTTTCTTCATTGTAAAAGTAAAACATCATAAAATACGTGGCACTTTTATTGTATTTCAATACCCTTGAATGCAAAAGTCTTCATCTAAATTCTGATAGCAATGAAAGCGGAGGTATTGTTTGAAGAAAGGTAATTTCAAAATAGTCCTCACTTTTTTGCATCAAATCATCGGAAAAATCATATTGAGAGAAATAAAATGAGGAATTGTGAGCATCCGAAAGCACACAGATAAAGCATAATTTAACTAAATTACGAGTAAATGAGAATTGGAGTGGGGTTGAAAGGAATTCAAATAGATGCATTTATTTCAAAAATATGAATTATAGATACAGTGCAGGGTGGAAAAGGCAGGGGTGGGGGCTGTCCCATAGTACATAGGCAGCCTGGCATAGGTCTGGCACTTAAGGTTGCCTTTAATGCTCAGTTCAGTATTTTGAGCTTCTGTGGGAAGGTGGAGCTGTATCAGCTTTGCCTGTGTTCACAGTCGCTGCGTTGGGGACCACAGGGCAATTTTTGCAGTATGTGTTCAGCTGGAATTGAAACTATAAATTCCATGTAGTTTTTGCATTTAAAAAAAAAAATAAAAAAATAAAAAAAAAACCCAAACAAATAATATGTTTTCCTGACCGTTCAAAAAAAGACAGTGCAAAGCAAATTTTAGAAGTGGGATATAATGCAACCATTTGTATGCAGCTGTGTGAACGCTTCTGTTAACATCACCCTCTGCAGCAAATGCTGAAATTAAACAGTAACAGATTATATTTTAGTTTTAAATTGTTATGATTTCAAGAAAATATTTTAATACTTTGTGCAGAAAGCTCAAACAAGGAAACTTTTGCATACTTCTGTGGTAGATATTGGAATATAGTTTTGGAATAGTTTTGCTGCAGTGTACTTAAATGTGTTTTGGGAAGCTCAAACAGGCTTAGAAGCTGAATGTTATAATGTGTTATATTTCCTTAGTGTTTTCTGCTGAAGTAAATTGGATTCTCTGACATTATTTCTTACTGGAAAAACTCTGCATGTATTTTATAAACAGTAACAGAAGCGCTTTTTGTGACTTTGGATTTGGTGACGAAACTTCCCACAAATCAGCAGTCTCCAGAGTCATTATTAAAACCCCTCACCCTCCGCAGAAAATACTACAATAAAACTCTCTGCAATGGAGTTGCACAAGAGTAAATAACTCTTGTTTTTACCAGCTATTTACTATTCTTAAAAATGGATGTAGGTTGCTATGCTCCCAAACCGCTAACTTGCTGTTTTTGTGTTTGTGGAGTTTTTGTTTGGCTCCAGTCCCCTGGCCATTTTCATACACAACTGAGCCATGGATGCAGGGACGTGCAGCCCAGATGGGTTAGTTTCCTGGTGGGAGGAGGAAGAAATTAAGGAAATAAATTAAAGGATGAAGTGAGGAAGTCAGTGAGTGAATTTTTATCCTAATCCAGAAGAACTACTCTAAGACAGCTTGGTATACTTGATTCATATCTTTAATCCCTTTGTTTCATTGTATTTTTCACATAATTTCTTCTAGCTTTTTGGTAAATATATTAATCTCTTTTCCATTTTCATTTTTTAGTTTGGAAATGAAGAACAGCAGCTGGCGTGGGCAAAGCGTGAGAGCGAAAAAGCAGAGCAAGAAAGACTAGCTCGATTGCGGAGACAAGAACAAGAAGACCTTGAGTTGGCTATTGCACTCAGTAAGGCTGATATGCCAAACTCTTAAATAGAGGTTCTTTGGCTCCACCCTGTCCAAGTGAAACCTTTAAACACGGCTTTTATAAAAATACTAAATTCTTGGTTTATGTTGTGAAAATTTTAGTCACCTTCAACTCTAAACAAGACCAGCTGGTTACGTCAAACCCGGCTCTCTGTGGCTTTTCAAGTGCATAATATGCAGGAAACACTGTATAAGCTGTATTATATGTCCTAGGTAAAATTTACTGCTTGTAAGAAATTTAACATATGATCCGAAGATACTGAAAGCAAAGTTTCTTTATCTGGAAGACAATGTTGCATATAGTAAACTGCAACTTGTGAATCTGGCTTTTTATTACCTGAACTCCATTGATTTTTTTGAGGCTGCAGTATGAATTTCAAAGAAAACGTCATAAAAAGATAGTATTTATAGAATTAGCTTTCACTTGTTACATTTATTTAATAATTCACGGTAGGCTAATCAGTATGTCCTCTGCGTCATCTATGTCAAAGTCTTCAGCATAAATTCATTATTAGATGGTCCCTTTTTGTCCAGGAGATGCGGCTTTTGCAAAAGAGTCTGGCAATTTATATATGATGAATACAAACATGGTGAACTGTATAAAATACTACGAATTGGAAGCCTCTATGAATAAGTAGTTCTTCTAATTTAAACATTTGTTTGCATTGAATTTTAATAGTTGTATGTGATGTTGTAAAAGAGGCAGTTCATTCAGTTGTAGTAAATTGGACAATTAATTTGGCAATTAAATCATTAGGTAAAATCTTGCTTTATCTCATAAGCAAATATGATTGGCAGGATTGTGATACAAGTTTGAGTGCTGCTTTCATGTAAAATCAAGCAATGGAAAACTTACTAAGCTTAAGCAGCGTTCATCCCTGCAACTCCTTTTACCCTCTTTTGCTCCGACCACCGGAACGTAGACCCTGGTATTTGTGTTCCCCAGTTGACGGCGTGAGACGGCCTTTACCTCTACTTCTTTAATTCCCCCTATCTTATATTAACGGGGTTACAGATCAAACGTAATTTAGCTGAAATAAGGCCAAGTTGAAAGAGATTTTATTTGCCAAATACATGTTCATGCATAAGTTATAGAAGTACTGGTAGACTGAATTGGCTTTAAAATGCGGCTTGCGGCTTGCAGTAGTCCAAATAGGAACAGATTTTGTATACACCTCTAGAACTCGGTACTTCCACCTGGTCAGGGTAACACAGAATGTGTTTTACATGTCATATATAAAATAAGTCCTTATGATAAGTCTGTGAATTATTTACTTACTAAAAAATGCCTTCTCTGATTACAGGAATTCTAAAACTTCAGTTGTCTTGGCCTTGGACTTTTATGTCTAAATAGAATAGGCATCTAGCACAGAATTTTTTACACGTCCTTATGTATATCCGCTTTCCTATCCTTGGTTCTCTAGGAATATGAAGCTTAACAATCTGTGTTTTTACTGATGCAGCCCTTATAACATTTTCTCTATTTTTTTGAAAATGTGGTATTCCTTCATCATCTTTAATCCGTTTATATTTTTTACGTCCTTGCTTCCTTACTTTTATTTTTCAGAATACAAAGACAGTGCCTGTTCACTGAATGAAAACAATCTTTCCTCGTTCTGTTGTAATTGCCTTATTCTGGATGCTTTCCTTACACAGAGATACGAATCGGATTGGATCCTTTTAAGCTTCTTAGTAGTTTTCAGCTCTGAAAGGCAGCTACGGTGTGGCGTTTCTTGTCTCAGGCTTTTGTGAGTGGGTGTATGGGCGAGTGCCTGCGCATGTATGTACATACGGGCGCACACACGCATCCCTCCATTGACGTGTGCAGCAACACATGACAAAAGCGAAACCCCACATCTCAAAACGCAGGTTTAGGAGTCACAATTCCCTGTTTGCTGTGGGTCTCCTGTGCTAGCAGTACTGCAAATAATGTGAATTGTTAATTCCCCGCAGAAGGGGAGAAGATGCATTCTAGTATCAAATACAACCATGTAATGATCTTTAATAGTGTCTTTTAACGATCCCTTCGGAATGCAGGAGAAGATATTTCTTAATTTTATAGAACCTGATTTGAAATCACTTCCCATTGTAGTAATTTTTCTCTAAAATATGGTAGATTAAATGATCAAACGTACTAAAATGCCAACAAATCCTCTTTTCCATTGGTGTACAGGACTTAATCTCTGAGAGCAAACTTGGGTCTGTCTGTCGCTAAAACGAGAGAAAACTTTTGCTATGAAAGAGCAATTTTCAGAATTGAACGGCTGCAGGATTCTTGCTGAAGTTAAATTGTATCCATGAGTAAGCTGCTCCTCTTCATTTTCATTTGGGCCTGAGTCTTTGTGGTGTCTTTTCTGCTACAATAAACCCCCCTTCATACGTAGTGCCACTTTAGAAAGGAAAACCACTTTGGGGCTGCTGCTTGGATGACGTCGCTCCAGTGGGACGGGGCGGATGAGCTGAACGGCTTGATTCATTTTCTGAGTTATGTACCGTAACAAGACTTTCTGCTGCTTTGTCAGTGCTCTAAAATACTGTAATTTATAATGCTTCTAAGGCAACAGCAGTAAGCCAGAAATGTGAATTAATCTAGCATTCCATGTAGTGTTAGAACTAATTGCTCGTTTTCCT
The DNA here is from genome assembly GCF_000708025.1 of Charadrius vociferus. Taxonomy (NCBI): domain Eukaryota; kingdom Metazoa; phylum Chordata; class Aves; order Charadriiformes; family Charadriidae; genus Charadrius; species Charadrius vociferus. The sequence continues at coordinate 519,823 of NW_009646958.1, forward strand.
ATTTCCTTATTGACTCATTCTTCATACTTGCTTGGGCAGTACTGGAAGATCAAGCAAATGAACCAGGACAGAACCTGTTCTCTATGCACAGAATATTAGATTTAGTAACCTGAGGTTCACTGAAACACTCTTGAGTCAAAATTTTAGACGCTGCAGTAGAAGAAAACTGAGCTGTGATTTCTCCCCATTGTGTTTCATACAATTTTCCGTACAAAAAGGAAGATACCCACGTTCTTCCCTTACGCTCAATAACTCTGTGTTTTGTATAATACCTGCACTTGTTCTTCTAAAACAAAACATTTTTTTCGCAAGACATTGATCATCTTCTTCCTCCAGAACAGTGAAATTTAAAGCACAAATAGGCCTATCGCTATTTGGGCAGAGAAAATATGTACAATGCAAGATATATAAAATGTGAGTATACACAGTGCATATACAGTGTACATTAGGAGATCCATATTATTTGTGTCTGTGTGTATATATATATATAGTGTATTGTATAATGTAATAATAGTGTGTGTATATACTATACATGTCCACATACTATGTCTAGTATGTAGTTACTTGTGCTGTACATAAAATGTGTATATACAATGAATATGTAGAATATGCATATATATTCTATATATTAAAGCTTGTGTGTATGTATGTATTCTCTAAACAGAGATGGATACAGAAATGGAATTTTCACAGAAATGCAGATTAGATCACGGCTCTTAGAATTTCAAAGTTCTGGTGAAAGAAAAAAGAAGGAGAAATGACTACTTCTAATAAATTTGTTTCACGATTACTTTCATTGGCATGAAAACCCGCGTGCACTAGCTGTGCCAAGTGTGAGAGAGAAACCTGGCAGAAAGTAGGCATCATCCGCACTGGATGCGATTTCACATTCTTTTCAGTTTTTAAAGTCTCTTTTGGAAATGTGGGCTCAATTTCTCGTCTCCTTGCACGTGATGGTCATGTCATCTTTTCTTTTTCTCTAGGCTGAGGCAATGATTTTTCTCCTACATTTGCTTGTAGTTTCACTTCTCTCTCTCTTTCTTTTTTTCCCTTTTATAAAAGGTATTTTTAAGGAGCTATTCCCATACACACACACGGCCCAAACAGTCGCACGCTAAGGTGGAAAACATGTTTTTCTTGCTTCATTCCAGTTATATAGGTTGCACATAATTGTCATCTGGATTTCAGCTCTGTTTTTCCTCCGTTTCCACCTAAGCTTTTACTTCAGGAGGAATGACTATCCATTGCATTCTTGGCTTTGAGGAAAGAATGGAGGTGATTCTGCTTTCTACTCGGGTAAATTATTAGACTCTGTGGTACGTTGAGCAATCGCAACGAGTTTAGTAGGCTTTTATAGTGGCACATGTGTGTTTTATACAGAGTATCGTCACTGCTGGAATGACTCATGGAAAACCTTGAATTGCACACAGCACCGAGGCACAACAGTTAAAACAGGAAAGACGGACAATTACTCACGTTGAACCTACGCATGCAAACTTTGCATGTAGGACACAGGTATTGAATTACCCACATCATCCTTTATAGACCAGTGAGTTCACAATTGCCTCGAGTGGTTTCCCTAAGTTATATTCAAATACTCCTGTCGTAAAACATACCAGTCATTCTGCAATAAAAACAGATGCTCATAAAAGTAGTACTTCTACAATAACGCTGTATGAAATATTTTTATATTGGCAAATTTTTCCTTTTGAAATCTCTGCCCTGTGAGGATCATCAGTCCTTACTGTGTTTTATTTCATGTTACGTGCTCCCAAAGCGTAGGAAATTCCAAGCTGTGTCTGACTGTGTAACCTTTTCTTTTTTTTTTCCCTTTTTTTTAGTTCCTGTCTGTGAAATCTGTTGTCAGAAATCTTGTAGAAATTATTTTTGTCATCTTATGCTCAAAGATAATGCACTTTTCTTGGATTCTTCTTATAATCCTTTTGGGGTTACTATTTCTTCTTTAGTGTTTCTCCATTGAGAAGAGTATTTATTCTGTAGAACCGAGGCCCAAGGAATTTTGGTCCAAGTAGAATTGTCGCTTTCCCTCATGTAAGAGTTTGATTTCTCCTTTCTTCTGCCTTTTATTCCTCCCTCTCAGGAACTTCATTTCTCTTTAATCCTCATTTAGAGTTGGAACTCTGTTAAAGTAAATTGATCTGTGCTAATAACAATCTAGTTCAAATATCTTCCTGCACCGGCGGAACAGCTAAGTTGTTGTCGTGTGTCAGCCGTTGCGCCTCCCTGTAGACTTCACAACAAACATCTTTTCTTAGAAAGGAATTTTGCTTGGAGTATGGTGGAATCACAGAAGATTTATTTTTAGAGTAAATATGTTAACTCTTATTCATTGACACGCCTGTTTTATCAGTTGATATACTGCTCTTTTTACTTGAAAGTTTTATAAATAAAGGCTAATTTGTTATAAAATGGAATGTTCATTTTTCCAATTTCTGCCTTCCCCTTCAAGTTTTAACTTCAAAAAGAAAACTAGTGACTATGGTTCCTTCTGCTGTTACAATTATAGAGTGCTCTTCTGGTGTCCCTTTTAATACGACGTTCTTCAGTCTGACCTAAAAAAGGTGGAAACACAAAGTGGAAACTGCAATGTTGACCTAAATTTGACTAATATCTCCAAATATGTACATTATTGTAGTTATATTTATCTTTCAAATATCATAACAAATTGAAAGGTATTTTAATTTTAACCCATCTCATGTGTTTATTGTTTAATATAATAAGAGAAATGTTATTGTTTAATATAATAAATGAAAAGTTACTTTTTGGAGCTCTGAGACTTCAGCAGTCTTTCTTTACTTTTTTTTTGGTCCGTGATTTCACAAGTTTTTTGTGTCGAACTTGGCACTCTTGCTTGGAACCACTGTCTGATTCTCTGCTTCGAGATCTTTTTCCTTTTGGCTGCTTCCCTCCGCGCACTGTTTTCCCTCTCTCCTTCCCCTTCTTCCTTGTCCTGGCCACGTTTGGTCTGTACGAACCAGTCGGAAAACCCAACGCCGCACCCTTTCCAAAACAATTTGTGTGCCGCAATGCTGAACATCCAGGCCGCGTATGCTGGGAGGGGTCAGAGACATCGCCAGAGACAAACCCTTTCTGCTTGCTGGAAAAACACACCTCACTGTCATGCTATTCCACGTTACTCGCTTTGACTCATTATTCTCCCATCTGGTTGTTTTATTTACTCTACTTCTGCACACGTTGGCGCAGTTAACACCGCATCGCCGCGGCAGGTTTCTCTCGGAATCACTCTCCAGCAGTATTTTTAGTACCCTGACATTTTGAAGGCAGGATTTGACTGTCGTGTGTCACAGACAGGCACAACTTCCTACTCTGCTTCTCCCGTCGTGTAACGCTGCTCTTCACTCACAAAAACAGGAGCCGCAGCTCCGTGTTTTGCTCCCACTCAAGTGTTTGGAGTCTGACGATGTGCTCATCCCAACGCTTCCCCAAATACCTGCCCCATCCCCACTGCCCATGCCTAATCCCAAAGGATTCCCCGTACCAGGCGTTGCGTAGTGGCTCTTCATTGGGAGGGGAAGAAGATTGTAGGCAGCCTGTTCGCCAAGACTTCCAAGGGGGGAACTCAAACACGAAGGGGCTCAGCTACGAGCCCCGCTCTTAAACCTCAAAAGTGAACGCAGCGTTTGTTGGCTGTACGTGGGCATGGCCCGAGAGCCGCTTGCCCTGTGAAACTACGCTCTCGCAGCCCTCGCTGCCGTCCCCGCCACTCGAATCGCAGTCGTATTTTTCTTTGGGAGGCGCTACCGGGAGAAAATTGCTGAATCTCCTGTCTGCTGTACGTGACTATCGGTTTAGTCACTCGGGACATCTTTTACCTCCTGTCGGGTTAGCATTTTTTTTTAACGTTATGATGGCAATTAAAACTTTTTATTGGTGCTGATATGGCATTTCTTACAAGTGCTACAGCCTTCCCTATTGATGAATTCTCATCGGCTGCAAACATAATGTATTTCTGCTGTTTAACTTCCCGTAAGTGCTGTCCTCGGTCACAGCTTTGCAGAAGGCAGCTGTGCCGAGGAACGCGCCCCGGGCTCTCTCTGCCTGTCCCGGGCACCCAGGCATCTTGTATCCCTCGTTTTGTGACATAAAATCATCACTGTATCGAAACCCACTTATGCTGTCATCCTGCACAGGCTGTAAAAAAACATGGTGGTTGGGATTTGAGGATTTTGTGTGTGTGTGTGTGTTTTGTTTTGTGTTTAAGCCTCAGGCTCAGTAGCTTCTCGCCTAATGTATTAAATGCCACAGGGGATGTCCAGCGTGATACTCCAGATGTTTCCTGATGACATAATGATAGGTCAGAACTCCAGGAATGCTCTGAGCTGTAAGAAGTGCGAGAAGCCAAAGTAAAAGTGATTTAAAGGGATACCGTAGCTAATTAGAAACCCGCAATAGGTAAGTTCTTCTGCAATTTCTGTGTTGCTGAATTTATGCCTACTACAAAGGGCAGAATACTTTTGATTTGCTAAAAGGAATTATAATTGAAGCAGGTAAATAAGCAGGTAACTAATGCTAACTGTGGTCACAGAGTAAATGAAAACTTTGTTGCTTCCTTGGGCTTGGAAAGGTGGTTTTCGTAAAGTTAATACATTGTCATCATATAAAGCAGTGCGTATGACTCATTTTTTGTGTCTACATAAAATATTATAAGATCAAATAACTGTGGCTGAAAAGTCAGACCTCAAAAGATTAAATCAAACATATTTTCTGCCTAACAAGTTGAGGATAAATCCTTGCCTCCGCGGTGCATTTCAAGTTTAAAGACTATTTTGTGGCAGAGGCTATTCCCAATCTCAGCCTAAGAGATGGGGAATTGGCTGTTTGGGATCAAACGGTACAGAGGCTTAAGGACTCCCTGGGAATCAGTCAGTTGAGGCAGTTATCTCCAGGGCCCGTGAACTGTGTATGGCAACGTGCTTTAGGTTACAGGGGTTTGGCTTGTAAATCTATTCCTTCTCGCCCAAATCCATGGGAAGCACATTTCTGAACGGCGCTGAGCCAGAGCCTGGCTGGTGGCAGAGGGGTTGTTGCAGCCCCGGACCCTTTCAGGAGCTCAAAGCACCCTGCTCTCGGCACGCAGGATGAGTCCCGGGCAGGTGGGACCTGATACAGCCCCACCTGAGAGCAGCTGCTTCAAGGACCTGCCGGAATTTTAAGGTTTGTAGATGCCATCAAGCACGTGTGGGATGTCAGTGACAGGGATGGCTTTCTCCCGGTTAAATTACACGGGGTTTGGATTGAATTTTCCTCTTTATGTTTTCCCCCCAACACTGCTAGTTACCATGGCGATGGCTACATGACTTTGTTGTAGTTGTTGTATTTAAATATAGCAAAAGAAATTGCTAGAGCTTGGGATTCTGGCTTCGAAAATTCCATTTAAGACAAGCCTAACAGCTACTCTGTGTTATAGGTGCACAAAATAGCTTTAGAAACCACAGAGCTTCTACCACAGAAAACCACAGAACCGCACAGTCCTATAATTTGAAGAATGGACAAACTTTTTTTGGCACTTCTTGTGGACGGAGGACCAAAGTTTTCGAGCGAGGCGATGTTTTTCAGGCAGCAAGCAACCCGAGACTGGCACAGGCTGCCCCCTCCCATCCCCGCCAGAGGTGAGCTGTGGTCAAAATTAAACATTAAACTCCCCCCCAGCCCTGATCACCTGCAAAACTGCAAATCTGAAACAAGCTCCCAGAAAAAGCCGGAGGGTTTCTGGTCCAGCCTTGTACTTAAGGGTTTAAAAAAAAAAAACTGGTGTGCACCGGGCCCTGCTGGCGCGGTGCTGGTGCGGTGCTGGGCGGCTTTGCGGGGCGCTGCGTCTCCCCGGGGAGCTGGAAGGGGG